>NC_133512.1:8017500-8351250 GCF_049354715.1 Callithrix jacchus
GGCAAGGAAATCGTTTGAACCCAGGAGGCAGAGGTCACAGTAAGCCAAGATCTCACCACTGCACTCCATCCTGGGTGACAGAGAAAGACTCCATCTCAAAAAAAAAAAAAAAAGAAAGAAAGAAGAAAAAAGAAAACATCATTATATATATATATTTTTTTTTTTGTATTTTTTAAGACCGAGTTTCGCTCTTGCTACCCAAGCCGGAGTGCAATGGCGCCATCTCGGCTCACCACAACCTCCGCCTCCTGGGTTCAGGCAATTGTCCTGCCTCAGCCTCCTGAGTAGCTGGGATTACAGGCACACGCCACCATGCCCAGCTAATTTTTTGTATTTTTAGTAGAGACGGGGTTTCACCGTGTTGACCAGGATGGTCTCGATCTCTTGACCTCGTGATCCACCCGCCTCGACCTCCCAAAGTGCTGGGATTACAGGCGTGAGCCACCGTGCCCGGCTAATATATATGTTAATCAACTATTATATTATCAGTAAGGCTTCAGGTCAATAGTCATCTATTCGTAGTTAAGTTTTGGGGGAGTTAAATGTTACACTCAGATTTTTGACTGCACAAGAGGCTGGTGCCCCGAACCCCTGCATTGCTCAAGGTTCAACTGTATTTGATCTTTATATCCTGTTCCTGGCATAGAGCTCCTAAAATCCCCCAAATTCATTGTCTTTCATATGCTTATGAGCTGACTCATGGTGAAAGCTGGTCACCAGAAAAACTAGCCGCATGATTGGAGGGTTAGAAATTTTAGCCTCCCTTCTCACCTCATCCTGGGGAGAAGACGGGGCTGGAGACTGAGTTCGATCACCCAGAGCAAATGACTTAATCAGTCATGCCTATGCACTGGCAATGAAACTTTCACAAAAACCACTAAATGACAGGATATACATAAAGGATATAACCCTAAGTTATATCCCTTATAATAAACTGTAATAGTAAGTAGAGCATTTTCCTGAGTTTTGTGAGTCATTCTAACAAATTATCTAGTTACACTAGGCCACACCAAGGCAAGGGTGGGGGTGATAGGAACCCCCAACTTTGTTGAAAGCTAGACAGAAGTGTGGGTCACTAGGGACCTCACTGGTGGCTGGCAGCTGAAGTAGGGGCTGTCTTTTGGGATTGAGCCCTTTAATTTGTAGGATTGGGCACTCCAGGTAGACAGTGTCAGAATTGAACTGAACTATTGGACACCCAGTTGGTGTCAGAGAACTGGTGTGAGAAAATATTTGGTGTCAATACAAGACACACATTTGGTGTCAGAAGTGGTATCAGAAAACACTACACAGCCCCAGACTCCCTTCCCTTCCCTCTTCCCCTTCCCCACTTCCCCCAAAGTGCCTCTACCCTAATTGTGCTCCTTGGAGCCCCAAAGGTAGTCCATAAATCCTATAAGTGCTGGTTTCAAAATGGGCCTTAAACTACAGAATTATCCCTTGCTCCGTCTCCCACCTCCTTCACCCACCACCACAAGAAATATAAACGATCTTTGCCCAGTGCTTTTTCGTGTCTATGTCTTTGTCCACCTGGAATGTGTTTGCCTTCTGTTCCTAAAAAGCTAAAGTTAAGCTCAAATGCCCTCTCAAAGTCTTCTCTAATCGCTGCACCAAACCTCATTTATCCCTGTTCATTACAGTTCATCTCTACTTCTCTTTATCTGTATGCTTTGATGGCTTTTCAGTTTCTATCTATATTTTACTCTCTTGTTCATAATGTATTTTCCCTACTAGACTGTACACTCTTTGCCGGCAAGTAGGCCACAGTCAAGTTAGAGAAATATGTTGTGATCCATGTTTGAATTATCTTTGTATTCACAACCTGACACGGTATTTACAGAACAAACACATGAATGAATCAATCAGTCCTGCTACAGTGCTATGTGAAACCTACTAGCCTCAAGAGCAAAATTAATCCCTTAAGTGAATATGGGCAGAATCTGCTTAGTGAAGTAGAGCAGCTACATGCTTTTCTACACAAGAGGTCACGGGGAAAATCTAACATATTTGACTGTGCTTACCACCCAATTTCTTGTTTTGCCCAGAATCCTTGTTTACAGAACCACAGCAACTTTTGAATCAGAATCAACCCACAGAGTAAAAGAAGTAGGTGGGGTCTTTCCCACTAATAAGATGAATATTGTTTAATACTGCTTTCCTGCCATTTGCTCGCAAACCGCAAAAGCTTCAGGCTGCCAGGTGCAGTTGTTCATGCCTGTAATCCCAGCACCTTGGGAGGCAGGCAGATGTAGGAGGATTGCTTGAGCCCAGGAGTTCAAGACCAGCCTGGGCAAAAAAGTGAGACCCTGTCTCTACAAAAAAAAAAAAAAAAAAAAAAATCAAACAATTAGCCAGGCATGGTAGCATGTGCCTGTCGTCCCAGCTACACGGGAGGCTGAGGTGGAAGGATCTCTTGGTCCTGGGAGGTCAAGGCTACAGTGAACCGTGTTTACGCCACTGTACTTCAGCCTGGGTGATAGAGCTAGACCCTGTGTCAAATAAATAAATCGCTTCAGGCCATGCAGAATTCTGAGAGTAATCATGAGTGTTTTCTTGTACCTGCAAACCACAAACTGACTTGTGTGATTTAACCAATTTCATTACCCAATATCTAATGATTCAGTAAGAAATAAAAACTTTGCCTTGACAATATTTTGTGATTTATTCTCTCTGAAAGAAGTTGAAAACAGAAAAATGTAGGTGCTTTCAAACAATAAAACTCTTGACAAGTTCTGCTCACATCTATCATCCCTGGAGATTGATCCCTCCCTTTCCTCACATGGAGAGCTTGTCACAGCTCCAGAAAAAATACATTCCCCTTAACTCAACAGCTGATGAGAAACAAGAAAGGAACCAAAAGGGAGAACTGAGCACTGATCTCCATTAAGCTGACTCAACTAAATAAATGGTGAGGCTCGACTGTTACACTTCACCCCGCTATGCAGGGGGACGCTTCCATTTTATTGCCATAGTAAATTCAGACTAGAAAGTGGTAGAACGTTGGCATTTCAATCAAGGCAGCTCCAGATAGGCACAAAGCACAGAGCAGCAGGCAATCACACACTCACATACACTTTCCCTACCCGGCCCACTCAGCTCTGTGTTGAAAGCTTTATGAAAGAAAGGCTAGAGGATATCCAGAGATCGCTGACAAGATTCAAAGGGACGGAATTGTACAAATCCCTATAAAAGAGCCAGGAGCCCTTCCTTGCCAATGGGAATTTGAAATATGTCCCTCCGCTCTTCTGGCTGTGCAAAACGAAAAAAATCACAAACAACTTGCTGAGAATATACATTCCCACAGAATACATCACCCTCAAGCTAAATGCTCACTGTCCTCCCTTCTTCTTTAAGAACTAAGAATCAGTGACATTACTGAGGTAATAGCAAGCCGTCTGACACCTTCAATCATTTGGCAAATTATAAAACAGGGCTATGTCACTTCAGCGACTGAAATAAGGAGGCAGACCAACTTTATCAAATAAGCACGTGCAGAACGGGGTATAAGAAACGGAGCAATATTTTAAGCGCTCAGGGAATGACAGATTTTATGCTGAGCCACATCTACCACAGGGCATCATATGATATTTCTTCAGGTACAGACATTGCACGAGGGTAACCTGTTCTGTGCGCATTTGTAAAGTATTTATATTCCATCAGCTTTCTTGTCAGTAGAAAAATATTTCTTTGCACATATGCCAGATGAGTTTCATAATGGAAGCCACAGCTTGCTTCTAAGTAAATTATTAAGTCATCAGCTCTTTAATAAAATGGAATTGTCTGCACTGATCTTTCAGATAAAAGATGCTCTTTTGTAGAAAATGACTGTCCCTAGAATAAAAAAATAATTTAACCACAGGTTTCAGAAGATAATGGAAAGGGAATGAAAGCAGCATTCATTGAGAAAAGCCCCAGAAACTGAGGAGGCATGTGCTGTGTGATTTCACTAAATGCTAGTATTAACCCTACAAGAAAAGAACAATCACTCCCACGTTAGAGATTAACATATTCAAAGAGGCTGGATCACTTGCCCAGCCACACAATGCTAAAAAATGGTAAGAATAAGATTTGAAAATGTAGGGCTTACTAAAACCTAAACTTACTCAAATATTGTATGCTAACTCTCAGTCTGGATAAAGTTGGCCTAGATAATCAACCTGACTTTTCAACCCAGAATTAAATATTCTCTTAATAAGTAAGCCAATTGGTCAACCTGGCTTTTCAACCAAGAATTAAATATTCTCTTAATAAGTAAGCCAATTGGTCAACTAATATGTATTAAGATCCATACATATTGAGTAATTGTATGTCATACATATATTTGATATACACAGACTATGTGTCCCAATATAATTGCTGTTAGCAAAAAGGATTCACTAATCACAAGCATAGTCAGAACAACTTTTTTTATTATACTTTAAGTTCTGGGATACATGCGCAGAACGTGCAGGTTTGTTACATAGGTATACACGTGCCATGGTGGTTTCCTGCACCCATCAACCCGTCATCTACATTAGGTATTTCTCCTAATGCTATCCCTCCCCTAGCATCCCACTCCCCAGTAGGCCCCAGTGTGTGAATTTCCCTTCCCTGTGTCCATGTGTTCTCATTGCTCAACTCCCATTTATGAGCGAGAATATGCGGTGTTCGGTTTTCTGTTCCTGGGTTAGTTTGCTGAGAATAATGGTTTCCAGTTTCATCCATGTCCCTGCAAAAGACATTAACTCATCTTTTTTTATGGCTACATAGTATTTCATGTGCCACATGTGTATGTGCCACATTTTCTTTATCCAGTCTATCATTGATGGGCATTTGGGTTGATTCCAAGTCTTTGCTATTGTGAATAGTGCTGCATTAAACATACATGTGCATGTGTCTTTATATGATTTATAATCTTTTGGGTATATACCCAGTAAAGGGATTGCTGGGTCAAACAGCATTTCTGGTTCTAGATCCTTGAGGAATCATTACACTGTGTTCCACAATGGTTGAACTAATTTACACTTCCACCAACAATGTAAAAGTGTTCCCATTTCTCCACATCTTCTCCAGCATCTATTGTTTCCTGACTTTTTAATGATTACCATTCTAACCAGTGTGAGATGGTATCTCACTGTGGTTTTGATTTGCATTTCTCTAATAACCAGTGATTACGAGTTTTTCTTCACATGTTTTTTAGCCACATAAATGTCTTCTTTTGAGAAGTGTCTGTTCATATCCTTCACCAACTTTTTGATGGAATTGCTTTTTTCTTGTTAATTTTTTTAAGTTCCTTGTAGATTCTGGATATTAGCCCTTTTTCAGACGGGTAGATTGCAAAAATTTTCTTTAATTCTGTAGGTTGCCTGTTAACTCTGATGAGTTTCTTTTGCTGTGCATAAGCTCTTTAATCAGATCCCATTTGCCAATTTTGGCCTTTATTGCCATTATTTTTGGTGTTTTAGTCATAAAGCCTTTGTCCATGTCTATGTCCTGAATGGTATTGCCTAGGTTTTCTTCTAGGGTTTTTATGGTTTTAGGTCTTAAAAACTCAAGTTTTTAATCCACCTTGAGTTAATTTTTGTATAAAGTGTAAGGAAGGGGTCCAGTTTCAGTTTTCTGCATATGGCTAGCCAGTTTTCCCAACACCATTTATTAAATAGGGAATCCTTTCCCCATTGCTTGTTTTTGTAAGGTTTGTTGAAGATCAGATGGTGGCAGATGTGTGGCATTATTTCTGAGTCCTCTGTTCTGTTCCACTGGTCTATATATATGTTTGGGTGCCAGTACCATGCTGTTTTGGTTGCTATAGCCTTGGAGTATAGTCTGAAGTCAGGTACCATGATGCCTCCAGCTTTGATCTTTTTGCTTAGGACTATCTTAGCTATACAGGCTCTTTTTTGGTTCTATATGAAATTTAAAGTAGTTTTTTTCTAATGTCAGAACAATTTCTTTAAAACAGTTGAGTAGAGTGAAAACTAACAGTTATCTACTTCATCCATCCATTAATTCATTCAACAAACATTTATTTGAGGGCCTATGTCCCAAACATTGTTCTAGACAATGGGATACAGCAATAAACAAAACATATAGCATCTCTACTCTCATAAATTTTATATTCTAATGCTGGCAGACAATAAATAAGTAAATAGATAATATGTCACTAGTGCAATAATAAAAAATAAGGCAGAATTGGAAAGGGGTTCTGCTTTATGTTAAAATAAGTAAGGTTTCTCTGATAAGATGACATTTGAACTGAAGGATGTGAGGGAGTAAGCCAGGGGAGGAGGGAAAAACTGTTCCACAAAGAAGAAAGTACAAAGACCCTAGGGCAAGAGTGTGCTCAGTGTGTTCAAAGTCAGCAAGGAGGCAAATGTAGTTGGGGAGAAGGAAGTGAGGAAGACAGACAGTAGAATGAAAGAAACTGAAAAGACATGTCAGCTCCACATGTGTGGAGTGGTCAGATTCTAATTCAAACAGAGGTAACTGAGACAATTAGCAAATTATGGGGGTGGGCAGAAATGGGGATGTAGGGGAAGGAAAGGGACAACAAATGCAAGAGATGGAAGAAAAGGTGGTTAAGTTATTCAGGAGTCAAAAATCACTGAGAGGATGCTGAAAATCCTTGAAGCATCTGATCTCCGGTCAGATGAGAGAAATAGACATGATTGCTAACATTTACTGAACACTGCTTGTGTATGGTTAGTTATTTACTCTTTCTGGCATCTATAGGAAGGTAGTATTCATATTATTCAATGTTACCTATGAGGAAATTGAGGCACAGGCAGATCAAGTAACACGCCCAAGACTACACAGTCAGTAAGTGGCAAAACAAACGTTCAAGTCTAGAAATTCAACCCCAGAGCCCTTGTTCCTAAACACTGGGCTCTATCTACAGCATTCCTTACCAGATGATAATGTTTCCAAATAAACATGAGATGAAACTAATACTGTCGCTGACCACAAAGAGGCCATAAGTGAGTAGATTACTAGGTAGGTGAAATAGAGTTATGGGAGAATCTTAGGAAGCAGATGCAACCACAGAAGCAGGAACCCACATAGGGGAATAGGGGGTGGCTCAGTCTCGGCAAAAGGCAGGCAAAGGAATAGAGTCGCTAAAATCCTCCTCCTCCAGCAGAGGCAGGGCTTGCTTGAGGTTCCTAAGTAATGAAGGGAAGATCTGGCATGCAGAATCTGTCATGCAAAAATGTTTATAAAGTCAACAAATATATTTTTTAATGTTCAACATCACTAATCATCCGGGAAATACAAATCAAAGCCACAATGAGATATTGCTTCATTCAAGTTAGAATGGCTGTTACCGAAAAGACAAAATAACAAATTCTGGTGAGAATTTGGAGAAAAAGGAACTCTTACATACTGCTGGTGGGAATATAAATTAGCACAGCCATTATGGAAAGCAGAATAGGGAGTTTCTCAAGAAAACTAAAAATAGATCTACCGTAGGATCCACCAATCCCACTACTGGATATTTATCCAAAGGAAAAGAAGTCAGCATGTCAAAGGGATACTTGCGTTCCCATGTTTATCACAGCACTGCTCACAGTAGCAAAGATAATGGAATCAACCTAAATGCCCCATCAACAGACAAATAGATAAAGAAAATGTTGTATACACAATAAAATACTATTCAGCCATTTAAAAAGAATGAAATCCTTCATTTGCCGTAACATGAATGAGCTTGGAGGACATTATGTTAAGCAAAATAAGTCAGGCACGAAAAGATAAAAACCTCATGTTTTCACTCATGTGAGAGCTAAGAAAAAAAGTCTGAGCTTTTGGAAGTAGGGTGTAAGACTGTGGCTATTAGAGACTGAGAAGGGTAGGGAGGAGGGGAGGATAAGATGAGATTAGT
Organism: Callithrix jacchus; assembly: GCF_049354715.1. NCBI lineage: Eukaryota > Metazoa > Chordata > Mammalia > Primates > Cebidae > Callithrix > Callithrix jacchus. The sequence continues at coordinate 8,025,356 of NC_133512.1, forward strand.
TAAGAGATACAAAATTACAGCTAGATAAGAAGAATGAATTCTGGTATTCTGCGGCACTGTAGAGTGAATGCCGTTAGCCATAATTTACTGCACATTTTCGAAAAGGTAGAAGAAGAGAAGCTTTTGAATGTTTGCAACACAAATGATAAATGCTCGAGGTGATGGATATACTAATTACCCAATACACACATGGAAATATCACTCGATATCCCATAAATGTGTACAATTATTACGTCAACTAAAAATAAAACGGGCTGGGCCCAGTGGTTCATGCCTATAATCCCAGCACTTTGGGAGGCTGACAGCAGGATTGCTTTAGTGCAGTAGTTTGATACCAGCCTGTGCAACATAGTGAGATTTCATTATCTCATTTCAACAACAACAACAACAAAAATTTTTTAATTACCTGGACATTGTGACATGCACCTGTAGTCCCAGCTACTTGGGAGGCTGAGGAAGGAGGATCACTTGAGTCTAGGAGGTTGAGGCAACAGTGAGCTGTGATCATGCCACTGCACTCCAGCCTGGGCAACAGAGCAAGACCTCGTCTCAAATAATAATAATAATAAATATAAATAAAAGGAAAGGGGAAAATCACCAAAAAATGAAATATTTATTGGATGTTCACTATTTGCCAGGGACTATGCTGGGAACTGGGGTTACAGAAGTAAGCAAGATAGTCAGGGAGACACACAATTTTTAAAAATATAAACAAATAGATTAGCAATATTCTTTCTTTTTTTGAGACAGAATCTTGCTCTGTTGCCTAGGCTGGAGTGCCATGGCATGATCTCAACTCACTGCAACCTCTGCCTCCCAGGTTTAAGCAATTCTCTCCTGCCTCAGCCTCCCAAAAATATGGAATTACAGGTAACTGCCACCACACCCAGCTAATTTTTTTTTTTTTTTTTTGTATTTTTAGTAGAGACAGGGTTTCACCGTGTTGGCCAGTCTGGTCTCCACCTCCTGACCTCAAGCTATCCACCTGCCTCAGCCTCCCAAAGTGTTGGGATCACAGACATGAGACACCGTGCCCAGCCAGCAAAATCCTTTTAAATAGTTCTCTAAATATAATTATAGATGTAAAAAACAAAAGTACCTGTAAATGGAGATGCTCCTTTAGGCTGAGTAAAGAGGGAAACCCTCTTCAAGGGGATATCATTTGCATTAAGTGTACTAAGATCTACATGATTAAAAGGAGCCGAATGCTGGACACTGTGGCTCACACCTGTAATCCCAACTACTTGGGAGACTGAGGCAGTAGGATCACTTGAGTCCACTCACTGGAGGCTGTAGTGAGCTATGATTGTACCACTGTACTCCTGTCTGGTGACAGAGTGAGACAAAAAAAAAGGAGTCAATCATGCTAAATCTGGAACAAAGCATTCTTGGCAGAAGCACTAGCTATTGCAAATGCCCTTGGGTGGGTAAAAAACGTGTCAACCTTCTAAGGGGACATACCAACATTCACCTTGTAGAATAAATAACAGGCAACATACATGTGCTCCCCCATCTTCTAGTGCAGTAGCTGAAGTTCAACAAATAAATGTTGAATTATGCAAGTAAAACCCCACCAAAACAATATTTTGATCTTTGGCAAGAGTATGAAACATTCTTCAGCTAAATCAAACTTAACAAGGTCAAGGAAAATTTAAAAAGAATTAAAACAATTTCAAAATCTTAAATTGGCTGGGTGCACTGGCTCACATCTGTAATCCCAACACACTGGGATACCAAAGGGAAAGGATCGCTTGAACCCAGGAGTTCAAGATCAGCCTGGCCAACATAGCAAGACCCTTGTTTCTACCAAAAAAAATTTTTTTTTAATTAGTCAGGCATGGTGGTGTTCAATTGTAGTCCTAGTTACTCAGGAGGCTAGGGTGGGTGGATCACTTGAGCCCAGGAGGTCAAAGCTGCAGTGAGCTGTGATTGGGCCACTGCACTCCAGCCTGGGTGGCAGAGTGAGACCCTGTCTCAAAGAAATAAAAGAAAAAGAAAGATCAATCAGGTTTCCTGTCTGACATTTCTACTTCATACTTCATAATATTCAACAAACATTCTATACTGGAACTAGAGTCACCTAAGACTTTAAAAGAAAGGAGGCAATTCAGTTCTGCTCAGAATGGACCTACTACTCTTATTCCAAGGTCCTCTCTTTAGAAGCTGTATTTAAATGATCTGCCATCTATTTTCATCATTAGCAAGAATTTTATTTTTCTAATGTATATGACATAGTCTTGCAAACCTGATATAAGCAATTAAAAGACAGCAACCAAGTAGTTAGTTGCTGAATACCACTAAGGATAGTAGAACATATGAAAGTGTAGAAGGGACTAGGAAAAGTGGGAAAACGACTTCACTTGGCATATGGAAATCAGTCCTGCTGGCTGGTTGCCAAAGACTGAATGATTAAAGCCCCAGTGTGCTAGAAACTTTGAAGAGAAGCATAGAAAAGGTCTGTGCCCTCCTAGAGTTTATTGTATCAACTACAAAAGAGCAGTTTGCAAAAGTCACAAATAAAGTTTTGAAGACTGAGGTAAAGAATAAAACTTAGCAGGAGATTGGAAATAGAAGGACATAAAAAAGAATTACTGAAGGCTTTGAAGGAAAAGACAAGGATGAACGATAAGCAGAAGAATGGGACGAAAATACAATGAATCCGAAAGCTTGACCTCATCGGAGTGTTTATGTAAGAGATATTGAGGTGCAAGATAAGTTTACTAAATACCCTGGAGTGAGTTCACATTGTGACATCAAAATTTACACAGGGGATGTCACTGTTACTTACAGTTCACTTTTTTAAAAAGAAGGGGAAGTGCTGTTTTTGGAAACAATAGAATCACACACTTAGAAAAACCTTGAAAGATCATCTGGTCCTTGAAGGCTTAGGTAGCTGTCAGCCCCCAGCGGTAAGCGCCTACAGGATCTGCCTCCAATTTCTAGCTAAGGCCACAGTCTTCCAGGGCATCCCCCAGCCAATGACTGAGCATAGCAGGAATATCATGGTCTGGCTTTTGTTCTTTGCTCCTTAGATCCTTTGAATGCTGGCCAAGGCTTTGCCAGATCTATATAACCATCTGAGACTCTCTTTGCCCTATCCTGCTTTTCCTCCCTTCCCTATCACAGGAATCAGATCAGCATCACTCTCTGAAGGTTTTCCCTGCCTAATTATATTTCCTCCTCTTTTTATCTTTCACAGACATTATACTCTCCACCCACCTATCGACCTCATGTACTCCTAACTCTATCTCCACATCTGTCTCCTGCTGGATATAATTAATGCAAAGAACATAGTCATAAAACATGTATCCAACAAAAGGCTTATGTCCAGAATATACAAAGAGCCTTTAAACACAATAAGAAAACAACCGAATTTTTTACAGATAAAGATTTCATTTAAAAAATGTACAAATTGACCAGACACGGTGGCTCACACCAGCTCTTTAGAGGCCAAGGCAGGTGGATCACCTGAGGTCAGGAGTTCGAGACCAACCTGGCCACCAACATGGTAAAACCTCATCTCTACTAAAAATACAAAAGTTAGCAGGGCATGGTAGCAGACGCCTGTAATCCCAGCTACTCAAGAGGCTGAGGCCGGAGAATTGCTTGAATCCAAAAAGCAGGGGTTACAGTGAGTGGAGATCATGCCGCAGCACTCCAGACTGGGAAACAGAGCAAGACTCCATCTTCAAAAAAATACAAATACAAAAGCAAATAACCACATGAAAATGTGTTCAATATCACAAGTCATCTGAAAAATGCAAATTAAAGCCACAGTAATAGATGCTACTACACACCCTAATGTTAAATATACTGTCAATACCAAGTGAGGTAGAGGGTGTGGATCAACTGACACTATACATTGATGGTGGAAGTATAAAGTGATACAATCACTTTGGAAACACAGCTTAACACTTTCTTACTGTTTCTTATTATATTAGTCCATTCTCATGCTGCTACAGAGGACTGCCTGAGCCTCCGTAATTTATAAAGAAAAAAAGTTGAATTGACCCACAGTTCTACAGGGCTGGGAGACCTCAGGAAACTTCCGATCATGGTGGAAGCGGAAGCAAACACATCCCTCTTCATATGATGGCAGGAAGAAGTGCCGAGCAAGAGCAGGAAAAGCCCCTTATGAAACCAGCAGATCTCAGAGAACTCACTCACTATTACAAGAACAGCAGCATGAGGGTGACTGCCCCCATGCTTCAATTACCTCCCACCAGGTTCCTCCAATGACACTTGGGGATTATGGGAACTACAATTCAAGATGAGATTTCAGTGAGGACACAGCCAAACCATACCACTTACAATGTTAAATGTGTACTTACTATGTGACCAGCAATTCCACTTCTAGATATTTACCCAAGAGAAATGAAAATGTATACACAAAATGGCATGTACAAATATGTCCACAGCGGCTTTATTCATAATAGCCAAAAACTGGAAACATTCCAAATGTCCAAAAATGAATAAATGGACCAATTATGGTATATCCACATGATGAAAATAGTACTTAGCAACAAACATGTAACCAAATAAACGAATCTCAAAAACATGTTGAGTCAAAGAAGCCAAATATATATATACATATATATATATATATATATGTATATATATATATATATTTTTTTTTTTTGAGACGGAGTTTCGCTCTTGTTACCCAGGCTGGAGTGCAATGGCGCTATCTCGGCTCACCGCAACCTCCGCCTCCTGGGTTCAGGCAATTCTCCTGCCTCAGCCTCCTGAGTAGCTGGGATTACAGGCACGCGCCACCATGCCCAGCTAATTTTTTGTATTTTTAGTACAGACGGGGTTTCACCATGTTGACCAGGATGGTCTCGATCTGTTGACCTCGTGATCCACCCGTCTCGGCCTCCCAAAGTGCTGGGATTACAGGCTTGAGCCACGGCGCCCGGCCTGAAGCCAAATATATTAAAGGACATATACAATTCCATTTCTGTGAAATTCTAAACTACCAAAACTAATCTAGTGATTAAAATTGGATCAAGGGTTGCTTGGGATAAGGGATTGACCACAAAGGAGCACAAGGAAATTCTCTGGAGTGATGGAAATTTTCTATATCTTCATAGGTGCTGTTTACACTCAAAATGTATGCATGTTACTGCATGGTTTTAAAAATGTGTTCCTGATATTTACAATACTAAATAAACACTAAATACTAAACAAATACATAAATAATTACTATATTTAATAATATTTGTTAGTATTATAAGTGGAATATTTATCTCATTTATATTTCTAGATGATAATTACTAGAAGAGGCTATTCTTTCTCATTTTTTTTTTTTTTTTGAGACAAGGTTTCTCTCTTGTTGCCCAGGCTGGAGTGCAGTGGCACGACCTCAGCTCAATGTAACCCTCCTCCTCCCAGGTTCAAGGGATTCTTCTGCCTCAGACTCCTGAGTAGCTTGGATTACGGCATGAACCACCACGCCCAGCTAATTTTTGTATTTTTAATAGAGACAGCGTTTCGCCATGTTGGCCAGACTGGTCTTGAACTCCTGACCTCAGGTGATCCATCCGCCTTGGCTTCCCCAAGTGCTGGGATTACAGGCATAGCCACCGTGCCTGGTCATGTGTATTATTCTTATATCCAGAGACTATCAAATTCCCTTATTCTCTTATTTTTAAGCAAAGTCCTTTGGGTTTTCTAGGTGTATAATCAGATAATCACCAAAAAGAAATACCCTGGGCACGGTGGTTCACACCTGTAATCACACAGGCTGAGGCATAAGGATTACTTAAGTCCAGAAGTTCGAAACCAGCCTGGGCAACAAATCTAGTTTAACAGAGACCCTTGTCTCCACTAAAAATAATTTTTAAATTAGCTGGGCATTGTGATGCGTGCCTGCAGTCCCAACGACTTGGGAAACTGAGGCAGGAGGACTGCTTGAGCCCAGGTGTTTGAGGTTGCAGTGAGCTATGATTGTACTGCTGCATTCCAGCCTTGGTGACAGAACAAGATCCTGTCTCATTTTTTAAAAAGGAATATCTTCATCTTTAATTATCCAAAAATTATACAGACTACTTTGCTTACTCCTATTACTGTATGTGCTAGTCTCCAAAAGAATATTAAGTAATAATGGTGATTACCAGATGCCCTCTCCTTTCTATACATTCAAGGAAATATCTGAACATCTAAGTGTTTAAAATACTACTTGTTGGAATTTTTGTAAACTCTTTACCAATTTGTAGTTTCTGTTTCTACTTTATTTTGTTAGAAATGATTTTTACGTTTTTTCAAATGACTTTTTAGCATTTATTAATATAACATGTGTTTACCCTTAATATTGTTGATGCAGGCTGGGCACAGTAGCTCATGCCTGTAATCCCAGACCTTTGAGAGGCTGAGACGGGAGGACTGTTTGAGCTCAAGAGTTGGAGGCCAGCCTAGGCAACACAGTGAGACCCCTATCTCCACAAAAAATCAAAAAATGAACCAGGTGCAGTGGTACATGCCTGTAGTCTCAGCTACTTAAAAGGCTGAGGCAGGATTGCTTTAGCCCAGGAGACTGAGGATGCAGAGTTGTGCTCTTATCACTGCACTCCAGCCTGGGTGACAGAGCAAGTTCCTGTTTAAAAAAAAAAAAAAAAGTCAATGCAATGTAATATTATTGATGTCCTAATAGTGTAAAAGTTTGCTTTCCTGGTACAAAACCTCTCGAATTATTCTTTTGATAAAGTACTGCTAGGTTGGTGCAAAAGTAAACCCCAATTACTTTTGCACCTAATAGATTCTTTTGGATATACATTCACAAGCCAACTTGAACTTTGGGGTTTTTCAGATACTGTCTTTATAAAAAGTTATAGTAAGGTTGGCTTCATGAAATGACTTAGGGAGTTTCCACTTTTTCTCTCCCCTAAAGCGGTAAAAAATAGTTTATAAGTATCCATCATTCACTAAAGATTGCAAAGGACTTAACTGTGAAACTGCCAAGTCTCCATGACATTCTTAATAGCAGATGTTTAATGTCCAATTTTTCTATGGTAATTAGTCTCTTTATGTTTTCTGCTTCTTAGGTTAATATGTTAGGAAATCATTCATATCTCCTAGGTTTTCACATGTGTTTCTCTTGAGTTTTAGTTGGTAATTAATATTTTAATCTCCTTCTGCATCAGTGGTTATCTCATTTCTCATTCTCGTGTAACGTTGTTCTCTTTAAAAATCAGGGCCACGACAGGATTATCTATCTCATTGGTATTTTCAAATAATACAAAAAAGAATTGGACTTATTTATGTAAGTTTTGAGGTCTTCTATTTTATTCATTGTCATCTTTATTACTTACTACCATTTTGTTCCTAATTAAGATATATACATATCTTAATATATTTACATTAATAAAATATACATATTTATAGTTTATATCCTTTTTATTTGTGGAATGACAAATTCTCTCTGGAGATTTAATATTGTAACGTGAACCAAAAACCCACTCCCATACACTCATGGTTCTTACTTTACTTATTTTTAAATTTTTTTCATAGCACTTATTTTTTTTTTTTTTTTTTTGAGACAGAGTTTTCGCTCTTGTTACCCAGGCTGGAGTGCAATGGCGCTATCTCGGCTCACCGCAACCTCCGCCTCCTGGGTTCAGGCAATTCTCCTGCCTCAGCCTCCCGAGTAGCTGAGATTACAGGCACGCGCCACCATGCCCAGCTAATTTTTTGTATTTTTAGTAGAGACGGGGTTTCATCATATTGACCAGGATGGTCTCGATCTGTTGACCTCGTGATCCACCCGCCTCGGCCTCCCAAAGTGCTGGGGTTACAGGCTTGAGCCATAGCATTTATTTATGATCTAACAAACCTTATGTTACTTACATATTGCTTATTGTTTAACCTGTCAATTTTACATAACTATAAAGTCAAAAATGGTTAGGAACTTCTGTCTGTTCACTGATGTATCCGAAAGCCTAGAATGGTGCTTGACACAAGGTAGGTGTTCAAGAAATTGTTAGATAACTAAATCATTATCACATGACTCATTTCACTTAGGCAATGGGCAAAACAGGAATACTACAGGAGTTTATTCATTTACCAAGATCGAGATCAGCATCTACTATGTGTCAGAACCGTGCTGGTGTTGACACAAGTCCCCACCCTTACCAAATCAACAGTCTACCTTGGGGCGTATGAATAGAAATGGGAGGCAGAAGGATACTGTGCATCAGTGAAAAAAACGCCTTGGCTTTACAAACGTACTCTCTCTTTCTTACTGATCTCAAATTGGCTGCAGTATCTGACTTTTCGATTCTATTATCCTTTGCTCCACAAGCCTAACAGTTAAAAATGTCGGTTTGTCAAACCCTTTAAATGCAGAGGAGATTCCAACAGAGATAACGACTTTGGGCGATAACCGCCCATCGACTTTACTGCTTTTAACAATTTACCAATGTGCGCGTGTGTAAAATCCAGACCATGGTAGAGACTACGGTGGAAATGGAAGGTGTTTCACTGAGGGTCCTGGCTGCCTTCTGCAAAGGTGAAGGTCGTGCCGGCCACGCGAGGAAGTCCGCCTCGCTCACAACCGACAGGTGCACATCAATGACTTCGCTCAAAATCACCGCAAGCGAAGGTTGGGGCTGCGTCCACCCGCCACAGCCCGCCCCCGCGCACGCGCAGCCCCCTCCCGAGCTCCGATTTGCTGTCTTCGCCCCGCCTTCGGACCGGAAGGAGTTGTCGGCGCTTCCGGTGACCTGTAACACCGTAATTGCCTCGGTGATGTCGTGGGTTCAAGCGGCATCCTCGGTCCGTGGCCCTGGAGACGAAGGGGACGTGTTTGACGAGGAAGCAGATGAATCGCTCCTGGTGCAGCGGGAATGGCAGAGTCACATGCAGAGACGAGTCAAAGTAAACGTGGGTGGACGGCGCGGGGTGCTGGGTTGTGGAAAGAGGCGCGGAGTTGTCAAGAAGCTGGGTCCAGAAGGGCACCAGCGTGGCCCGGCGCTCCGCTCTTTATCCGTAGGAACGCGGTCCAACCCGCGTCTTGCTAGGATTTCTCAATGGTTACTTGAAAGTGTACGAAACAACAGGACGCGTTCTTTGAGCGCCTACGGGGTGCTTAGAAGCTGAGGACCGACTAAATTTTACTGTATCTGGACTTTAAACAGTGCAATTTGTTGAGGATCACAGGGAAAGGAGTTGGGGGGAAACATACACTGACTCTACTAATTATGGCTGTCAAAGGATGTGTAGGCAGTTTATATTAATTGCTTGAATGGATCGGGAGCCTGAAGTTAAGGAGTGGTATTAATCGAGACATACTGAAAAGATGAACTTAAGAGTGCTGTCAGAGGGCAATAAGGGAAAGCTAATGTGGAATACTGGTGTCTAGATAAGGGAATATTAAAGTTGATTTCTTCTTTATTTGTTAGATGTAACTTTTTCATCTCTAGTTTGTCTCACTATTCATTGAAACTAAGCTTAATTTCTGTGAGCAGACTTCAGAACCGAGTTCTGAATGAGGACCAAATGGTGAGGTCCACATCCACTTAATATATTTGCCAACCATTAAATTGCCGCTAACGCTGCAGTTGGGTATCTGCGCTGGTTTAATATTTCAGTAAAGTATTATTTGCTTAGCTCAAAAACCAAGTGGTCAGTTACAAAAATGCTTTATGTGAGGTTGGGGCTACCCTAGTAAGTATTGAGCATCTTCTGAGCGCTGTGGCCACCATAAGGGATGCAGAATGAAATCACTACCCACAGAGCTTTTGCAGGTTAGTTGAATTTAGGGATTAAGCAAAATTACTGAAACCAGACTTATCTTCCTTTTTTTTTAAACGATTTTCTCTCTCTGCTTTCCCATGTCTCCTCACCCACCCACACCATTCCAATCAGTTGGCAAGAGCCCAGATATGTATTTTTCCATATATTCATTTTGTGAAGACATTGCTAACACTGAGTTTTTGGTTTTTTTTTTTTTTTTTTTTAGTCTTTTGAAGCCGTTAGAAGAGTTTATTTTGTGCTTAGGATATTTTTCTAAGGCATTACAAGTTACACATCCAAACTCTTCAGTGGTATATTTTATATTCTAAAGGAGAGGGCTTTAGAGAAAACTTGTACATTTTACTACTGTAAGTCTAATGGATTCATATAGCAACAGAGCCTAAAAAGAAGGGGACATTGTCCACTACATAACGGTCAGTTGATTCATTGTATTTATGATTTTTCTCCTTCTTGTAAAGTCAAAACTATATGTATTCTAGCTTTTTAATGAGTAAAAGTACACTAAGTGTTCCCTCCTGTTGATTTCTACCTATGAAATACCACACAATATTAGCAGTCAGGAAAGAACAGGAGAACATGAAGTTTGTCTCTTAAAAATTATGAAAATGTTAATGATTTTAAAACATCAAGCATTACAAACTGTAAAATCAATTAAGAACTTTCTGTATATGAGGACAAAGATATATTTAAAATATATACAAGAAGATGCTTTTTCCTGAGTAGAATGCAAACTTTGTTTTATATTAAGCTTCTGAGAATTTTCAAAATGTAAAATACCAAGGATTTTCCACATGAGACAAAAGTCAGGAATGTTCACCTTCACATCCAAAAAGAAAAATTTTTTTAATTATTTCAAACTTATATTTCAAACTTATATACCTGGTGTTTTTATGTTCTGAATGTAGACTCTGATTTAATGACAATCTAGACTGAACCCTGCAATATACAAGCAAGTCACAGCAAGAAGTTCAGCAAGAATGATATAAAATCTTAAATGAATGGCCAAGATTTTAAATTATCAACAGAAAGTTCAATTGATGGATCTAAAAAGAAATGCTGTTTACTAAAACATTAAAAAAAAATTCAGGAAATTATCATCCAATTTGAAAAATAAAAAAAATGTAACCCATAGTAAATAAAAAATACAAGAGAAAGTCAGCCTTTATTGGAATCAAGACAATACCATGGACTTAAAAACTTCCTAAGTCACTAGCATATCCTGTATTAGCATGTGTCGTAAACTGTAATAAATTAATATAAGGTAGTTTTTATTAGTTGCAACCTAAAAATACGAGGAAATTTTGGAATATATTTCTGAAAAGAACACAGAATTGTCACTGACATACATATTTCTTAAGACAATGATCAGAGTTCCCATTATGGGAAATATCTTCCTTTTTTCACACAGTGAAGCTAAGAAAAATTATATCAAATAAGAAATATTTTTCTCTAAAATAATCTTTAACACCCCAATAATGCAATACTTGGGAAATGTAAATTTTCAAATCTGACTTGAAACAGGTTATTATTAAATAAATATACATACATCTTACTGCTTGGCACAATAGTTCAAAAATTAGAGAACTATTTAAACCATCATCAACAGTGCTTAAATCATATTTCAAACTTATATAACTAGCGCTTTTATGTTCTGAATGTAGTCTCTGATTTAATGACAATCTAGACTGAACCCTGCAATATACAAGCAAGTCACAGTTCACTTCAAACTAAAAGAAATGACCAATCTTCTGTTTTTATCAAAATCATAATACTAAGATACCTATAAAATTTAACTAGGATTTATCTGTGGCCAATGACAAACCCAGAGAGTGTTATCTTACGGCATCTGTGGAAAGTGTTTGTTCCTTCTTTACTTTCAGCTTCTTCTGAAACATCTTCTTCATTCACCTCTGCTTCCTCCAGTTTTTTCAAAGGTTGAGCAGATTCAGATAATTTTTTTGAAGGGTATGGCTGTGGTCTGTGCCTTTTTGAAGGACAAAGGCAATCTCCCACAAATATCATAAAGAGTCCCAATAACAATCTGGAAAGCAGAGTTGCTAAAGCAGAAACAGTATATGATCCCGACACTGGCAATCAGGGTCTTCAACAAAGTAGTTATGGCAAGTCCTGCTCCGCATAGAGAGCTGAAAGAGTGCTGACATACTGCTCATCTGAACCAGAACCTGGCCCGAACCATGATGAAACAGGTTCGCTGCTCTTCCACTCTTCATTACATAAAGTTTATGAAGTCCTTCTTAGTCGTTGGATCCTGATGGTGCCTAAATTCACCATCTTAACAATGATAAATATTAGGAAGAGCAGTTATGATAAACTGTCCAGACAGTCCTGGCTGCTCTGTGACATCCACTTTCGCAGCATTAACCTCAAGATCTTCTCCCCATTCAGCAAAACTTTCCCATTCCAGGGCATCAGGGGCATAAAATTCTATCATCCAGTCTCCTTCCAGCAGCTCTCTCCAGTTCTCATGATGATGACGTGTACATTGCTCCACTGCCCATGGGTCCAGGGAGCACCCCAAAGCAACTGCACCAAGACTGCCAGGGGAACTGCAAGACTCCCAAAGGGTGCCATGTCCGCCGCTTGCCCACCTCACAGCAAGCACAGCGGCCCAACATTGGGTTTTTTAAAAACTGTAATTATCAGTGTTTTAAAAATTGCCCAGTAACTCTAGACTTCAAAAGTAGGATAAGTAATGATAAACCAATAATAAACTTATGAGAAGCATAGTCTGTTTTAGTGATGTTGTTATGCCGTATTATGGTCATTAACACAGTAAAGGCCTAATTCATCAGCTTTCTAAATTGGTTCTGTGCTTTTCTAGAAAAACCTACATGTGGTATACTTGGTGTTAGTTACAGCTGCATTTCTCCATTATTTATTTTTAGGAAGGTTATAGAGATGGAGTAGATGCTGGCAAAGCAGTTACTCTTCAACAGGGCTTCAATCAAGGTTATAAGGAAGGCGCAGAAGTCATTTTAAACTATGGACGACTCCGAGGAACACTGAGGTAATTTTTAAAACCTAAATGCTGACTCATTTTAAACTCAATACTGCTGGAGGCGTTTAAACTGAAGTGCTTTTCCTAGTGCTAAATCCACTGAAGCCTCTCACAGAACATAGAATTATATTGCCTTCAAAAAGTCAAAATTATTATCAGTTCATCCACTTTAATATGTGAACTACATATCGTCTTTTTGTGCAAAGAAATGGTAAGAAGATGTGTGCTTTTGCTACCTAAACAATCACCTATCTCATTAAAAGATCTTCAGGTTTTGATTAAAACTTTTGGTACTTGCATGCAATATGACAGACCTCTAGACAAGAAGTACGTGATGAAAATTATAGTTGGTAATTAAGAGAAAACTGATTTCATTTACTGTAGTCCTGACATTGAATACTTGTCAGGATGCCATCGCAACAACGGCATGTATCAGAGCCAAGTGGTCAAATGATACACAGAGCCGGAAGCCTAGCAGCCTTGTCCTTTTTGATGCTTTATACCAAGCTTGTCCAACAAGTGGCCTGCGTGTCGCATGTGGCCCAGGACAGCTTTGAATATGGCCAAACACAAATGCATAAACTTTCTTAAAACATGAGCATAATGAGATTTTTTTGTGATTTTTTTTTTCTTTTTTGTTTTTTTAACTCAGCTATCATTACTGTCAGTATATTTTATGTGTGGCCCAAGACTGTTCTTACAGTGTGGCCAGGGAAGCCAAAAGATTGAACACCCCTGCTTTATACCCTTCAAACTGTCCTCAGTAGAGAAAAACAAAATGCTTCAAAGAATCGCTAATTTTAAAGAAAAGTAGATAATAAAAGTTACCAAAATAGAACTAAAAAATTTATTGTGTTTGGAATTTTAGAGAATCCAACTATTAGGAACTAGAATCTATTCTGCTACAGTAGGAAACTAATCAATGTGAATATTCACATTATCAAGTTAAATCAATGTTATATAAACTTAGAAAGCTACTACTGAGTCTTTTACATCAATAGATTCTATTTTTAAATACTTTTCGTAACAACCATTATTTTATGGCATTACTGTAATATTAAATCTGTTAGGACTAGAAGAATTTTTACCTTTTTCGAGGAAATTGTTAGTAGTTCAGGAAACAATGTCTACTCTGTGACGTAAGCCCAGGAAAGTGAAGTCTCTTTAAAACTTCTTTTCTCGGGCCGGGCGCGGTGGCTCAAGCCTGTAATCCCAGCACTTTGGGAGGCCGAGGTGGGTGGATCATGAGGTCAAGAGATCGAGACCATCTCGGTCAACATGGTGAAACCCCGTCTCTACTAAAAATACAAAAAATTAACTGGGCATGGTGGCGCATGCCTGTAATCCCAGCTACTCAGGAGGCTGAGGCAGGAGAATTGCCTGAACCCAGGAGGCAGAGGTTGCGGTGAGCCGAGATCGCGCCATTGCACTCCAGCCTGGGTAGCAAGAGCGAAACTCCGTCTCAAAAAAAAAAAAAAAACTTCATTTCTCTAACCTTCATTTCTGATGGCAAGCAACTATATGCTTAGAACAATGGTTTTCAACTTTGGTTACACCTTGAAATCAACTGTGAAACTTAAAAAAAAGATGCCCCGGAGATTCTGATTTGATTGGCCTGGAGTATACTCTGGGTCTTGATAGGTTTAAAAGCTCTTTGGGTGATTCTAATGTGCATCCGTGATTGAGAATTGCTAGTTTAAATTCTCAATTTAACTAATTCTAATTAAATTGCTATTTAAATTCTTCTGACCTTAAAGAAGAATCTAGTTTTTCTTTCTTGGAGCTGTATTTATCTTCAACAGATACCACATAATCATAAGAAAAAAGTATAAAATCAGGAAAAGTGTATACGGAGTTGTGAAAGTGGTTATGAATTATGAACAGTCTTATGATTAAGTCCAATTGTTTAATTGTTATTGAAAGATAATTTAAGGTCCTGTTTACTGTTATTACTTTCCTGATTCTGACTGCATTATTATCCTTAATCCATTTTTGCACAGTATTATCTGGAAGAGAAATATGTCAGGCTTAGCATCAACCATTCTAAAAGCCTGTGACTAACTGTCTTTGTTATTTAACTCTTGTGTATATTTCTGTTCAGTGCTTTGCTCTCCTGGTGTCACCTTCATAATAATAATTCGACTTTGATCAATAAAATACATAATCTTCTGGATGCAGTTGGCCAGTGTGAAGAGTACGTGCTCAAACATCTGAAATCAGTCACTCCACCATCCCATGTTGTAGATTTATTGGACTCCATTGAGGATATGGACCTGTGTCATGTCGTTGCAGCTGAGAAAAAGACTGATGAAGCTACCGATGAAAGACTCTGTGAAAATAATGCTGAGTTTAACACAAACTGTAGCAGGAGCCATAGTGGGATAGATTTTTCATATTTAGAATGTTGTGGAACACAGGAGCATGCACATTCAGAAAACCCAAGCCTCACGTGGATTTTAGAACAGACAGCCGGTTTAGTTAAACAGCTGGGCATATCAGTAGATGTGTTACAACACCTCAAACATCTGTAAAAATTATCTTCCCTTTTCTAATGTATATAATGTTCAGAACATTTCTTAGAACACTTGGTTTCCTAAGAATCAAAATTTGTACTGGTTTCTGCATCAAACACTCCAACTGTGGGGTTATCCTTTATGAAAGTTTGACATTTACACTATTGTCTTCAAAACTAACACTATTAAATGTAATATAAGCCTTTTTTCTTTGTCACTGGTAATTTTTATCTAGTTTTAAGATACGGTCAGAAATTTCCATTGTCATTGCCATTTCAAAACTTATCGTCAAAATGAAGTGTTTTCAGACTTATTTGCAAAAGTAAACAAGAATTACACATATTTTATAAGGACCTACCCCTACTTCTACCTCCTGTCACTGCTAGGTGGTCAGGACCTCACCAAACCTAAGTTATAAAAATAACCTAATAGCATATAAACACATAGACAGATATATAGATATAGATATGTAGATATATGCTGAAATTAAGAGACTGTTAAGTGTGAGAAACTAAAGCAGTGTTTATGCTGTTGATTCAATGATTAACAGCAAAATACTAACGTGTTTTAGTTTTGTGTTAATTGAAAGGACATTGTTTTATGAAAAATACAGAAAATATACTTCATGCTTGAATCTAAGGAAAATACCTACTTGGTTTTTTTCTAAGTAGTAGGGAGTCAGTAGTGTTGCCTAACAATGTGCTGGATTATTTTAAACTGCACTTTTTTCCATATTCACATAGGAGTGAAACACTGAAACCACTGACTTCTATATTACTTTGAGTCGCTATTCTTAGTCTAGCATGGACAAAATTAGATTCAAATTTTGGCTCCAGGACCTAAGCATAGCAAAATCAAGGAAAGGATTTTCATCACTTTTATTCACCTGAAACACAAGTTTATGTGAGGTACCTAACTTCAGAGGCACTGAAATAGTTGTCCCTCATTGGTAGTCTTAATTGCCTTTCACCCCTATTTATACCTACCATCTAAGCTGAAAGGCAGGCATATTGAAATAAAGAATCTGACAAAGTTTATCTTTTCAAGAGATTAAAAATGTATTACTGTGATCTTATGACCCTCCTCAAAGTTCACAGAAGAACATTAAGGAATTGAAGCAACAAATTTGAAATCAGAAAGCCATACTAAGTTTCCGGATTTATTAAAACCTGCTGAAGATACCAGTGACATTTGACAGCTGGCTAAAAAACGTTCTTCTATGTCTCTAGATGTAAAGACTGTTTCAGAGATTTACTAGTTTGTCTTTTTACATGTATCTTTCCATGTTTATGGGCACAGCCAAAATCTTACCTCCACATGGAATATTATAAGCAATCTCTAAAGTCTTAATGTTGCTGTGCCATGGTGTAGATATGAAATACTTCTTTCTAATGATGCGTCTCAAGACCACCCTAAGTAAAAATGTCATTAATGTTATAAACCTTAAGATTTTTATCTAGGCTTTCCCTGGTAAAATTCCCTGGAGATAACACCTCTTGCCACCATTGGCTATCTATGGTGTATTTGTACAGATTTTCATAGAAAATGACATCAGGAGAATTAGCTGAGTTGAGATTATTGGGTTGAAAACATCTCTTGAATATGTTTTGCCTTTTAAAAAAATACCCCCAAAAAAAGTACAAAAGGGGCCAGGCACAGTGGCTCATGCCTGTAATCTCGACACTTTGGGAGGCAAAGGCAGGAGGATCACTTGAGTCTAAGAGTTCAAAACCAGTCTGGGCAACATAGCAAGACCTTGTCTCTAGTAAAATGAAAAAATCAGCCAGGCACAGTGACTCATGCCTGTAATCCTAGTATTCTGGGAGGTGGAGGCAGGTAGATTGCCTGAGCTCAGGAGTTCAAGACCAGCCTGGGCAACATGGTGGAACCCCATCTCTACCAAAATACAAAAATTAACCAGGCATGGTGGTGCATGCCTGTAATCCCAGCTACTGGGGAGGCTGAAGCAGGAGAATTGCTTGAGCCCAGGAGGCGGAGACTACAGTGAGCCAAGATTGCACCACTGCACTCCAGCCTGGGTGAAAGAGCAAGACTCTGTCTCAAAAAAAAAAAAAACAAATCCAACAGGCATGGTGTTAAGACCCTGTCGTCCTAGCTACTTGGGAAGCTGGGCTGGGAGGATCACTTGAGCGCAGGAGGTTGAGGCTGCATTGAGTTAAGATGGCTTCTAAGATCGCTCTAATTCAGCCTGGGTAACAGAGCAATGCCCTGTCTCTAAAAATATAAAATACGGAAATTCCTGGACTGCAGAGGAATGTTAATGGCATGCTCGTTCTACCTGTGTTCCATGAACATGAGCCTCTGTACTCGAACCAAGAATGAAGGGAAAGAAAGCTTACTTGCCTTAGATCTCTTGCCTTGCCTCACATGTTGTAGGCCTGCCAGGTCTTCCCACGAGAAGACCCTGCATGAGCAGAAATGAAAAGTGGTAAAGCGAGATTGCCCTAGAGCTGGCACAACCAGAGTTTCAAGGCCCAGAACCCAGACGTTAAACTGAGTGGTGTGGCTTCCTTAGAAACAAATTTCATCTAAGATAAGTAACTTCTAGGTTCTGATGTATCTGAGGTTTTTAAAAAGGGTGGTAAGGAAGCCCACAGCACCATGCTTTTCTGGCATTTCAGTTGCTAGAACTGCTGAGGCCACCAAAAACTTTGTGATATGTAGAAGAGTGGGCAGCTCGATACACGTACCTGCGTCCTTACCTCATGTATATCCCCTACACTGCTTATTAACTGCTTTGTGGGAAACCAAAATAAAAGCCTCCAGCCAAGTCTAAGTTGTGATTTCTACCCTCTTCTAACTAAGGTTAGAGCTTTGTTCTTAGAACTAAGGTTCCTATCTAAAATATGGGGAGGGGGGGGAGAGAGAGAGAGAGAGTGTGTGTGTGTGTGTGTCTGTATATAGACAGTGATCCATCAGTCAGGTTTCTTGTTCTACAGAAATTCTCAAATGTCTATTGTGAAGATACTTTATCACCATAGTTGCCCTCCTTGCTTCTGCCCCTACTTAATGCCTTTTCCCCACAAACATGCTGGAGTAAGAGTCTGCCATCACTGTCTCAAATCCTTAACTTCTCATGCACTGTCCAGCTTTAAAGCACTGTTTGCTAAAGTCATTGATAGCTAGTCACACAACTGCCCATCACTTACTTGTCTGGACCATGCGTCATACCATTCATCTTTTTACTGTTGGACATGAATGATTCACTTACACAATCCCTTCTGCAGCAGCACTTTTTCTTGTCCTGCTTGTTACTATTCCCTATCACTTTGCTAACTCTTCCCCACTCTGACTGCCACTTAGATGTAGGGATTCCCCAGAGTTTCACTGTTGGACCTCTTTATTTTTATACTCTGACCAGATGATCTCACCTATTAATGTCGTCCCTGTTCATCCATAGCTGGAAACCTTTAAGTCTTCCTCTGCCTTTTCTTTGCCATCATACCCTACTTTCCAATTGAGTTGCCTTACATCTTTCAAACACTTTGAGTCTGGCCTCCTTTCATTCTAGTCATCCAGATTTTAATTAATGTACCAGCTCATCACTAATGTCAGTATCTACAATCCAGCTGTCTGTTCTCTCCCTTACCAATGTTATCTTCCCAAAGCAGTTTATTTCCCTGACTTAAAACCTGGATTTATTCCCTCCCCATTTTTTTCAGGTCTGGGCCCAAGCCTGTTGAAGTGTTGGGCCCAAAAGAAGTGTTGTCAGTCTTCTTTTCCCACCTGCCTCCTTCCGCCCTATCATGCACACCGCATTTCTTTACGGGCATTACTGCAGTGCTTTATGGATGCACAAGGCTTACTCCCAACTCCATTTTTGCTCATTGCTGACTCTTCTGCCAGGATACTTTACTCCACGTCCTTTCCCAGCAAATTCCTTTCACCCTGCAATACCACTTAAATTTCAGCTTCATCAGGCAGAGCTGACTGCTCTTTCCCATGTTTCCCTGCATCAGATTGAGTGCCTCTTCACATTTCTCCAGGAAAATCCCTTATTTAGTTTTATGCCCAGCATTCAGCATCGTACCCTGTATGTAGATGTATAGGTGGTACTCGATGAGAGAAAAAAATGAATCTGCTAGCCAACATAGAAATATAACCAGACACAGAATCCAAAATACATCATGTTATATTCTTTTGTAAACCTTAGTGTTTCCCTTTTTAAAAAATGTTCCTTTTGCGTGTTAATAAAAATACTTGGGAGGTCATGATGAGATCAGGAGTTCAAGACCATCCTGGCTAACACGGTGAAACCCCGTCTCTACTAAAAATACAAAAAATTAGCCGGCCATGGTGGTGAGCGCCTATAATCCCAGCTACTCAGAAGTCTGAGGCAGGCGAATCACTTGAACCCAGGAGACGGAGGTTGCAGTGAGCCGTGATCATACCACTGCACTCCAGCCTGGGCAACAGAGCAAGATTCCATCTCAATAATAATAATCCACATTTCCAAACTGTGTCATCATCTTATACCAGGCTAAATAGTAGCATTAGGATAATAGTATTTATCAGTCATTACAAATTATACTAATGTATAATA
This sequence comes from Callithrix jacchus, assembly GCF_049354715.1. NCBI lineage: Eukaryota > Metazoa > Chordata > Mammalia > Primates > Cebidae > Callithrix > Callithrix jacchus. The sequence goes on from NC_133512.1 coordinate 8,045,205, forward strand.
TTATAATACAGTAAAACTTTAAAAGATACAAAAGTATGTTTTAGTATAGCTTCAGCTACTAAGAAAAAGAAACTACACAAAGGCAAAAACTAGGTGGAAACAAACCAAGACGGTAGTTTCTAGCAGGATCCCTGGTGCATGGTTCTAATAACTGTAAGGAGCTGGAGGAAGAGGAGAGGAAAAGTAATGGCTAACACAGACAGTTTATATAGGCACTATTCTAAAACTTTCCATATATTAATCTCTTTATCCTCATAGTAGCCCCTCTTCTGCAGAGCTATTATTATGCCCATCCTAAAGATGAAGAAATCAAGGCACCAAGAAGGCTAAGTAACTTGTCCAGTTCATAGCTACTAAATGGCCCACTTGAGATTTAAATCAAAGCAAGTGTGGTTCCAGAGTGTGTACTCAGGGTAGATGCTTACTAAATAATCACACAGTAGCAGTGACTGTGAGCTATGTGTTTCCTTTGCTGTTAATTTCTATTTTTCTGTGTGAGGCCAAGGCAGGCAGATCACTTGAGGTCGGGAGTTCGAGACCAGCCTGGCCAACATGGCAAAACTCCATCTTTACTAAAAATACAAGAATTAGTTGGGCATGTTGGCAGGCACCTGTAATCCCAGGTTCTCAGGAGGCTGAGGCAGGAGAATTGGTTGAACCCAGGAGGTGGGTGTGCAGTGGGCCAAGATCACGCCATTGCACTCCAGCCTGGCAACAGAGTGAGATTCTGTCTCAAAAAAAAAAAATCTACTTTTCTGCATTGTCCAAGTCTTCCTCAGTCAGCAAGTATTGTTTTTATTTTAAAAACGTGTATAATAGCTGAGCTATGTGTATATAGCTCATGCCTATAATCCCAGCACTTGGGGAGGGCAAGGTGGGAGGATCACTTGAGCCCAGGAGTTTGAGACCAGATCAGCCTGGGTAACATGGCAAAAGCCCATCTTTACAAAAAGAAAAAAAAAAATAGCCAGGCATGGTGGCATGCACCTGTAGCCCAGCCACCTAGGAGGCTGAGATGGGAGGATCACCTGAGCCCAGGAGGTTGAGGCTGCAGTGAACTGTGATTGCACCACTGCACTCTAGCCTAGGCAACAGAGTGAGATCCTGTGTCCAAAAAAAAGTATGACCAACAGTTATAATGAACAAAAAATTTACCAGAAATTTGTTTGCTACACATGTAGAAAAAGAGAAGTACCATTGCCTACTAGGAAGGGAGAATAGTAAGTAGAAAGTGGCTTAGCACAAAATCTCAAGAAGAAACTAATTCTCCTTGGACTTCCTAGACTTTCTCCCACCAAATGGAAAGACAGTTTATGTCACTCAGTTTATGACGATGTGTCTAGCTTTCATATATTCCTATTCAACTAAAAAAAAATGGTGTTAACTCACCACTCACTCACATATGTGCACACTGCTAGAGATCTGCCAAAAAGAGCCAATGGTCCTCAGTGTGTAACACTCCGTTTTCTTGCCCTATAAATAGTCTGGTCTTTCCAGAAAGAAAAACAAAGTACTAATCAGAACTACCTTCAGATTGAGTTCTGCAGAAGCTGAATCCCAGTGCTTTCGTGTGTGCGCGTGTGTGTGTGTGTGTGTGCGTGTGTGTGTGTGCGCGCGCGCGCCACTCACCATTGAGAGAGGTCTTGGACCCTTGCATCCTGTTTCCTTTGAAGACGCTGTTGAATTAGTTCGAGACCACTGGGTGGTGCTGGTGCACGCTGATAAGTTAGTACACGTTTTGCTCCTTGGTAATGTGCCCTTCGCTTAGACTTCATAGTCACAAGGACAGGAAGCTAATGATTATCCCTAAAGCTATGCCCGACAGATGGAGCCATTTGTGAAATTGGGAGGATGATGAGGGCTTTTGGGGTATGTCAACAAATAAGAAATTAGGATCCCCCTGTTCTTGTTTAAATTCTAGGCTGAGAATTTTTCTAAATCGAAATAACCAATCATAAGAAAACCTGTTCAAAAGAAAAAAGCAACTTTATTCCAAAGCGCTGAGGCCTAAAAGTAAAACCCCTAGAACCCAAAGCATGCAGCCTTCAATCAGAAGCCATGTAAATTCTAACCTCACCTACAGGAAGTATCGCTACTTGCCCAGCAGGACTGCACCTAAACTGTTTCAAACAACACTTTCAGTTCATCTCTAGATCTCAGTCTCCAGCTCTTTCCCTCATACACGCAAACAGGACTTTTCAGGATGTAAATGTAGGAAGAGACAACAACTTTGTTAACCTCCTCGTACATATCACGACGCTTCTCTTTTTTAGTCAACAAACCAACAACCAGATAGGTTTTCCTCTCATCAAATACGACTCTAGATAGTTAAGCCTGTTTCCTTATTAATGACATAGTCAACGTTACCTATGGAACACGGCGTTATTTATAAAAGATGTATATGGTTCTAGGTGGATTTTTAAATGAAAAAGAAATAATTGGTCAAATCTCTTGCAATAATGAAATATGAGTGATTTGACAATAGTATAGTGACAGCTTTTGCCAATAAAGCAAAATGACTGAAATGAGGGTATAACATAAATAACCTGAAAATAAAATACCTTCTTTTTCTTATTTGGAAGCATTGCAAAACATCTTTCTTCCAAAATCAGATTCTGAACCAGAAACTCTCTAGCTTGTAATTAAAAATTATACCATGGAAAAACAAATTATTTGCTTATTAACAACTAACCACCCTGACACGGTGCTCACGCCTGTAATCCCACACTTTGGGAGGATGACAGGTGGATCACTTGAATCCAAGAGTTTGAGACCAGTCTGGGAAACATAGGGAGACCCCATCTCTACAAAAAATACAAAATTAGTCAGTCGTGGTAGTGCACACCTGTGGTCCCAGCTACTTGGGAGGCTGAGGCAGGAGGACGGCTCGAGCCCAGGAGTTCGAGGCTGCAGTAAGCCATGATCCTACCACTGCACTCCAGCCTGGGCAACAGAGTGAGACCCAGTCTCAAAAAATAAAAAACAAGAAAATAACCATAAAAGATGGCTTTTTAAAAAGTAAAAGTGAATTTTTTTATTAAGAGAAGGAGTCTTACTCTGTCACTCAGGCTGGAGTTATAGCTCATGGCAGCCTCAATCTCCTGGGCTCAAGCAATCCTCCTGCCTCAGCCTCCCAAGTAGCTGGGACTACAGGCACTACACTAACTTATGAGAACTGAATCTGTAGGTAGTTCTGATTAGTATTTTGGTGATCCTTCTGGAAAGATCAGAATTAATAGGACTATACTATGCCTGGCTAAATTTTGTTGTTGTTGCTGTTGAGATAGGGCCTCCCCATGTTGCCTAGGCTAGTCTAGAACTGCGGGACTCAAGTGATCCTCCTCCCTCAGCCTCCGAAAGTGCTTGAATTATAGGCATGAGCCATCACGCCCAGCCAAAAACAAAAATTAACCAAAAAAAATCATTATTTCAACTAACCATATAATTTTAATCTATCACCTGTTTAGAAATTACTGCAATAGAATTGATTCTAGAAGGAGAACTCATTTGATTCATTTGTAGGAGCCAATTAAAAGTCTTTTCATTTAAAACCACATTGTTTTGTTATTCAAGCTGCCAAATGATATATTAGTCTGTGATTTTTATCGTATAGGCCAATATGAGGTCTGCATGATGTCTGAAATAAGGCACAGTGTTCACTTATGACCCACCCCATTTGTCAGCTTAGAGAGCATTTTCATTTCTGTCAGCGTGCTGGAACAAAGGACAGCCTTCATGAAGGTAGCAGAAGCACTGAGGTCAGAGATGGGATTTCACTCAGCTACTCATCAGAGGCGGCCTTGCCTCTTTAGTGTGAGCATGTTACTTCTGACCTCATCACAGGTTGCTTTTGTCTCCAAGGAAGTAACCGGGCAAAGTAAGTTGCCATTGACAGATGGCGTTCAGCTGATGGCAAGAATGAATGGAGGAGCTGACAGAGAAAGATGCTGAAGATCGGTATAGCTTTTGATTTCATACAACAGAGGATGTATCGAATCAAAGCCATTTATATACATTTACGTAAAAATCCCACTTCTAGGAATTTAGTTAAAGGAATTATAAAGGTGATTTTAAAAACTTTCAGCACAAAGTTATTTGTTGCTGCATTCAATCTAGAGTAGAGAAAAATTAATCCAAATGATCAACAATCTAAAAAATTGAGTAAATTATTATAACATTCACTCAAAGAAATGTTAGGCACCCATTACAAATTATCATTATGAGAACGATAGAAATAAGGAAGATGTTTATGGTATATTTTTAAGTGAAAGTCATAAAATGTTACGTATACATGTGGACATATTATATAAAAATGTATATTTTGCCGATAAAACTCTGTAACTATCTACTCTTAACAAAATAAAAATAAACTTCTTTACTGTGTTTGTCACAATATTGCTTCTGTTTTAAAAGAGAAAGACCAGTTTACAAAATTGGCACAATTGAATTATTTTTCGTTAACTCCAGGGGAGAATCAGTATCATACTTAGAAGTCACTACTCCACAATATACAATAATATACTCAGACAGAACCTCAGAAAATTCTATGAGAAGTGACTGAGCTTTAACTTAAATAGATTAAAGAACTTAAATAAAGAGAAAATGATATTTACACATTGATTTGATTGTGGCAATAACTCCGGCCTTGTTTGCCACCATTTTGTACATGTCAATAAGCAGTGTACTTATAAGCCATGTATTTCCCAGGAGATTTGAGCCTCCTGCTTTCCAAATGTGTCAGATCTATAACATGGAGGTGATGGTAGTGAGGTCATTGTTTCTGTGGGGATTACATGCAATAATGTATGTAAAGTACTTGCTTGGTGACAGCTTTGAAGCATAGCTTCACCATTTACAGGTCAGTTCACCTTCCTGTGCTTGTTTCTTCATCTGTCAGATAATAGAGCCTACCTCCTAGGGTTACTGTAAAGAATCTGCATATGTAGAGCACTTACGACAGTGCCTGCTACATGTTCAGAACTCACTAGATATTATTATTATTAATATCATGTTTTCTCCTAAACATCATGCCTGCAATTTGAATAAACTGTAAGAATTTGCAGTAAACTTGCAATTCTTGCAATAAACTGCAAGAATTTGAATAAGCTGCAGCAGCTACCATGAAAACTCTGCCATGACTCAGACACAGCCAAGCTTCCCACCGGCAGAACTAAAGGTAATTAGAATGATTTCTCCTCACCTCCCCCCATTTTTATTTTAAAAGGAAACAAAGGAAGGATGGAAAAGAAGAAAATGTTTTAAACATTTGCAGAGTTCATATAAAATTATACTTTAAAGCGGTAGGGATAAATAAGAGAGTTTTTGGAAACTGTCAGGGCATATTTTTGGTTTGTTTGCCAGAGTGATGGAAAGGGGGTACTAGTAGCAATAGTTATAGGGAGGAGATGCTGTATGTCCTGCAATGTCCAGGTCAATTGTGCACAAAAAAGAATTGCCTGCATCCTTCATGACTTTCAAATACCCCAGGAGATGTTCATAGAAATGAAAAATCTGTTTATAAGTATCAAAGCCTATAATCTAACTATATTTTAACTATAAACACAGGATTTTTTGCCTTATCCTAATTTATTGCTTTCCATATTATAAAATAATTAGGGTCTGTCCTGCTGAACCCTACTGACTCCTGTAGGAATGGTACTGGGTCCAAGAGGCCAAAGAGGAGACCTGGAGCCAGCGAACAAGATGTAGAGTTTATTGAGGACTTAACATACAGACGTGGTCCAGTGGCAGTGGGCTGGACAGGAAGACTGCTATCATTTGTGAAAAGCAGGTAGTTTGGCCAGGCATGGTGACTCTGGCCTGTAATCCCAGCACTATGGGAGGCCAGGTTGGAAGGACCACTTGAGACCAGGAGTTTGAGACCAACCTGGTCTCAAAGCAAGATTGCATGATTTTTGTTGTTGTTAAGATGAGGAAGCAAAGACCTCATCTTAACAACAACAACAAAAATCATGCAATTTACATAGCATTTTCACTTAGCACCCTTCACCTAGCAACTTCCACCTAGCAACCTCCATTTAACCCAAAACAAAGGGCCGCAGTTCCTTGCATGTACTGCATTACATTTTTTTCATATGTCCATCATAGATAAGGCTGAGCCTCCAGGTTAGCCACTCCCAATCCCTTAGGTGGAGACTCTGAAGACATTCTTCTTAGACCATAGAGTCATTCTCAGATCCTGCTTCAGTAATTACTATCAGGGATGTCTGCCATACAGGCTCCTAGTAAAATATTTAGATAATTCAGAAACATTGTAGAAAATGTTATTTGGGAAAAATGAATATTTCATAATCCCACCTTTTATGGACTCAATTGTGTCCCCTCAAAATTCATGCTGAAGCCCCAGTCCTCAGTACCTCCGAAGGTGACTGTATTTGGAGATGGGAGTGTGCCCTAACCCAGTCTGACCAATAGCCTTATAAGAAGAGGAAATTTGGACCAAAAAGAAACACCAGGGATGCTCATGTATGGAGGAAAAACCACGTGACAATACAGGGGAAGTGGCCATCTGCAAGCCAAGGAGAGGAGCCTCAGATAAAAACCAAACCAGCTGACACCTTGATCTTGGACTTCTCGCCTCCAGAACTGTAAGAAAATAAATGTCTGTTTAAGCCACCCGTTCTGTGGTATCTTGTTATTGCAGCCCTGGCAAGCTCATATACTCCTCCAGATTCTTCCAGATTTTTTTCTATGTGCAGACTAGCAAATGGCACAACTTCCTTTTATAGAAATGTATTTCTTCAACAGATATTTATTAAATACCTACTACCTTCAGGAGGAATAGATACAGTGGTGAACAAAGAGTTCCTACTGAAATGAAATCATACCAAATGTACACAAAGCTGCTTGTTCTTTTCACTTAAAAAAATATATCTTGCTGGGAGAGGTGGCTCATGCCTGTAATCCCAGCACTCTGGGAGGCCAAGACAGATAGATCACTTGAGCTCAGATGTTCAAGACAAAGCTGAGCAAACCCTGTCTCTACCAAAAATACAAAAATTAGCCAGGCGTGGTGGTGCACGTCTGTGGTTCCAGCCACTTGGGAAGCTGAGGTGGAAGGATAGCTGTAACCTGGGAGGTCAAGGCTGCAGTGAGCTGTGATCGCACCATGCGCTCCAACCTTGGTGACAGAGCGAGACTCTATCTCAAATATATATTTATAATTATAATAAATTTCTATATAATATATTGATATATATTATATAATTATATATTATATCTCAAATATATATAAATATATGTATTTGTATGTAGATATCTCAAATATATATAGATGTATATTTATATATTTATATATACATTTGAGATATATATATTTATATATATTTGAGATACCTACATACAAATATATATACTTGAGATACCTACATACATATATATAGATAGATATTTGAGAAATCTATATGTATGTAAGTATGTACATAGATACAGATATCTCAAATATATATAGATGTATGTTTATATATATTTATATATATATTTGAGATATATATTTTTATATATATTTGAGATACCTACATACATATATATACTTGAGATACCTACATACATATATATATAGATATTTGAGAAATCTATATCTATGTATGTAAGTATGTACATAGATACAGATATCTCAAATATATATGATGTATATTTATATATATTTATATATATATTTGAGATATATATTTTTATATATATTTGAGATACCTACATACAAATATATATACTTGAGATACCTACATACATATATATATAGATATTTGAGATATCTATATCTATGTATGTAAGTATGTACATAGATAGAGATATCTCAAATATATATAGCTCGTAGAAACGCTAGAGCAAAAGCAAAATACAAAGGGGTTTCTCCCCACAACTGCAGGTCATGGGTTCACTGCCAGCCTAAAGCCTGGAAAGAGCCTTTTTATTCCTTTTCTTTTTCAGATGGAGTCTCCCTCTGCAGCCCAGACTGGAGTGCAGTGGTGTGATCTTGGCCTATTGCAACCTCCCACCTCCCAGGTTGAAGTGATTCTCCCACCTCAGCCTCCCAGGTAGCTGTTATTACAGGCATGCATCACCACACCCAGCTAATTTTTGTATTTTTAGTAGAGACAGGGTTTTGCCATGTTGCCCAGGCTGATTTCCAACTCCTGACCTCAAGTGATCTGCCTACCTCAGCCTCCCAAAGTGCTGGGATTGCAGGCTTTTGCTCCAGCCTGGGCAACAGAGCGAGACTGTGGCTCAAAAAAAAAAAAAAAAAATCAAGTGTCCTGACTTTTAGTTAATCCTTTTTTTTTCTACAACTCCTTCCTTCACCGCCCTTGTACTATTACACATATATATGTATATATAATTTTCAGTACCGTTTAATATACACTGAATTTTCCAGGGCTGTGACTTCTGTCAAAACGGAAGGAGTGTTGCATCCTGTTGTACCATGTTGTATTTGGAATTTACCAATGACGGCAGCGCTGCTCTGGGTCCTGAGTCACCCATGCAACACACCTGCCACGCATCCCCTGCTTTGGGCTCCTTCATGATGCCTAGGGGTTGTGTACAAACACTTATGTATCAAAATACATATTATTTTGCAGTTGAGTATCTTCCTTTTATTTATCTTCTATATTACAAGCAAGGCCTTAAACTTTTCTCTTAATTATGTATGTAGGTAAGTTACATTGTCTATAAACTTCACTTCAAGGCAGTACAGGGAGCATTACAATATACTGGTTATGAAAAATGATGCTGTGTCTAAAAATCCTGCTCTAAAGATAACTTAGAATAAAATTCAGAAAATAAAAACTTTCATATGTATCCTTACTACTGTTTAGCTTTTAAAATCACAATTTAATCTCATTTTGTTTTCTTGGCCAGTTGGCTCCAATTCATTCTTAGTCTCTGTTGGTTTCTGGGGCTTGTTGTAACAGTTGCTCCAAACTCCTATAGTTGTCACTTTGAGGTGTTAAAATTTCTCCAGTCTTCCTTTTGCTCCAGCCTAAAGTTTCAGTTAACATATTTCTGTGGACTTTTTAGTTCTGAAAAGCTAGTATTATTTAGTCCTTCTTTGAACATGGTGTAGGCTCAGAAACTTGACAAAGTTTCGAAGAAGGAAAAATGGGTCAGTCGCGGTGGCTCATGACTGTAATCTCAACACTTTGGGAGGCAGAGGCGGGCGGATCATCCGAGGTCAGTGGTTCGAGACCAGCCTGGCCAACATGGTAAAAGCCCATTTCTACTAAAAATACAAAAATTAGCCGGGCATGATGGCGCATGCCTGTAACCCCAGCTACTCAGGTGGCTGAGGCAGGAGAAGCACTTGAACCCAGGAAGCAGAGGTTGCATTGACAGAAGATCTCATTATTGTGCTCCAGCCTGGGTGAGAAGAACGAGACTCCATCTCAAAAAAAAAAGAAGAAGAAGAAGGAAAAATGGCAGCTACCCCACACACACTGCACAACTGTAGCAGGAACCTCCACAGGATTTCTTTCCTAGGAATGACAGTCCCCTCTCAAGGAGAAGGCTCTGATACATACATCAAGTATGTGGATATTTGTTTAGTACTGACGTTGTTAACATCCACTTACTTAGTCTTATTAACAGATTAAGCAAGTGTTTCCGTTTATATCCTTGGGTGCTTCCTTCTGAGTTTTAAAGAAATCTGGCAGATCACTTGAGCTCAACAGTTCAAGACCAGGCTGGGAAACATAGTGAAAGCCCATCTCTACAAACATTACAAAAATGAGCTGGGCATGGTGGTGTGTGACTGTAGTTCCAGCTACTCGAGAGGCGGAGGTGGGAGGATCCCTTGAGCTGGGAGACTGAGAATGAAGTGAGCCATGCACTTCAGCCTGGGTGAAAGAGCAAGGAAACTGTCTCAAAAAAGAAAGAAAAAAAAAAAAGGAAGCTTCATCGACTGCTTAGGAAGGACATTCTTTTTATTATCATTATTTTTGTGGAGAGAGGATCTCACTGTGTTGCCCAGGCTGGTCTCGAATTCCTGTACTTAAGAGATCCTTCTGTCTTAGCCTCCCAAAGTGCTAAAATTACCAGCATGAGCTACTGTGCCTAGCAAACCTAGTTCTTAACTCTGCAAGAAACCATATTTTCTTCTCCATAGTTTTTAAGAACCAGCATGATCTAATTTTTCTCCCTTATCAGTCCTGAACTTGTGAGGAATCCTGGTATAATCGAAGACCTCAGTTTCCTACTACTTGGTGAGGTAATTGTTAGACTTCAATATTTAATAGGTAGATTTCATATTATTATAGTCTATTCCCTCTTAAAATCTTGTCTGTGATTTAGGTTATCGCCTGCATGCCACTAGGCAGACAGAAAAATCTAATGTCTAATAAGAGAGAAATATATCAAGTTGTTTGCTGATTGTCCAGATGGTTTTAAGAAAAAGGAGAATCCATGCAAAAATATTTGTTGGTGTATGTTCAACACCGTCCTTCAAAACAGGTTTTCTTTAGCTAAACACTCACTTATGCTCAGGGCCTGGTGTAAAATTCCACAGATTTGAACTTCTACTGACTTAATGCAGACCTTCATCAATTTTTGCCTGGCCTATTGGAATGACCTTCTGTCTTCCTTCCTTTACTTCCCATAGCTCCCCTGTCCTCCACAACGTTGCCGGAAGGATTTTTCTGAAACACGAGTTTGATCATAATATTCTTTAAACCATCCTTTCCAACATCATCTCCTATCAGTACAGCCAAAGGACCTCACACATCACTGAGAGTAACACTTGCTGTTTCCCAAATACTCTATGTCCTTGTAAGTATTGTTTGCTAAGATTTGAATGAATTTTTTCCACTATCTATTCTTTATAGTTCAACTAAAATGCCACTTTTAGGAAGCCATTACTCATTCTTGAGGTCATCTCTTTTGCCTCTGTTTACATAATACCTCCTACATCCCCCCACCCCAATGTATTACAATGATTCCTCAGTGTTGCCCCAACAGATTGTGAGCTCTTTGAGGGTTTGAACTGATTTTATTCAAATCTGGATTTTCAGCAGTGAGTACAGTGCTAGGCATGCAATAAGTGCTCAACACATGTTTTAAATGAACAGCTTTCCACAAGATAATTTGTTCAGCTCTCCCACAGTCTAGATGAAGACCTTAAATTCATCCAAGTCCCCCCCACACACACACACACCACTTTTTTTTCTGACAGTCTTGCTCTGTTGCCGAAACTGGAGTACAATGGCATGATCTCAGCTTACTGCAGCCGATAACTCCTGGGTTCAAGTGTTTCACCTGTCTCAGCCTCCTTGGTAGCTGCAATTACAGGCATGTGCCACTATGCCTGGCTAATTTTTTGTATTTTTAGTAGAGACAGGATTTCACCATGCTGGCCAGGCTGGTCTCAAGCTCCTGGCCTCAAGTGATCTGCCCACCTTGGCCTCCCAAAGTGCTGGGATTATAGGTGTGAGCCACTGTGCCCAGACCCAAGTCCCTTTTTATTTGGAGGAAGGTCTCCTGAATGTCTATGAGGATTTTGTATTAATGAATAAAGTGACATAAACAGTCTGGCTTGTTTATGTAAGAGTTAAAGAGGAAAGAAACACGAAAAGCAACTCAACAGTCAAAGATGGGTTTATTTTGGAGAATAAACCTGAGAAGGGCTTCTGGCCGATTTTTTTTTTTTTTTTTTTTTGGTCAGGGGCACTCTCATAGACTAAGAGTATTTAAGGGTTTTAGGGTAAGACGGCTTATCACAGGCTTGGATGTTTCTGTGTGGAGAAGTTTATTATAGGGTTGGAATGTCTCTGGTTGGAGGGGAGGTTATCTTGCGGCTGCCATCTCTCATGCTGGAGGAGAGGTTATCTTGGGGCTGGCATGCCTGTGGTCGGAGAGGGGTTTTTCTTAGGGCTGGAATGTTTCTGGTCAGAGATGTCATTTGTGGTTTATAATCATGCTTACCTTAGCCATTAGGTTAATGGCCTTTGGATTTACAGGGTTTTTGATCAAGGGGAACTTTAAAATGGCGGTGCTTGTCCAAAGTGGTGATGCTCCTGCTCTGTCAGTTTCCATCTCTTCTGAATTTAGTTTATATGGCCCAATCTGCCAGACTATGATTGCTCTGACTGAACAAAAGAAATAGAATTTCTTATTTCAGGTTTACAAGAGGAATAAAAAATAAACAAATGCAAATAAAAATAAAATAAAATAAAATAAATTGAATTTCTGAATACATAGTAAGGGCCTATCTAGCATCCAAGGGAACTCCTTAAGACACAGACCTTTTCAGGTGGTTGTTTAATTTTCTCTCATCTTAACTTTTATTTTATCCTATCCTTGGAATCTTGTCTCACTGGGAATCTTGTCTCACTGGATCTGATGGATTTATAGATCAGTTTCGCATTACTTGTGGATACATTAAGTTGAACATTTTTAAACAGCTAACATTGACTACTCTGTTCATTATCGTCATTTTCAAGGTGTTACATGTGCTCTGAATGAAGAGACCCCCTAAACAGGCTTTGTGTGAACTACATGGCTGTTTATTCACCTGGGTACAGGTGGACTGGGTCAGAAAAGAGAGTCAGTGGAGGGCAGTGGGATAGGAGTTGGTTTTATAGGTTTGGAGTAGGCAGTGGAAAGTTACGGAAGTTACATGTCAGGACAGTTTTTGCAAGCTGGGAGGGGGTTGTAGGGTCTGGAGTCATGAGGTTGACCTATCAGTTGAGCAAAGTCAGTTACAGAGTCAAATTGCCTTATCAGTTGAGGTGAGAATAGGAACATTAGAAGAATGTCTCAAAGTTAATTAGGCACCACAGGGGTTGGTCATTCTTCCCCTTTTGAGGTTTTACAGTTACTTCAGACTTTCTAGTTGCAGGGACTCACCTGGAGGTGTACGTGCAGGTCACAGAGGTTACCATGCAGTCCATGGTGCAGTCAGTCAGCCTAAAAGACCTTACACAAGGTAGCTTTCTTAGCTATCTGTAATGTGTGTTTGTTTCCATTTTTATCTTTATTTCTTTATTTATTTTGAGATAGGGTCTCATTCCATCATCAGGCTAGAGAGCAGAAGCACAATCTTGGCTCACTGCAATCTCTGCCTCCCACGTTCAAGTGATCCTCCCACCTCAGCCTCCCAAGTAGCTGGGACCACAGGTGTGCACCATCACGCATGGCTAATTTTTGTATTTTTGGCAGAGATGGGGTTTTGCCATGTTGCCCAGGCTGGTCTCGAACTCTTGAGCTCAAGTGATCTGCCCACCTTGGCTTTCCAAAGTGCGGGGATTACAGATGTGAGCCACCACACCTGGCCTGTTTCTATTTTAACTTTGTTTTGTTTTTGGTAAATCATCTTCCATATTGGAAACAATGTGACTATCCCTGACTCCTGGGGTTTGACTGACTGTTCCTTGACATTTGCTGAACTTAAGTAGTTGTTTTTGCTCATCATTTTTTTTCTAGATATTTTATTTATTGAAAATTTCTTTACAAATGTGAGGGTACTAATTTTTTTTCTCTCCTGTCTATTTTATTCACAGCTATAACTTTAGCATCGAGACCAGTGCCTGGTGATTTGGGTGCTTAATAAATATCTGTTCAATTAATGAGTGAACATTGTAAATCAAATCCTTTCTTTTTAAATCTCTCAACTTTTAGTACTGGTTATAATATGCACAAGAATTGATTTTTTTCTTTTCTTGAAGTCAGTAAAATTCTTAACTTGCTTGTAATCCAATAAAACCATTACAAATGTGTTTTTAACATTTTCTTAAAAAATAAACTTTTTAAAAAGTAAATTGGCTTTCTCATACTCAGTTACGTAGTCTGAAAATTGTTTTCATTTTTTATATTTGAGACAGAGTCTCTGTTGCCCAGGCTGGAGTGCAGTGATGTGACCTCCCTAGGGTCAAGTGATTCTCCCATCTCAGCCTCCCAAGTAGCTGGGATTACAGGCATGCACCACCACGCCTTGCTAATTTTTTAAATTTTTGTAGAGATAGGGTTTCACTAGGTTGGTCACAAACTCCTGAGCTCAAGCAATCCCTGACCTTGGCCTCCCAAAGTGCTGGGATTACAGATGTGAGCCACCACACCCAGCCTGAGAATTGTTTTTTAAAATGTGAAGATAGGAGTTCTGTATTTAAATTTGTATTTCTCCTGCTATTGCTAATAGACAGATTATCCATTAATCCATTTTGATCACTAATTCTGTTCTGAGTTTTTGTGCTTTCCTTAATTAAAGGTAATTTACTTAAGTATCTTATATCTCCATTACAAAATGCTCTCCAGTTCCAGGAGGCCCCAGGAGGCCTATGAAGGGCAATTTCAGGAATGTAACTACAGCAAGACCAAAGCAGCTGAAGGCAGTCACATTCAGGGAACTGTGGCCTTATTTCAGAAACAATGCTTAGAGGCGGTAGACAGATGATAAGGTCACACACTTCACCACAAGAAACTAAGACTATGACTCACCAAAAGTCCCTTTCGAAAAAACCTCGGGACTCAGAGGAAGAAAATACCTGACGTGTGTCATTAATAAAATATGTATGTGTTACAGTTTACAGTGTGTGATTGCAGAAACAGGAAAATACAGAACACAAGGGAATGTAATTTCAGGAGAGCCCAGTCACATCAACAGGAACATCATATGTGCATATAAACGAATCATTACTGAATATATGCTATGTATTTAAGTATTCAGTACAGTAAGTGTGTACTAAGCCACTGCACTAAACATAATACACAAAAATAATACCATTAGGATTCCCAACACAACGTAAATGGTAATCTTTTCAATTAATGGAGCTACACTAAAACATAATCATTTACTCTAATCTTAGAGTTGTCATGAAATTAAATGATTTTTTAAAGATACTTATTGAGGGCCGGGCGCAGTGGTTCAAGCCTGTAATCCCAGCACTTTGGGAGGCTGAGGCGGGTGGACCATGAGGTCAAGAGATCGAGACCATCCTGGTCAACATGGTGAAACCCCGTCTCTACTAAAAATACAAAAAATTAGCTGGGCATGGCGGCACGTGCCTGTAATCCCAGCTACTCGGGAGGCTGAGGCAGGAGAATTGCCTGAACCCAGGAGGCGGAGGTTGCGGTGAGCCGAGATCGTGCCATTGCACTCCAGCCTGGGTAACAAGAGCAAAACTCCGTCTCAAAAAAAAAATAAAAAAAGAAAAGAAAAAGATACATATTGAGTACTTAAGATATGTCAGATAATAGCTATGAGTTTTACATGAACTATGTTATTTTATTTTCATAAAGCAGCAATATTATCCTTATTTTACAGATAAAGAGCTAGGAGGATAAACCCATATCTGCCTGACTCCAGCACTTGAGTATCACTTATCCAAAATGCTTAGGACCAGAAATTCAGAATTCAGATTTTTGGAGGGGGGGGGGAATTTGTATAAACATAATGAGATAAAGATACCTCATTTATGTAGGACCCAAGTCTAAACAAAACATTCATTATGTTTCATATGTGTCTTATACACATAGCCTTAAGGCCATTTTATACACTGTTTTAAATAATTTTGTACATGAAACAAAGTTTTGACTGCTAGCCATTACGTAAGTTCAGGTCTGAAACTTTCCACCTGTGGCATCATGTTGGCACTGAAAAGCTTCTAGATTTTGGAAAATTTTGGATTTCAGATTTTCAGATTAGGGACACTCAACCTGTAAATAACACGTTACCTTGGCTGCCCTTTTTTCCCTTTCTTACTTTCCCATTTCTCTACCATGTTTTCTGAGATCACCTAGTGTATTCGTTGCTAGGATTGCCATAACAAAAACCACAGACTGGGGGGCTGGGGGGCTTAAACAATAGACATTTCTTTTCTCACGGTTCTGGAGGCTGGGAAGTCTAAGAATAAGGTGTTGGCAGGCTTGGTTCCTTCTGAGGCCTCTCTCCTTGACTTACACATGACTGCCTTCTCATGTCATATGGTCATCTCTTTGTGTATGCATGTGTCGGGGTGTCTCTTTCTGTATCCAAACTCCTCTTTTTACAGGAATACCAATCAGACTGGATTAGGGCCCACCCTAAGGACCTCATTTTAACTTAGTAACCTTTTAAAAGACCTAATCTGCAAATATGATTATATTTTGAGCTACTAGAGGTTGGATCTTTAATTTATTATAGATGGGGGACACAATTCAGTGCAAACCACCTACCAAATAAACCACCTGAGTTGAAATTTTGTTTCAGCATTGGCCTTGGGAAACACAAGGTAAAATATGGAGGATACTGTTTGACACATAGTACTAAATGCTTTTAAAACATTTTTTCTGGGTCTGGTCCACTGACAATGTATTCTAGTCTTCATTTATCTTAAAATGCCTTTATTTCCCTTTTATTCTTGAAGGATTTTTTAAAAAATAGACTTTATTTTTTAGAGCAATTTAAAATTGAGCAGAAGATAGAGAGTTCCCAGATACCTCCTGTCCCCACACATGCATAGATTCCCCCATTATCAACATCCCCCCACCAGATGGGTACATATGTTACAATTACTGAACTTACATGGACACATTATTATCTCCTACAATCTACAGTTTACCTTAGCATTCACTTGATGTTGTACATTCTGTGAGTTCTGACAAATGTATAATGACATGTATCTACCATTATAGTATCACACAGAGTATTTCCACTGCCCTAAATGCTCTGTGTTCTGCCTATTCATCCCTGCCTCCCCACCTAATTCCTGGAAACCACTGATCTTTTTACACCTATGTAGTTTTGCCATTTCTGGAATGTCATATACTGTAGTTGGAATCATACAGTATGTATCCTTTTCAGATTAGCTTCTTTCACCTGGCAATATGCATTTAACTCTTCTCCATATATATATATATATTTTTTTAAGACGGAGTTTCGCTCTTGTTACCCAGGCTGGAGTGCAATGGTGCGATCTTGGCTTATGGCAACCTCCTCCTCCTGGGTTCAAGCAATTTTCCTGTCTCAGCCTCCTGAGTAGCTGGT
This sequence comes from Callithrix jacchus, assembly GCF_049354715.1. Taxonomy (NCBI): domain Eukaryota; kingdom Metazoa; phylum Chordata; class Mammalia; order Primates; family Cebidae; genus Callithrix; species Callithrix jacchus. Next base: position 8,062,177 of record NC_133512.1, read on the forward strand.
ATTACAGGCAGGCGCCACCATGCCCAGCTAATTTTTTGTATTTTTAGTAGAGACAGGGTTTCACCATGTTGACCAGGATGGTCTCGATCTCTTGACCTCGTGATCCACCTGCCTCAGCCTCCCAAAGTGCTGGGATTACAGGCTTGAGCCACCGCGCCCAGCTCTTCTCCATTATTTTTATGAGGCTTGATAGCTCATTTCTTTTTAGCACTGAATATTTCATTGTTGATATTCCACAGTCATTTTGTCCATTCACCTACTAAAGCACTTCTTGGTTTCTTCCAGTTTTCAGCAATTATGAGTAAAGCTGCAATAAACCTCTGTGTGCATGTTTTTCCGTGAATATAGTTTTAAACTCCTTTGGGTAAATACCAAAAAGTACAATTGCTGGATCATACGGTAAGAGTATGTTTAGTCTTTAACAAAACCACCAAACTGTCTGCTAAAGTTGCCCTAACGTTTGCATTCTTACAAGCGATAAGTGAAGTTTCCTGTGGCTTCACAGCCTCACTAGCATTTAGTGTCATCTATTTGTAGTAGTATCTCAGTGTTTTAATTTGCGTTTCCTTAGGGATATTTTTGCTAGATGTAAAATGTGAGATGTAGATGCTCTTCAACTTACCACGGGGTTATAAACCTATGATAAGTTTATCTGTGATGGATTTAACCCATGATAAACCCATCATAAATCAAAAATATTAAGTCAAAAATGCACTTAATACCACCCAATAAAGCCATAGTAAAGTCAAAAAATCCCAAATTGAAACATCGTAAGTAGACAACCATATGTACTTTCCATTTTCTGCCTACTTTGGTCCCTTCTCAATGCCTTCATATTGCAAAATATTTTTAAAAATATTTTGTTCAGAGTTTATAAGTATCACCTGTGGAATGGTTGGTCTGATATATGCTATGCTCCCATTAATGGAATTAGAACCTCATTTTATTATTATTATTATTATTATTATTTTGAGACAGAGTTTCACTCTTGTTGCCCAGGCTGGAATGCAATGGTGTAGTCTTGGTTCACTGCAACCTCCTGGGTTCAAAGGATTCTCCTGCCTCAGCCTCCTGAGTAGCTGGGATTACAGGTGCCTGCCACTATGCGTGGCTAATTTTTTGTATTTTTAGTAGAGATGGGCTCTCACCATGTTGGCCAGGCTGGTCTCAAACTCCTGACCTCAGGTGATCCACCCACCTCGTCCTCCCAAAGTGCTGGGATTACAGGCCTGGGCCACTGCGCCCAGCCAGAACCTCATTTTTTTTAACCAAGAAAAGCCTGCCGCACACTTAGACATTTGTATGAAATTTATATATTTAAATCAACCTGATTGCTCCATGTTATGATGTTATGCTTTGGGGTTTTTCGGTTTCGTTTTCAATCTTTTAGAGATAAACTTTTGGAAAGAGGACTATGTTCCCCCTCGTGTTGTGGTGTTCTTTTCTAACTTCTCTGCTGAAAAAAAGTAGCCAGGCCACCTCTTCTCCAGAACCTCCACAGTAATGGGTTTTGCTTGTTCTGACTTACCCTCCAATTCTATTCCTATGGATAAGTGAATAGAAACATTATAGACTAGGAATTTTTCCAAGGTTAAGGACATTGCTGGGAACATTTCCAAGTAACACACTCAGTTATTACCCTTTTATTGATGAGGATTTTGTCCAGCGTTTTTCTGGAGGTTTGAACGGTAACTTTCTGAGTTAAGGGGATTTGAGTTCACATCCAGTGTCATGATCTGAAAGGAGAAAGGATTATCACTCTGGGACATGTGCTAGAGGAGCTGGTCAGCACTGCAGAGGGACCCAACCAGGCCACATAGTCAACTCAATCAAGACACCTTTATGTGCCAAACTGTGCTGGCCTGGGGAAAAGACACTGGAGTATACTGTAAATGGCTTTTAAAAAACAATTTTATTAAGATATAATTTACATATCAAATTATATATTTTTAACAATAAATAATGTCGGAATGAATGGAGAGCTCTTTAAACAACTCTCTCAGTAACTAGTAATTGCAGATGAAGAGGAAAACGGTGCCCTCACCTCCTCCTCCCAAGTTCAGTTATTAGAGATGCCCTTGTACATGTTCGAAGCTGTCTGTGGTGGGATACAACATGGGTGAGTTTCAAGCCTAGAATGATGAGTTTACAAATGAAAAGAATAGAGATTCAGCACTCAAGGAACTCATTTGGAAGCTGTCTTTCATCAAGCCTTCTTGATGAAAAGAAATCATCTCTGCTGTTTTCTGGTCAAGTCTATATACAGCAGATTTCTTTCTCTAACTCCAGCCGCTAAAATTCAGACCTACTCATTAATTTTCTCCATTGGCGATGCCTTTTTCTTGATATCTGTTTTTTGTTGTTGTTGTTTTTTGGTTTTTTTTTTTTTTTTTGAGACGGAGTTTCGTTCTTGTTACCCAGGCTGGAGTGCAATGGCGCAATCTCGGCTCACCGAAGCCTCCGCCTCCTGGGTTCAAGCAATTCTCCCGCCTCAGGCTCCTGAGGAGCTGGGATTACAGGCTTGAGCCACCGCGCCCAGCCGATGTCTGTTCTTAATAATTGAGCTACAAAAGACAAAGGCAGTCACACTTGGTTGAATCTCCATCATCGAAACAATGTTTATTTTAGAGTTTGCAAAAGAGAGGCATTTATCACATGGAACATTTGAAAAGTAACAAAATAAAATATTACCAGATTTAGCAATCTGTAAGTCATTTTTTTCTCTTTTTTTTGGAGATGGATCCTCACTCTGTCACTCAGACTGGAGTGCAGTGGTGCGATCTCAGCTCACTGCAACCTCCACCTCCCAGGTCCAAGCAATTCTCCTGCCTCAGCCTCCCAAATAGCTGGGATTACAGGTGCCTGCCACCACACCCAGCTAATTTTTGTATTTTTAGTAGAGATGAGGTTTCACCATGTTGGCCAGGCTGGTCTCGAACTCCTGACCTCAGGTAATCCATCTGCCTCCGTCTCCCAAAGTGCTGGGATTACAGGCGTGAGCCACTGTACCTGGCTGTAAGTCACTTCTAATAATAATGATTCCTCTTTTTATGTTTCCTTCTTGCAACTTGCCTCACCATGTTCACCTCACTCTCTGTTTAGGCACCATCTTCCATGCTCCCCGTGCATATCTGCATTATATTACTTATGACATTACATAAAAACTGCCTATTTACTTACCTCTCTTCCCCAGTAGATAATCTGCCCCTTTAAGATATACTCTGTCTCTCACTTGACTTTGTATCTTGGCCCTTAGGTCAGTACCTGGAATAAAATAGATACTCAATACATGCTTGTTGAATAAACAAATGATTACAAGACACAACTAACACAGGAACATTAACTAACATGTTAAGAAACAGGTCATATCCATAAACATTTTAAGGGAAAGACTTTAGAAGCGAATATGATTCAACATCTCTGAAACTGACTTCCTTTCTCTTGTAATTTGTGCCTGCAATTAAAATTTGTATCTGAACTTTTAAAAGGCATTTCTATGATAAGTCATGATGACTATGGCATTTGCCATCATTTTAAGAGATTAGAAATGCAAGGCTTGTCCCTAAAAGGAAATCATTTTTGAACTGTGGCTTCTTCATAGTAAAAAGGATTCTATTAAAATCTTTAGAAATGTAAAAGAAAGTCTTTACTCTAGTAACCCTTTCTCTAATTATTCATGATTTGCTACATAATCAACTTTATTCATTTCTCTCTCAGAATCTTGTCACTGATTAGAGAGAGCTAAAGCCAGGCACAGTGGCTCACACTTGTAATTCAGCACTGTGGGAGGATCACTTGATACCAGGAGTTTGAGACCAGCCTGGGCAACATAGCGAGACTCCATCTCTATTTTAAAAAAGTTTTTAAAGAGGGGTTGTAATGTATGACTGGGAACCTGTTTAACTTACTGTGAGGCTAATATTGGATATTTAGCGCTGATAATTCGCTGGTCTCAGTTATTACATCTCACTTTTCCTCATAACAGTGCCATTCTAAGTTATGTTTTGTTTTAGACTCTGGGGAAAAATATACTTCTGATCATCCAGCAAACTGTTATCCACTGTCTCCATGTCAATGTAAAACCAGTGTTAGCAGCAGGGCTGAGAAGCTGGGTTTGTAATAGGAGTGGTAGTGGTGGAGCCAATAGATATAGCCTGAAAATTGGATTGTTTTCCTTTCTGGAAAGAATTTAACCTCATCCTTTCACTTCCCAAAAGAATTATCTTTTAAAAATGAGATGCTGGGTTTTGTCCCAGAATAGCAAGCCACTTCCTGCTCAATTTCCCAGCAGAAAATTCTATCTTATCAGCATGTTCTGTGGAGGAAATTCAGTTTCTGGATGGAAAGGGAAGACCTCTAAGGAAATGGGGAGGAAAAAATTGAGATAAGAAAAGTTTTCCTTTTTTCTTTTAATTTTTTTTTTTTAATTAAATAGGGACAGGGATTCACTGTGTTGCCCAGACTAGCCTCAAACTCTTGAGCTCAGGGGATCCTCCCTCCTTGGCCTCCTAAAGTGCTGGGATTACAGGAATGTAAAGTGCTGGGATTATAGGAATGAGCCACCATGCTCTGCCAAGTTTGTTTGTTTGTTTGTTTGTTTTTTGAGACGGAGTCTCACTCTGTCACCCAGGGCGGAGTGCAGTGGCACGATCTTGGGTCACTACAACCTCTGCCTCCAGAGCTCAATGGATTCTCCTGCCTCAGCCTCCTGAGTAGCTGGAATTACAGGCGCACACCACCATGCCCAGCTAATTTTTGTATTTTTAGTAGAGACGGGGTTTCATCATGTTGGCCAGGCTGGTCTCAAACTCCTGACCTCAAGTGACCTGCTGGCCTCACCTCCCAGAGTACTGGGATTACAGGCGTGAGACACTGTACCTGCCCTAAGTTTTTTTTTTTTAAGGAAGAAATGTTGATGGAAGAAAGAAATGAACGTATAGCCGGGCACGGTGGCTCAAGCCTGTAATCCCAGCACTTTGGGAGGCTGAGGCAGGTGGATCACGAGGTCAAGAGATAGAGATCATCCTGGTCAACATGGTGAAACCCTGTCTCTACTAAAAATACAAAAAAAACTATCTGGGCATGATGGCACGTGCCTGTAACCCCAGCTACTCAGGAGGCTGAGGCAGGATAATTGCCTGAACCCAGGAGGCGGAGGTTGCGGTGAGCCGAGGTCACGCCGTTGCACTCCAGCCTGGGTAACAAGAGCGAAACTCTGTCTCAAAAAAAAAGAAATGAACTTATAAATGTTGACAAGTAAAAAAGCAACATGCCAGGTGCAGTGGCTCATGCCTATAATCTCAGCACTTTAGTAGGCCCAGAAGGGTGGATCACTTGAGCACAGGAGTGCGAAACCAACCTGGGCAACATGGCAAAATCCCATCTCTACCAAAATTACAGGAATTATCCAGGTGTGGTAGCACATGCCTGCTATCCCAGCTACTTGGGGGGCTGAGGCAGGAGGATCTCTTAAACCCAGGAGGTCAAGGCTGCAGTGAGCTATGATCATGCCACAGCACTCCAGCCTAGATGACAAAGTGAGACCCTGAGATCTTATCTCAAATGAAAGAAGAAGAAAGCAACAAAGAGAAGAAATTAGACCATAGTTATTATGTTACATAAGCTGTTTAGAAATAAAGACTTTTTTTTCAGTTCTTCCCACCATTAAAAGACATATAATGCAGGAATTCTATAGCAATGGTATCTAGCTCAGGTGCCAGATCATCTTAGGTTTAAATCCTCACTCTGTTGGGAGGCCAAGGCAGGCGGATCACTTGAGGTCAGGTGTTTTCTCAAACCAGCCTGGCCAACATAGTGAAACCCTGTCTCTACTCAAAATACAAAAATTGGCCGGGTGTGGTGGCATGTGCCTATAATCCCAGCTCCTAGAGAGGCTGAGGCATGAGACTCACTTGAACCTGGGAGGCAGAGTTTGCAGTGAGCCGAGATCATGCCATTGCACTCCCGCTTGAGTGACAGAAGGAGACTTGGTCTCAAAAAACCTAAATAAATGCATAAGAAATAATCCTCATTCTGCCACTTGCTAGGCTTTTCAGAGCCTCAGTTTCTTCATTTGTAAGTAGAGGTGATAATACTCGTTTCTAATTTGAAGTATGTGGGGTTTTATTTTTTGGTTTCTTTTGTTTTTTGAGATGGAGTCTCGCTCTGTCACCCAGGCTGGAGCACAGTGGTGCAATGTCAGCTCACTGCAACCTCCGCCTTCTGGGTTCAAGTGATTCTCCTGCCTCAGCCTCTTGAGTAGCTGGGACTACAGGCATGTGCCACCACGCCCAGCTAATTTTTGCATTTTTAGTCACCGTGTTGACCAGGCTGGTCTTGAACTCCTGACCTCAGGTGATCTGTCTGCCTCAGCCTCCCAAAGTGCTGGGATTACAGACATGAGCCACCGCCCCTGGCCTGAAGTGTTGTTTTAAAGATTAAATGAGATAATTTACACAATGATGTTTGCATGGTATTCAACAAACACTGGTTACTATTATTGTTTTCAGCTCTTCTGCCATATGGTCCTTAAACATTCATAGTCCCCTTTTCATTTCATTTCCTTGGAAGTGAAAAGACTGTAAATGCAGAGGCACAAATCCATGAACTGAAGTTTCTTGAGAGTAAGGACCATATCTAATTTATCATTGTATTTCTGGTACCTAGCATAGTGCTTAGCACCCAGACAGTAAAGATATGTTGAGGAAATGGAAGAACTAATATAAAACATAACTTTGATTATAAGTGTTATGGCTGAATTGTGTCCCCCCCCAAATTCCTATGTTGAAGTTCTAGCCCCCAGTACTTCAGAATGTGACCTTATTTGGAAATAGGGTTATTGATATAATTAAGGTAAGGTCATGCTAGAATAGGGGGACCTCTAATCTAATACAACTGCTGTTTTTATTAAAAGGGGAAATTTGGGGACAAACATGCACACTAAGGAGAATGCCATGTGAAGATGGAGGCAGAAGGTAATACATTTGCAAGCAAAGAAGTGGTAAAAATTGTCAACAGAGCACAGGGAGCTAAGGGAGAGGCACGGAACAGATTCTCTGTCACAGCCCTCAGAAGGAGCAAACCCTGTCAACACCTGATCTTGAACTTCTAGCCTCCAGAACCATGAGACAAACTATTTCTGTTTAAGCCACCCAGTTTGTGAGACTTCATGGTGGCAGCCCTGCTAAACGAAGACAAGTTAGTACCATCATCATCTTCATATGCTACAATTTTGACAGGTTTAAATCTAGTCTAAAAGAGGTTTCATCTGTATTATTTTATATAAGCAGGCAATATTCAAACCAAACAAAACCAACAGCAAAGTGAAAATGCTTTTTTGGTTAGGCACAATCCTAAAAAGTTATCTAAGTAAGTTTTTTGGGGACCAGCATCATATTACTACGTTCTGTGCTGGGAGCATGCTTAATTCCTGACATAAATGCTAAATTGGCAGTTACAGTAAGCAGACTGAGAGTAACAACAGAACAGCTTTCCTGGTTTACTCAAGTCAAAATTCTGTAACTACCTTTAATATGATTACAAAAACATTGTAAAAGGTTTACAGGGCAGCTAACACAAGTAAACAAAGCTTCTGATTATGGCAGTATTTCCTTTTAATTCTTAAGAATAACAGACTACAAATGTTAACAATAAACTACAAAGGGCTGGGCTGGTAGTTCATCCCTGTAATCCCAGCACTTTGGGAGGCCAAGGCGGGTGGATCACCTGAGGTCAGGAGTTCAAGACCAGCTTAGCCAACACAGTGAAACCCCATCTCTATTAACAATACGAAAATTAGCTGGGCATGGTGCACATGTATCCCCAGCTATTCGGGAGGTTGAGGCAGTAGAATCTCTTGAACCCGGGAGGCAGAGGTTACAGTGAGCCGAGGTGGTGCCACTGCACTCCAGCCTGGGTGACAGAGCCAGACTCCATTTCAGAAAACAGAAACAAAAAACTATAAAGAACATTCCAACTTCTTTAACTTAATCCTTCTTTTGCATTGAATCCCATTTGAATTAAGCAGATGCTTGGGTAGAGCATTACATAGATTTGACATTGATATGAAATGAGAAAAGTTAAAGTATTTTCGTGAATACGCTAACTTCAAGGGGGGTAACACAGCAGAGTGCTCGGCTGTGGTTATCTATGGAAGACAGTAAATAGGTACCAAATGAATGAATTTAAAAAATGAATGGATTAAGAGAGCAAGTTACTTTTGAAAATCTGGGTTACCTAGGGGTACTTAACGGGTATTTTTGTGGAGTAATAACTGTCCTGGAATCATGTTTCTTATTTCAATCCTTTTTAGGAAGAAACTAGAGGACTCAAAGAGACAGCCAGTCAGAAAGAACATAAGAAACCTCAAAGAACATCTGGTTAGAGACGCATTGTTCAATTCAGCACTGACTAATCTTATAGAGTCTATCCTTGAAAAATCATCAGACTGTTAAAAAAAAAAAAAGAAAAAAAAAGAAAAATCATCAGACTGTTAATGCCAGAAAGATAGAATATTCCAGCCCAGTGCAGCCGATAGACTGCTGAAACAAACACAGTGACACAGTGTGACTTCCTTAATACCTGAGAGACCTGCAGAGCTCGTTAGACAATAAGTTTCTGAGATCTAAAACAAGTCATACCATGAATAGAAACTCATAATGAAATGATGGATTTCCATGTTGTAAAACTCCTTAGCATCAGAAAAAGATTCAAAGTTTCTGAGAAGACTCACTTTGCAAGTATTTTAGAACAATTACTCACTATATTAGCATTCTTATCTATCATAGAAAAAAAATGTGTTATTTAAAACCCAGAATGGCGGGGTGTGGTGGCTCACACCTGTAATCCCAGCAATTTGGGAGGTTGAAGTGGGCAGATCACCTGAGATCAGGAGGTCGAGACCAGCCTGACCAATATGGTAAAACCCTGTATCTACTAAAACTATAAAATTAGTCGGGCATGGTGACGAATGCCTGCAATCCCAACTACTTGGGAGGCTGAGGCAGGAGAATCTCTTGAACCCGGGAGGCAGAGGTTGTGGTCAGCTGAGATCGCACCATTGCACTCCAGCTTGGGCAACAAGAGCAAAACTCCATCTCAATAAATAAATAAACAAATAAATAAATAAAACCCAGAAAGACTATAACTGCTTCATTCTTCTAAGGTGGTGTGGCTGAATTCATATCAGTGGGAAAATTCCTCTCTGTGTTGTTTCTTCTCATTTGCAGAGACAGGTAGAAGAAGAAGAAAACTGAAATTTCAGAGTTTCTTTTTTGTTTGTTTGTTTTTTAAATTTTGAGATAGAGTCCCACTCTGTCATCCAGGCCAGAATACATTAGTGCAATCTCAGTTCACTGCAGCCACCGCCTCCCAGGTTCAAGCAATTCTCATGCCTTAATCTCCCGAGTAGCTGGGATTACAGGCGTGCGCCACCACATCTGGCTAATTTTTGTATTTTTAGTAGACATGAGGTTTCACAATGTTGGTCAAGCTGGTCTTGAACTCCTAGCCTCAAGTGATCTGCCTGCCTTGGCCTTCCAAAGTGCTGGGATTATAGGCATGAGCCACTGAGCCAGGTCTAAATTTCAAAGTTTCTGCCAATAATTCTGTGTCCCAGAAAAGTAAGACCCAAAGTAGATGGCCCCTGATTTAAGAGAGCATGTGATGAGTTTTGATATGCAAAAGTAAACCAGAGTCCCTAAGTAGGTGGAAAACTAAATTAATTAGAAAATTAAGCTGTAGGAATTGTGATGAAGTGCTTCTTCCTGAAGATATTAGACTGGAGAATGAAATCAAAGATTGCTGGCTGTGGAAGACGACCAGTAAAAAATTCCAGTAGATGGAATTGCTGAGGATGTCAAAAAACAAGAATATCTAATGACCCATTTTAAGATGTCTTACCAGAGTAATATAAAATCTATTCTCTCAGTCTTAATCTTCAATAAAATTTCACACACACAAAGTTTTGTGTGTCTGATGGGAGAGGATTTTTTTTTAATAAATTGAGATAAAGAAGTCACGTTCTATGTACCCCAAAACCTAAAATCCAATAAAAAATTAAAAAAAAAAAAGAAGAAGTCACATTCTATAGTTTGGATCTGCACAGTGCTCAAGAGTTCAGTATCAGGAAGTTGGATTTGGAGAAAGTCATTCTGAGGAAATTCAAAGAAATATCAGGAGGATATTAGATTTTCCACCACTGTGAGATGAGGGTTAACTCAGTTTTTGATATGTTCAAGGGCAGAATCTATCAATTAAGATGACTTTGGTTGCAAATAACAGAAAACCCTAATTCAACTTGACTTAAATAATAAGAGAGTTTAATATCTATGTAACAGGAAGTATGGAGGAAGGGCAGGAAATATGGAGGAAGGGTTGACTGACGTCAAGGACACAGGTTCTTTCAATGTGTTCCTCTGACATTTCCAGCTGAGAGCAAAATGGCTATAGCAGTGCCTGTCAACATATCCACATAGAACATCCAGAGGCAGGAAAGAGGCCATTTATTAACACCTCCTTTTGAAAAATGTGGAAATCTTTTCAAGAAGCAACTCAACAGAGTTTATTACACATCTATTGGCCAAAGCTGTATCACATGCTGCTATTAAACCATTCTTTTGGCAAGAGGGATTGCTACTATTCTGAAACACCTTAATTGGCATAGACCAATCAGGATTTACTTCTTAGTGTCACCTTTACCTGAGTCACAAGGGGGATAAGTCGATGCCTAACAAAATCGGGGTTTTAGGCATGCAGTGTGAACTCTGCTGACATTGAGTCTCAAGGAAAACAATGCATTGCAGGATGGTTGTGTTAATATATATGTGAAATATATATATCTTAGAGAAGTTCGGGAAATGATTTATGTAGACTGCTTGGATTGGACAACTTGAAATAATATTAAGTCTAGTTTGATTAGTAGTTATATAGTCATAAATAATGGTTTCAGTGGTTTTTTCAACAGAAAGCTTCTTACATTTATATGAAAATAAGGTAAGTGAAGCCTCAAAGTTGATTTTTCTCTAGTATAAAGGAGTTCGAACACATTTAAAATGTGTTCAGTTTAAGATATCACATTTTATGAAAACTGACTAGAATGTGTCAAAGAAATATACTATGAGGATTAAAAAAATAAGCTGGGAATGTTTAACTTGGTAAAAAAGCATTTGGAAAGAATGTAACAAGGATCTTCATTTATTTGAAGAGCTGGTGTGTGGAATAGAGTATAAACTTATTCTGAGTAGTTCCAAAGCTTAGAAGAAGGACAAATGTCTGGAAATTACAGTGGGATGTTCTTCAGTTCAAAATAACGTAGATCTACCTAAAATAAGTAAAGCTGCCCCTGAGCTTTCTCACAACATATTGATTTCCCCTTTGGAAATTTCCAAGAAGAGCCATGACCATCTAGCAGCAATGTCATTGAGAGATTCTTGCTTTGGGTGGGAAACCAGACCAGGTCAAAGTGATTTTGTAAGCATGGTCTGCAACCTACTTGTGAGCAGTCATCCTATCTCATGAGCTATGTTGGTTAATTTTATGTGTCATCTTAACTGAGCCATAAAGTGCCCAAATAGTTGGTTGAATATTATTCTGGGTGTGTCTGTGAGGGTGCTTCTGGATGAAATTAACATTTGAATCAGAACATTGAATGAAGCAAGTTGTCCTATCTACTAGGGTAGCCCTCATCCAAACAGTTTAAGGCCTAAATAGAACAAAGCCTGACCCTCCCTCAAGAAAAGGGAACTCCTGTCTTACTGCTTTGAACTGGGACATTAATCTTTTCCTTCTCCAGTTCTGAACTGAAACATTGGCTGTTTTGGTGTGTCGAGCCAGCTGTTTTTCAAACTGGAACTTACACCATCAGCTCTCCTGGTGCTCAGGCCCTGAGACTCAGATAAACTGCACATTGGCTCTCCTGGGTCTCCAGCTCATTTCCTGCAAATCTTGGGACTTCTCAGCCTCAATTATTGCATGAGTCAATCACTTTCTCTCTCTCTGCTGGTTCTTTCTTTGCAGAACCCTATGACATGGGCTGAGAACTTCTCCCAAAGCAAATTCTTCTTCGGTTCTTATAGGTAAGCTGAGTATATTCTCTAGATTACCTTTTTACTTACTGCTGGGCTTTGAGAATGACTAGAACTACCGTTCTACATTAATTTTTATTGTTTCATTCATCATCACAGAGTTCTTTTTACTAGAAAATTGAAACAGGTAAGCTACAGGGTGTGTCTTTGAGGGTGCTTCTGGATGAAATTAGTGATTTCAGAAGCCCTAACCCCAGGGATCATGGTAAAACAATTTTTTTTTTTTTTTTTAGAAATTCTCTCACGAAGACCACTTCAAAAGTCTCCTACAACTTTAAAATCTCATTATTATGTTCACTTATTGCTTCCATTGTTTTTCTTCCTTTGGGACTTCTAGCTTCATTTTTTTGTGCTCAAAACGAAAAAAGATAAAGTTTAAGCACAAAGAGTCAGAAGTACAATAGAAGGAACAGAGTTACAGACTGTATTTTTCAATAACAATAAAATGGTTATTTTAAAATAACCGTTTCAAAAATACAGAGACATTTGGGATTTTGACTTCAAGTTTCATTTAATAAAATTTAGCAAATTAAAGAATGCTAGTGTATTAAACACCTACGTGTAGTTAAATTTTTAGTCTAACATTGAGAAACCTCATGTACATTCGAAAGGAACAGATAATTCTCATCTCATTCTTTGACAGTGATTAGTTTGTAGCTCATAGCAAGAACAAAAGGAAAAAATGAAACTATTATTCTGTGCTGCATAAACCTACTCCACCCTGATGACTTCTGCTGAGCGTGGAGGCGGAACCGGGTGGATGGTGGTACACAGATAACATTCCAGTTGCTATATTTGTGCACACACAAGAGGGTGTGCCCAACATTTTCTATCTAGGTTTAGGACAAATTAGAAGATTCCAGACATAACATCAAAAAAGCACTAAAAAAAAAAAATCAAAATCCAAGATAGCATTATGCAGTACTTATGAGAATCCACACAGAATGAGCTGTTGAATAAGTTACAATCCAAATGTCATCAAATTGTATAACTGCAGAACAGAATCATTTTGTAATCTGTATTGAGCTTTAAAAATATATGCTTTCTTGTTTCAGGGTGATCTGCAGTTACCTACTGTCATTATTTTAAGTTTGAGTCTTTCAGGGGAAAAATAAAATTTTTATTCCTTTCTAAAATGTTGGTATTTATACCAGTGCAAATTGACTCTAGTGGTTTGCTTTCTATCAACAATTACGTGAGAAATCCAAGTTCTTCTCAGCCTCATAACTCTATGAAAATGTCAAGTATTCTTTATGTCATGGGATATACTGTCTTCAGTGCTTCTCTCTTGTCTTCTACATCTCCAAATTATGAGGTTGACTTTATGTCATAGTTTTTCCTTTTTTTGGGATTGTCAGGATCCTCTCCTTGCTCGTTGTGGTCAATAGAATCATATCTGCTGCCCTCCCCAATGCTGTCTATGTCCTACTTTCTGGAACCTGAGACTATGTTAGATTATATAGGAAAGGGGAATGAATGTTGGAGATGGAATTAAGGTTGATGATCTGCTGATTTTAAAATAGGAAGTTATCCTGGATTATCCTATAATCACAAGAATTCTTAAAAGTGGAAGAGGGGATTAGAGAACCAGAGAAATGGCAGCATGTGAAGGGCTTGGCCCGGTGTTACTGGCTTTGAAGGTGAAGGAAGGAGGCCATACGCCAAGAAAATCAGGCAGCCTCTAGGCTATACCCTACTGACACTGATCTTAGCCCCAAAGATTCATGTTAGACTTTTGAATTCAATAAAGAACTCTGAGATAATATATTTTTTTGTTGTTTTAAGCCATTAAGTTTGTGGTAACTGATCACAGTAGCCATAGAAAACTAATATATTTGTTTTTTGTTGTTATTGTTTGTTTGTTTTTAAGATGTAGTCTTGGTCTGCTGCCCAGGCTGGAGTGCAATGGCGCAGTCTCAGCTCATTGCAACCTCTGCCTCCTGGGTTCAAGTAATTCTCCTGCCTCAGCCTCCCAAGTAGCTGGGACTACAGGCACACACCACCACACCCAGCTAATTTTTGTACTTTTAGTAGAGGCGGGATTTTACCATGTTTGCCAGGCTGTTCTCAAACTCCTGACCTCAAGTGACTCACCTGCCTCGACCTCTCAAAGTGTTGGGATTACAGGAGTCAGCCATGGTGCCTGGCCCTAATATATTTGTTTTGTTTTTAGCCTTTCCTCTGCACTGTCTCTTTTCTATTCAAATGATTAATAACCTTCAGGCCAAATCCAAGGATCATAGAACATATTCACCCTCCCTCGATTATGGCCTGAGAGACCGGAACATAAGTGAAATGCCATTGCCTGTAGTTCTAAAGCCTTGCAATAATTTCGTTAATGTCTATGAAATACTCAGCACAGCACCCTAGGGAAGTTAAAAATTGGGACGATACATACAGCAAAGTTCTTGGGAATACACAGAAGGCACCTGTGGTGATCAAGTGACTGCTGAAAAGAGAAGACAGAGGGATTGAGAGACACAGGAAGTGAACAGCAGATTAAGCAGGAGGTAGAGGAAGTTTAAGGGATTCATTTTGAGAAAGAAGAAAAAGAAAAGGATAGAAAACAGAGAGAGGAAAAGAATGTGGCAAAAATAAGATCTCTCAGGAGATCTGGTGTCTTGACCATAATAAGCACCCAACAAGTATTTCTGGAATGACTGATTTGAGGGACTGTGATTTCTTCCGAGAGGAAAACCAGGAAATAAGCTAATTCTATTTAATGTACATTTTAGACATGATTACAGTCTAAATAAAATTTTACATTTTCTAGAATTCCATTCCACAGAAGTTGATTAATTACGTGCGAATTCTAAGTAACTACTGATAAGGGATCTACCAAGTCTTCAGAAAGCATTCAAATTTGGAGTGTAAACAAATGTTTTTAATTACTCTTTCACTCATTTTATAGAAAAGACTTTGGGCTTGTAACTAAATGTTTTATAATTAAAACAACCAATACTCATTCTGAATATTACTTGATTGTCAGAAATACTGAGCCAGAGCTCAATTTATACCAGAGTGAACCCCGACATGAGCTCAATGATTGAGTCAGACATTGAAAGCCTTCCCATCACTGCAGAGCACATAGACAATGTCAGTCCAGTGTGTCAGAAATCTGACTTTCAGAAAAGCTGCCACCTTTTCTAGGCACTCTGGCCCTCCACCCTCTTTAAAATGCTATCCGAGAAAACAGTGGAGAGAGTCACAGGATAACTGTGCTGTAGACCCGGACAATAACCAGGCCAGAGTTAGGAGGACTGGAGGCCCCCAGAGGAAGGGCTCAGGAAGAGGGAGACCCCACAGATAATGTGATGAAACATTTGGAAAGCATTAGGAACATCCGGATAGAAAATTAGATCAGTGAAACAATAAGGCAAGTATGCAAAGCCAAACAAAAATCTTCAAAAGGAAATGCAGTCATATTTCTCTATTAAGCTGTGCAGCGAATCACATTTACATCACCGTCATGATGAGAACACTGGTTATCATTTGATCAGAAGTAATGATGTTATCAGGTTGGGTGAATGGGGAGAGCTGCGGGGGTTGTAACAAAGACAAATCTTCGCTATTTATCAGAAAACAATGATGTTATCAAATTGGGAGAATGGGGAAAGTTGAGGGGACAGTGATAACAGAGCCAAATCTCTGTCAATCCAATTGTCTATCAAAACAGGAAGCCCACGGCTTGGAGCCTACCGGGCTTGAGAGCCCCGCTGAGGAGCCCAGAGGTTGAGACACAACTGCGGCCGCGTCCCCTCCTGGTCCCCGGCCACCTAGCCATCTGGCCACATGGCTAGGGAGGCGGCGCCAAAGCAGCCCACGGAGCTCCAAGCGACGCTGCTGAGCCCGGTTTCCCAAAGCGGCGACGACACTGCCCCCTTCCCCGCCCGGCTCCCGGCCCCAGGCCCTGGGACGCCAAGTCTCCTCCGCGACCCTGCAGCAGCCTGCCCCGCCTGGCTGCCAGAGGCACCTTCCAACCCCAAAGCACATTTTTCAACACATAATAGAAGCATTATCAGAGGGGGACACATTTAGAAGTTGTTCTTAATCAGAGGGAAGCTTGTGCTTAGGAAAGCCAGCCTCACTCCTCCGCTCTCAGCACCCAGTCTCCAGGTTCCTCCTGGGTGAAGACGGACCAGCCCACCTTGGCCCTCTGGAAAGCTGGAACACTATGTACACGTTTCCTAAACTATGAAGAGAAGATTCGGGAGGAGTCATGAGCAACTCCTCAGTACCAAACTAGCAGAGCAATACGAATCGTTTGTGAAATTCATACATGACCATGTGGGACAAGCTCACCAAACTGTGTCTTGAAGATTTTTGGTGCAGATCTTGGTACCAGGTTTGACCTCAAGGCATGGTTGCTATACATTTTCTGCAACTGTTTGATCCATATTTCAGCTCCAACTTTCCATCCTGAGAACATTCCAACGTTTCTGCAGGTCCGTGTTATAAGACTTGAAAGACGTTAAAACTTTCTGGTTGCCCCAAGTATATCTTCTTTTTTATTATTATTATTATTTTGAGACACAGTCTTGCTCTGTTGCCCAGGCTGGAGTGCAGTGGCACAATCTTGACTCACTGCAATCTCCGCCTCCTGGGTTTAAGCAATTCTCCTGCCTCAGCCTCCAGAGTAGCTGGGACTACCGGTGCATCACCATGCTCAGCTAATTTTAGTATTCTCAGTAGAGACGGGGGCTTCACCATATTGGTCAGGCTGGTCTTGAACTCCTGACTTCATGATGCCTGCATTAGCCTCCCAAAGTGCTGGGAGTACAGACGTGAGCCACCCTGCCCTGCCTATCTTTCTTTTCTGTTCATCCAATAAATGGCCATAACCTACTGTGACAGATTTTTCCAAACAAAAAAACCTGGAGCAGCAGTTTAGCAAAATATACCTCCAGTGGCACTCAACAAATAGAGTTTTCCCTCTAAAGGGAAAAGGTTTCCCCTGGAGCAGGAGCATCAGGGTTTGCTCGGGGGCATAACATAGGTGAGCACTGGGCTGAGGCAGGCTCCACTGGCACTGCTAATTGCAGAAGCACTTTACCTTTGTATCTGTGATTTTAAAAAAATTTTGAATAATTTGGTTAGGTTCCCCCAAATAGGCATCCACATTTAAGTGCTTGAGCTTTTGTGTTGGCAACCCCCTGCCCAAGGTTGCTAACAGGTTATTCTTTCCCTTGTTTCTGCAGCTGAGGCACAGAAAGTAGCCTCTTGTGAGGAGTTAAGTATACATTTATTTTTTTACCGTGATTTGTTCAGGACCACATTTTACAAAATACCTTGTTTCCTTTAGTATTGTTTATGGAACATTCTATTCATATTATCTTAGTTTGAATACAGAATAGTTTTTTTTTTTTTTTAATGAGGGCTTATTTTGAAAAATTCTGAGCTTAGTTCAAATGTATGCCAATACCTTCCCAAATAAGGTAATAGTCAAAAACAGTTGTTTTCATCAAATGACTTAGAGATAGTCATGGAATATTCACATTCAAAAATTCCTTATTAATGAAAGTCTTTGACTTAAATCTACCCAGGTACTTGGGAGGCTGAGATAAAGGACTGCTTGAGCCCGGGAGGTGGAGGGTGCAGTGAGCCAAGATCACACTACTGTACTCTATCCTGGGCAACACAGTGAGACCCTATCTCAAAAATAAAGTAAAATAAAACTGGCAAAATAAGAAATGACCATGTAAGCCTATTACTGAGAAGGATGAAGATAAATACTAGAAGAAACAGATACAAAAGCTAAAAATACTTGCCTTGGAGAGAGAGATTTTTCAATATTATTTCATTTTTCATTTATGTGTATCAGTTGAATAATTATTATTATTTATTTCACCAGGCTGAACAATGAATACCCTCACCTAAAGACATTCATGCCCTAAGCCTCTGAATCTGTGAATATATTACTTTAAATGCAATAGGATTTGGCACATGTGATTAAGGATTTTCTCTTGGATCATTTGGTAAACCAAAGGTAATCAATCACAGGAGACCTTCTATGAGAGAGGCAGGACAGTCAGAGTTGGAAAGGAGATATGATGATGGAAGCAGAGGATGAAATGATGAGACTGCTGGCTTTGGAAATGGAAGAGGGCCACAAGTCAAGGACTGAACAGCCTCTAGAAGCTGGAAGAAGCAAAGAATAGGATTCTCCCCTAGAGCAGTCCCCAACCTTTTTGGCATCAAGAACTGGTTTCGTGGAAGCCAGTTTTTCCATGGACCAGTGGCTGGGGGGGATAGTTTTGGGATGAAACTGTTCCACCTTAGATCGTCAGGCATTAGTTAGATTCTCATAAGGAGCACACAACTTAGATCTCTCTAATGCACAGTTCACAACAGAGTTTTGCTCCTACGAGAATCTAATGCCACTGCTGAAGTGATGGAAGGTGGAGCTCAGGTGGTAATGCTGGCTAATCTGCTGCTCACTTCCTGCTGTGCCACCTGGTCCCTAATGCCATAGACTTGTACGGGTCCATGACTCGAGGGTTGGGGACCCCTGCCCTAGAGCCTTCAGAAGGAACACAGTCCTGCCAATCCATTTTAGACCTCAGCCTCTAGACCTGTAAAATAAAACATTTTTGTTTTAAACACTAAATTTGTATTGTTACAACAGCAAAAGGTGACCAGTTGTAAGAATGTTATATAAGAAAAATAAAACATGGTAAGACAGAATTATAGAAAACATACCAACTGCTGAGAAAGTAATTCATATGAAGGAATAATCTGAATTGGAAAAGGATGACAATTTCAATATATTTATTATGGTTTTGTGAATCCTCATGATGCATCAGGACGAAGTTAGGTAACTTAAAGCCAGTCCCTTTTGAGTCATGCATAGCCATATTCTAATATTATTTACCACATGTACTTTTTCCTATTCTCGCTTCCCTTTTTTTCTTTCCCTTTCCTCTGTGTGTCATCCCTGTTCCCGTCACTGATACTCTGTTGGGGTAGCCACCTGGCTCAAATTACAGTGATTCCATCATATCCTGGAATTGTCCCTGAAGCAGTCAGAGCTTTCCAGACAGAGATATGTAGATATATCTATAGCTGTCTAGATTTAATGAATTGATTCACACAATTGTGGAGACCAGCAAGTCCAAAATCCATAGATCCACAGGGCAGGCCGGAAGTGCTGCAGGAGTTGCAATCTCGAGGCAGACTTTCTTCTTCACCAGGAAACCTCAGTCTTTGCTTGCGAAGCCTTCAACTGATTGGATGAGGTCACCTACACTATTGTGGGTATTCACCTTTACTTAAAGTCAACTGATTGCAGGTGTTAACCACATATACAAAATTCCTCTACGTCCACATTTAGAGTTGGATTAAATAGCTAGTTACCACAGCCCAGCCAAGCTGATGCATAAAATTAACCATCACGGGCACTTTGAGGGGTGAGTACAGGCATCATGGTTGTGCTCTATGACTTTATCTCCTGGCTCCTAGATGGCTAGTCTAATAGCGGACACATGACTCCCACCAAACCATTCAGAGCTTCAACCCAAGATTTACTAAGGAAACTGGAAAAACAAAACCAAAAGACAGCCCTCTCTGGTGTGGTGGCAGCCATGCGGTATGAGGACTGGGAGATATCAGTGGCCATGTGAACAGTCATTCATTCTGAAATGGAGGGAAGTGAAGTAAACCTACAGAAACAGAGACAAGATTTGGAGAAAGAGTCCTGGTTCCAGTTACCACTGAGGCCCAAGTATACTCCTGCATTTTCACTTAACTTTTTTCAATTTTATGATCTGTTGTCTTATGATTCCCCTCCTCACCCTCTTTTGTTTAACAGTGTCTTGCTCTGTTGCCCAGGCTCGAGTGCAGTGGTGCAACCATAGCTCACTGTAACCTTGAACTCCTGAGCTCAAGCAGTCCCTCATGCCTCAGCCTCCTGAATAGCTGGGAGTACAGCTGCAGGCCCTCATGCCTGGCCCTAATTTTTTTTTTTTTAATAAACGAGGCCGAGCACTGTGGCTCACACCTGTAATCCCATCACTTTAGGAGGCCAAGGTGAACAGATCACTTGAGGTTAGGAGTTTGAGACCAGCCTGGCGAACATGATGACACCCCATCTCCACTAAAAATATAAAAATTACCTGGCCATGGTGGTGTGTGCCTGTGGTCCCAGCAACTCAGGAGGCCGAGGCAGGAGAATCACTTGAACCCGGGAGGCAGAGATTGCAGTGAGCCTCAATCCAGCCTGGGAAACAGAGGGAGACTCCATCCCAAAAACAAAAAACAAAAACAAAACTATGATATGTTGCCTGGGCTGGTCTTAAACTCCTGGCCTCAAGCAGTCCTCCCACTTCAGCCTCCCAAAGTGCTGGGATTACAGGCATGAGCCACCACATTGGTCTTTCATTCCCTTTTCAAATTTGAAGGGATATTTTTCTCATCATTCCTTAGCTAGATTGAGCTGGTTTTATGTCACCTGCCACCAAAAGAGTCTCAACTAGGATAGAGGGCATGATATCATTGGGCTATATAGAAATGGTATGTTTCCCTCTCCTTCCGGACATATGGTTTGATTATCTGCTTTGCATAGGTATGACATGTGACTTGCTTTGTCAATGAATTATGAGTGCAAGTATGTCACTTTAACAACCAGTGCAAGATCTGTACCTGGCAGTTACCTGCAGTGACTGTGAAAGCACACGTCACTTGGTGCTTCCTAGGTAACAGTGAGAAGGAAAGAACCTTCTAACGGGTAGGTTCTTAGGTAACAGTGAGGAGAGTACATGTAGCATGAGCAAGCAATAAGCTTTTGTGATGTTATGCCACTAGGATTTTGAGGTTTTCTGCTACTGCAGTATAACCTATCTCTTGATTAACACAGAAGGCACTTTCCTTCATAATACTTTCCCATGATTCATCTTAAAAGAATCAAATTGAGCCAATATAGGCATAATAACAGCACATAAAACAGAGTTCTTGCCCTCCTAGTAAGAAAGACATGCCATTCCAGACTATCCGGAGATTAAGAGAAATATTAAAGTAGTTTAAGCAGAGGAGTTATCACATTTGCCTCCCAGATCATGATTGTTGCACCATGAAGACTGAGTTCAGAGCAGAAAAAGTCTGAATCCATTGAATCTACACTGCAACAATAGCAAGGCGGTAATAATGGCTAGGATTAGGAAAGCAGCAGTGGAAACAGATTTTAAATGAGTGATTCTGAGAAATAATGAGGCAGCAGATTTAGCACAGCCTGGTGAATGAGTGGATGTGTAAGAAGCAGAGAGAAAATTCGAAGCAAACATTTAGATTTCTGGCTTTGGTCATCTGGCTACCATCAGTTCCGTTTGGACATGCCTGGCTTGAGTACAAAACACGCAAGATATGAGATAGGGAATTAAATACATAGATTTCAAGCTTAGGAGTGAGCTTATAGCTAGAAGTCACTAAAATATAGAAAGCAAAGCCACGGGCCTATAAAACCGTGGGTATAGATGAGATCATCCAAAGAATGTGGAGACTAGACTACAGTGATAAGAGCCTTAGAATTCCTTGGAGTGACAATATTTAAGCAAAGACAGAAGCATACAAAGGACAATGAAATAGTTAATGGATGGTATCACAGAAGCCAAGAAAAAAGATTGTTTCAGAAAGGAAAGAATGGTCAACAGCTTCAAATGCTGTTGAAACAGTAACAACTAAGATATCTCTCAAAGTAGGAATGATGTTGGCAAGTTTATTAAGAGTAGTTTCACAGCAGTATTGGGGGTAAAAGTCTAATTATATATGGTTGAAGGTAACTTGGAGGTGAGGAATTGGTGATAAGCTAGCATAGATAATTCTCTCAAAAATTCTCTTCAGGAGAAAGGAGAATTTGAGCAGAAGCTAGGAGGAGGATATGCATGAAGACATTTTAAACAAACGAGAATGCTAATGGCAAGAAACCAGTAAAGAGAGGCTGAAGACACAACAGAAAGAGAATAATTGATGAACCAAAGTCCCTAATAGACAGGAGTAGCCAAGACCTAGAATACATATTGAATGATGGCCTCTATTGTAAAAAGAATGGAGGAAGGAATGAGTATATTTCAAAACTTGTTAGTTTGATTATAAGTAAAAACATGCACTATCTCATATTATTAATTGAATTCTTATAATAAAGTAAGTATAGAAATACAGGGTAATATAAATATCCTGCTTATTAGTACTATTTTCTCTGACTCTCAAGACTCAAACTACCTAGATTCATGGGACCCAGCCAGCCATATCTTGTTTTGGTTAGTGCCTTGTACACTGTCTGAAATACCATAAATATTTCACAAGTGGTAATTGAACCCCATTTCCTTGGCTGACTCTGGATTCAGACAGTAGCTGCTTCATCACTGATGATATCTGATTCTTCTTTTGGCTTCTCTGTTAGTCTGATCTATTCTACCTGCCAGATCCCTCCTGACATTCTAAATATCTTCTGTTCTGGTCTATCTCTACTTCTACCCTTTTCCAAGATAAATCCATCAATTCATGATATAATAATTCATTTTAATGAAGCATATTTTAAAATTAAATCAGCATTCTGAATGAAGAAATTGTGTGTGTACACCCCCCCCCCACACACACATTAAAAGAATACAGGAGCCACTTGAAATTGATGCTGAGCATGGGGTAATCCCTCAAAAATAATACAACTTATAAAACTGAACAAAAACTAAAATGGATGTCAATTTTCATAGTGACAAGTACTGACCAAGGCATATTTTCTCAGACTTTGTCCAAGTGTATCAAAGAACATTTTAAAGCATTAAATTGGGTTCTTCACTTACTAGTAATGAAAATGCATAATTTTATTTATAACAAGTATAAAAACTTGTTCAGGATTGAAAGACTGAAAAAACTTCCAGAGAAATAAGGGAATAAAATAGAACAAAGCATATCTATTTCCTTGCTAAGGTAAATATTTCATCTGGAAGATCAATCCAAGCAATGACTTCTAAAAACTGAATACTTAATTATATGCCAATAAGAATCAATTTTGGAGCTAGTTCAGTGATAGGAAGACAATGTAAAATCCTTATCTTAAACCTAAATTAGAGAATACAAAAATACTACACAGCTATACATCCAATTTTATTTAATAAGTATATCACTAAAATTTTCTTAATATATCAAAAAAGATGAAAAGAAACAATATATAAATATTTTCAGCTATATAAATTCAGGGCTTCCATGACAAATAAAAGCTAAAGATTCCATCTTTATCTACATACATTCTTTTTTCTTCACAGAAAAAGTTGATATTCTAATTTAACCCAAAGTGAATGCCGTGATTGGACAATACTTATTCATTGAACAGTTACATTTAATTAATATGTGCCAGATACTGTTCTAAGCACTCCATGGATGTTAGCTCATTTAATCTTAAAACCATGTAATATGGGAAAAAATAAAAATAAAAAAAAAAGAGGGCCGGGCGCGGTGGCTCTCGCCTATAATCCCAGCACTTTGGGAGGCCGAGGCGGGTGGATCACGAGATCAAGAGATCGAGACCATCCTGGTCAGCGAGGTGAAACCCCGTCTCTACTAAAAATACAAAAATTAGCTGGGCATGGTGGTGCGCGCCTGTAATCCCAGCTACTCGGGAGGCTGAGGCAGGAGAATTGCTTGAACCCAGAAGGCGGAGGTTGCGGTGAGCCGAGATCATGCCATTGCACTCCAGTCTGGGTAACAACAGCGAAACTCCGTCTCAAAAAAAAAAAAAAAAACATAAAAAAAAGAAAATTGCTACTTTTCTCCCCACCTCTTCATCCTACCCTATCATATACTGTCAGTAAAAGGACAGCAGAAGTCCAATGAAAAGATATTTAACTTGGACTCAAAAGACTTAAGTTAGTTTCTGGCTCTATTT
Organism: Callithrix jacchus; assembly: GCF_049354715.1. Taxonomy (NCBI): domain Eukaryota; kingdom Metazoa; phylum Chordata; class Mammalia; order Primates; family Cebidae; genus Callithrix; species Callithrix jacchus. The sequence goes on from NC_133512.1 coordinate 8,086,132, forward strand.
AGTGTTCTGTGTGACCTTGAACAAGTTATTGAAACCAGAACTTCCCAAACCTGACTGATCCTTGGAATTCGAGGAAGTGTTATTACAGTCACAGATGCCTTGGACTTCCCCCAATATTTTCTAATCCTAAATCTAAATATTTTCTATGTTTAGAGTAGAAGTTGAGAATCTCAATTTCCTTTGAAACTATACCAGTGATACTGATAAGCAGTCACATTTGGGAACCAAATGGTATTATCCTTGAATCGCCTGATAGAAAAAGTATAGAAATATGTATTCCACAAGGGTTGTCGACATGAAGGGAGGAATTATGAAGACCTAAATTGTCATAACCCCACTCTCTACACATTCTCATTAAAATTGTGTTTAGATACTCTAGATGACCCTTTTGTTGTGGGTCATCTGGAATATCTAAGCCCAAACAAACATATCCAGAAGCATATCATACAGGTGACTGTCATCTCCAGCACCTACTTTAAGCTTCTCTCTCCAAGGCATGACATCAAAAATGAAGTGGGAAATTGAGGCAATGGTTCCACCAATTTAAAGTGTAAAACAAAACAAACAACCGGGCACAGTGGCTCACGCCTGTAATCCCAGCACTTTGGGAGGCCAAGGCGGGTACATGATGAGGTCAGGAGTTCGAGACCAGCCTGACCAAGATGGTGAAACCCCGTCTCTACTAAAAATACAAAAATTAGCTGGGTGTGGTGGCACACACCTATAATCCCAGCTACTCGGGAGGCTGAGGCAGGAGAATCACTTGAATCCGGGAGGTGGAAGTTGCAGTGAGCCGAGATCATGCCATTGCACTCCAGCCTGGACAAGAGACTCTGTCTCAAAAAAAACACAAAAACAAAAATAAACAAACAAAAAACTATCTTTATCTGAGTGCACTGAAAATGTGTACAGCCTCCTAAAAAAGTTTCTGAGGTGACTGTATCAGTTTTTTCCCCCAATTCAACCAAACATCACAATATACCTTTTATTCATCCCCAAAATATTTTCTGAGTCCTTATTATGGACACTATGAAGGACACGAAAATTAATAAAACAAAGTGCTTGTCTTCAAGCTGGTAAAGACATAGCCATAAACATAAGAATTGTACTTTTCAGTTTTAAAAACAAGTTTGGCTGAATTTTGGAGATGCTGCAGGCAATCAATAATCAGCCAGAAATGCCCATATTATAAATACATTTTGGCGTAACTGTCATATCAAGCCGGCGACCCTGGTATAAAGTATTAAAAGAAACATGTATTTGAGAATCTCAAGATATGAGTTTAGGTACGCTACTTGTTTGGGTATGCTACTTGACAACTGTAGAGTTTTTAAGTCTTTAAAATCTAGTCTCAGAGGGCTAGTCTTTCAGCACTCTATTTCTTTGAAAAATTTGTATCTCACAAAATTGAGAAAACAAAATAAAATAGTACAAATGTTAAGGCGTCATGGATTTTTTTTTTCTTTTTTGAGACATGGTTTCATTCTGTTGCCCAGGCTGTAGTGCAGTGCAATGATCAGGGGCACCATAGCCTCAACCTCCTGGGCTCAAGGGACCCTCCCACCTCAGCCTCCTGAGTAACTGGGACCACAGGTGAGTGCCACTATGCCTGCCAGGCTTTGTGTGTGTGTGTGTGTGTGTGTGTGTGTGTGTGTGTGTGTTTTTTGAACTTTTTTGTAGAGATGAAGACTCTCTGTGTTGTCCAGGCTGGCCTTGAACTCCTGGGTTCAAGTGATCCTCATGCCTCAGCCTCCCAAAGTGCTAGGATTACAGGTGTGAGCCACCACACCCAGTCAAGGTGTCATTTTATAGATAATGCTCATAACTCTAATAAATAATAAAACATGACTTTGAGTTGATTTTTCACCAGTGATGACAAATGGCTATTAACCAATTATTACCTTTTTATCTGGCCCTACAACACAGAGAAGGCTCATTTGTCATTGTCATTACCAGATGTATCATTAATATACATTATATAATAATTTGATAAATTGGTATATAAGTATATAAAAATAAATATGCAAATTACATAGCCAATATATTTAAATGTTTACATTATGCATATACCTTTCTAAAGAGAAATACTGAAGTCACCAACTTAATGGAAAAAATTTCCATCTACTTTAGGGATAGACATTGGACAAAACTTCGCATATATTTCATTACGTGTTTCTGATTAAACACTGATGAGAATGACAGTCTCACAGGAATGTTCACTATAATTGTGTCAAACATTTGACTGTATATAAATTCTATAGGAACTGCATTATTCTATGGGGACATGAGTAATGTTTTCAATACAAAAATTCCACTTAACTGACTGGAGTAGACTAATCATTAATTCTAAAACATGCTCCTGGCAAATCACTGCCTACCCTGTATTTTCCCCCAAAGCATGTATTAGCTATGAGTAGCACGAACATTAAAGTTGTGGTTACCAAAACCTTTTACTTCCCTCTTTTACTAACTATATTTAATACACAAGGTTTGATCATAAATAGTAAACAGTAAATTCACAAGTCAAGAAAAAAGATCTAAGTGTATTTCCAAACAGGATCCTTCATGTTCTTTCAGTAATCCAGGCAGCAAAGTTAGGAATGGTCATGGGTGCTACTGGATATTAGAGCTAATTATTAATAATATGTACTTACAATTATGCCCTTTCATCCAATACCTCAAAGAGCTTTCATAGCATCAATTTGTCAATTCCTATATCTCTGAGATGTGGCTCACAGACGTTATTATCTCTATTTTACAGTCAAAGAAACTAGGGCATAGAGAGGTTAAGTGACACTGCTAGGGTCATACGGCAAACAACGAACAAAAAACGAACTCAAGCTAATTATTCTCATTTCTTGCTCAGTATATTATCCATTATATCAATGTTCAACACACCTAAATGCTTCTTTATCCTAGGCAAATTGAAAATATTGTACTTAAATAATCTAAGAAGTGAACAAATTTCTCATTGTTGTGTGTGTTCAAAAATGCTGTTCTACAGGGATATAGAGCAAAAACTAATAATTAGTCTTTGGTTTGCAGGTGTAGTTATTATTTATAGGGCTTTTACTATTTGTGGTTTTCTGAAGCCTCTGCTCAAAATGAGCTATTCTATTTCTGACTGATCTGTGCTAGCTTAGCATAGCTGTGAGCCACCGAAAAGCAACCTGACAGGCTGACTAATGCATTTGAGGTTTCTTTCATGGCATTCCTATGGCTTCCTCTTGAAGTCATCCTCTTTCTAGTTCTCCATTCGGCAGACATTTGTGCAACCCACCATCCTCAATCCTTAGCCTATGGCCAGCTTAACTGTTGTCAATGATTAAATTTAAAATATTTTATTGGAATGGAACAATTCCTACAGAATAAAAAAGAAAAAAACTTTAAAATATAAACACAGATTTCATTTTTGAGTTAATGATGCCATACTATTAAGTTACCACTGTTATATCCAGTTTCTGCTAAACCTGATCCTTAGGGTCCTTAGAAGACCACTAAATATTAGAATATTGGTCTATGGATGGGCACGTATCACTCCTATTGGGGTTTTTAATGCAGCACTTCAGTAATTTTCCCAAGTAAAGGCAGGGAGAAAGAAGTGGTTTTGAAACTGTGCTCAATGGCGTTAAGGCTGCAGTCAGCTTGGATGTGGTAACGTGAACCTGTGGTGTTTCCAACTTCAGCCCAGCTCTTCCCCAGAACTCTAGACCCACATATCAACCACCATTAGACAGCACCACTGTTACCTCACACATCAGTTCCAAAACTAAACTCATTTTTTCCTGCAAAAATGACTGTCCCTCCCAGGACTCATCCTGACACTTCCTTATCTTACTTGGTAAAATACACCCTTACCTTACTCCTCCCTCAAAGCAGAACAAGGCATCATCATTGCCTCTTCCATTCTCCTATCCTGCAGCTGCCCCTAGCAACCAAGTATTAGTTGATCTGGTCTCTTGAATATTTTAGGAATCCATCTCCTTTGGATGTTCACAGCCACTCACACAAGGGTCCTTAAGTTTTCTCTTCTTGACTTCTGCAATGACCCCTTGTCCGCTCTCTGCTTGCCCTTCTCCTTCCCCTCCTCCCACCACCAAGTTATCTGTTCTCTAACAACAGAATAGCTTAAACTGTAGTCTGTCCACTCATCGCCTCACCAGGGCATAGATGATCCATGATTCGGCTCCTGTTGTCATCTCCAGCCTCATCTTTTTCAGCAACCTAAGTTTGAACTTTAAGACCTGTAATTATTACTGATGCTTCTTCTCAACATATGATTTGTCCCCGTGCTGGATTTCCTTTCTGTTCAGATCCGGATTTGCCATCCCACTCCTATTTTTGTAGTGGAAAAATGCCCATTTATCTTGAAAACTCTAACCCACAGTTAGTAAAGCCATCCATTCATTACTCTGTACACCTTGATATACCATACTTCCAATCTCAATTATTTGCTTTTATGTCTGTCTGCCCACTAGATTGGACATTCCTTGAATGACTCATGCCAGGAATGTAGTTGGTATTCAATCTGTGAGGAGCAAAGAGAGAGAAACGAATATATAAATGTCAAGACATGAGAGTCTGTAGCTGCTAACTTAAATTTACGGATTTAGTGAAACTACCTCTCACAAGCTACCAAATCAGTGCCACGGGGCCGCACGATGATCTCAGTGCCACACCGACACCCGGCCTGCAGTGTCGCAGGGGGATCCCAGACCCCTCAGAAAGAACTCGCAGACCGTCCGTGGAGGCGAATTCTCCCGGGGCCAGCAGTGAGGTAAGGCCCAGGGCGGCCACCAGACCCTCCAGCCAGGGCAGGCGGATGACCCGCCTCCTGGGATTTGGCCCGCGACTGCCACGTCGCCAGCTCCGCTCTGAAAACCTCCGGCCACGAAACCCAGCGGCCTCAATCCTGAGACGCCCAGGGAGCAGGGGCTGACCCTCTAGAAGCAAGATGGCGGCCTCCGCACTCCCCTCCTCCCCAAAAACCCCCTCCTGGTCCCCAAAAGAAAGACAAGGACATCGCGGTGCCGACGCCGAGATCCGGGAACCTCCGCGAGGCCCGCGGCCACTCCCGAGCCCCGGGGAGATGACTTCACCTCGCGGAGCTCAAAGAGCCGGGGGTGGGGCCGCCGGAGAGCACAGACAGCCCTCAGCACGCAAGGGGCGGAGGCCCGGCAGCCGGAGCCCTCCGAGCCATTGTTTTTCCGGCCTGGGCCGGGATCACCCTTCTCTCAGCCGGTGGACAGGAAGTCGCTCCCCAGCCGCCCCGCCCCCCTCCCCAGCGCCCCGGAAGTGATCTGCGGCGGCTGCTGCAGAGCCGCCAGGAGGAGGGTGGATCTCCCCTGAGCGAAGCGTCGGAGTCCTCCTCCTCCTCCTCCTCCTCCAGCCGCCCAAGCTCAGCCGCCACCCGTCAGACTCCTCCTTCGACCGCTCCCGGCGCGGGGCCTCCCAGGCCACAAGGGCCGAGTACCCTCCTGGCGGAGCCACGCAGCCGCGGCTTCCGGAGCCCTCGAGGCGGCGGACTGGCTCGCCGTTCAGGTGAGAGAGAGATGCCGGTTCGGGCCGCCGGGGGAGGCACTGGGGCCACCCGGGCGGTGGCGGGGGTGTGTCCAGGCGGCGGCGGGCCGAGGCCCAGATGCGGATTCGGGCTGCCGAGACTGTACGTCCCGCGTTCTGCCCTGGGACGAGCTGCGAGATGAGCTCGGCTGGAATCCGGGGCACCGCGTTCGCAGCTGTGGGGCGAGTACGTCCCCGAGAGCGGGCGGCTGCCCCTCCGAGTTGGCCTCGTCCGAAGGTCACCCCGCACAGCCAGTCCACTGCGCCCAAGTTCCCGCCCGGGCGGTGCCCGCGACCTGGGGCAACCCGCTGCCGCCGCAGTCCCCGCGCCTCACTCCGCCCCTCTCCCCTCCTTCCCTTTCTTTCCGCTCCTTGCCTGCACTAGAGCAGCTGATTTTTAAGCATCTCCGCCAGGATTTTTAAATTTGTTTTTTGGGGGTTTTTTTTTTTTTGCCACTTAAAGGAATGGGTTTTTCAGACTTAAGTCTTTAGACTCCCCGCACTGAACCGAATACCTGGCCTTGGGCGCTTGCACAGCTGTAGCCCGTGTTCAGGTAATCTAGCTTCTAAAATGAGGAAGAGAATGCATTTTGGAAGAGAGGTGTTCCCTCCGTGGTTCGTTTCTGAAAGATTTCCAGAAGTGGAAGATGTGATTGGCATGCTTTAGCCTGGGTGTATGTGTGTAAGTAGACGGGGGTGACGGCACACAGTGGTGGCAGTGTTGTTTCAGGATTTAGGGAGAATTAGGGAGTTAACTGGCCTTTGCCCGGAAATCTGAATGTCCAGACTTGTAAGAGCTCATCCAAGTGTCGCTGAGGTAGTGTGTGAAGTCCCATGCCACGCCCTACGTGTCAAGCTGAAAAGCACCTAATTTACAAATTGTGTGGTGTGTATGGGGAACAACCTTTATAAAACATGTATCTTAAGTTATTTTTTCCAGAAAATTGCAACGTTAATCATGTTCCAGAAATTGGATGCCAGATTTCATTAGTAAACTCTTACAGTATGTTTATTAATGTATTTCAGTGTGCCTTAGCTCACGTTTTTCTGTCTCTAGTAATACAATATTATTCTAAACTAGTTCTTGTACTGAAATAATACACTATTATAAAATAGTATCCTAAAACATCGTTTTCTGACCTTGAATTTCTTCAGGGCAGGAGCCGTGTCACTGTTTCTATGCAGTATGCCTTGAACATAGAAGCTGTTCACACATTCCTGCAGTGAGTGAGTGAATGTATAGGTTATCTCATAGTCACCAGCCAGGAGTTGCTTATTTTGTTGAGCTAGGCTGTTTGTTTTGTTTTAGGTTTGTGGCACATAACAGACTTTACTTCGGCTTTACATTCTTAAGCAGAGTCAAAGAATTATTTGCCTTCCAAAACTATTCTCCTCTGAAAGGTTAAAATTATATTAAAATTGTGCTGGGCATTATAATAACTTGTATTCCAGTGTTAAATGCTTACTATTTGAGCATATTCAGAGTTAGTAGGAAGAGATTGCCTGGTGATAACACAGCAAGTTTATGTTTGGGGTTGATAACTATACCCTATCTTAATCAAAAAGAGGAAATTAGAAATTACCACTGTTTGGAAAACGTGGTGCATCCCAGAATTGCTTATAGTGGTTTTTTGTTTCCACGAATACATATAATCTTCTGAGATCCTGATATGACCTTGGTATGATTTACCAATAGCCTCTTTTGTATTTATTTTCCGAGATCCAGATTTTGGTTTCTAGTGTGTTTGCTGAGTGTGCAGTTATATGTATCATTTATTTTGAAGCAGTACTTCATTATAACACTTTCTTCACAGGCTTTCCAAAGGAAAAGGGGGCTAATTATAGAAAACAACTTTGTCTACCATTTGTGAGGGAAGATTTTTGTCTATAGATGGTTGGATTATTTTCACATTAGGGAGGTTCAAAGAAGAAGTGCTGATGTTTTCTGTCCTCTCCAAGTATCTCATGGTGGTCCTGCACTGTTTTTCCAAGCTTAGCTTCTACAGAACATGAATAAATGTACCAGTGTCACTTCTTATAGATGTGTGGATTAGTGTAATAATGCAATCGTATTCTTTAGTAGATGAGTGGCTAGCACAATTATTTTTAAAATACTGGAATAACAGTCTGTGAATGTTAATAAGGGAAAAGATCATGATTTTGAAGAAGACAGTTAATGATTTTCATTGTTTTATAAAACCTTTTAACTTTTAGAGACTAAGGAATCGGAAGCCAGCAATTTCTTATCTCAGTGATATTACCACTATACAGAGGTTAGATTTTTCTTCAATTCAGCAACCCTCTTGGTGGTAAGAGTTCTCATCTGTTGATTGCCTACCAAGCACTGTGATAAGGGCTTTACTTATATTATTTCTAATCTCCACAACACTTCTGCAAGACAGGTAGTTTTCCCATACTTATTAAGGTAAATTGAGGTTATTTGCCAGCGGCTAACTACCTAGCTTGTGTGTAGTAGAGCCTAGATTTGAAAGTAACTATTTCTGAGAGGACTGAAATTGTTAACTGCAGTTAATCAATCCTAAGTGGCTGTGGAAAAGGCAGTTCTGATTGAGCCGGAAACCGGAGCTTCAGGAAAGCGAAGACCCTGATTCCTCTCAGCACTCTTGGACATCAAGTGTGGCCTGAGTTGCCAGTGGCCCTGGCCAAGTGGCCTCAAGCAGCAGCCATTCTTTTCTATCTTCAGTATGCCTACAAATACAGTGTTATCACCTTCTACGTGTGCCATGGTGGAAAATGGGTGGGCATTGTTCCATAGGTGTCCTGGTAAAGTATTTGAACTCAGTTCTGATGTTTGATTAGTGCTTTTTAAAGTAACAGAATCATCCCTATTTGAGAGGAATGCCATAAATCTATTTGTAGTGACCTTTTCTTGAAATCACATTGTTTTTTAGTTCTTTCACTAATGGAAATGGGGGAGAGCCTGTGGGGAACAGTAGAAAGAATGGTAAAAGAAGCAGATGTGCTCGGTCTGTTTTTAACCATTTGAGACCGTAACTCATTTTCTCTGGGTTTAAGATGGAGGCTTAAAGGTGGCAGAGGTGTTGTAATGGTCTAACCGCTATTCAGTGCTGGTAGAATTCTCTACCCTCTTTCTAAGCCTGTGTGCTTTTAAAAATGCACTTTTAAATAGACTTAGTTGAAGAATGTGTTCATCTCTCTTTCTCTTTTTTTAAAGATACACCTTTAAGTGAAGAACAGCTGATTATTTGGCCCCCAGCAGTAATAGTTATTCTGTTTTTTTCTTGAAGGCATCTTTCTTATTACCTTACCACGTTCCTAAGGATTTGGGTTGCCATATGGAAAAAAGGAAATTAAAGTTCTTTGGGTTTTTAAAAGATGTATGAGTAAATTTTAGATGAGAATTTGCATCTTTGATTTAATTATAAGTGAAGGTGATGACTTAGTTTCTCAAAGTCAAGAGGGTAGTCTGTACAAGCCAAAAAAGGCATGCTTCCATACAGTGATACTCTTCTTAAAGGTCTTCACAGCCAGAGTCCTGTATTAGATGCAGTAGACGTAACAACAACATATGTAATATCCTTAAAGTCTGGGATCCAATTTTATTGCTGAATTTACTTTCGAAACTAAATGTCAGGATTCAATAATGTTATTTTGGACAGTAAGTCACAGTTAGATTTTAACATGGCTTATACTCCCAGATTTATTGGGAAGGGGGACAAAGATCCCCAGTTTCCAAAAGATTATGATTGTGGTCATCTAAGCCACAGGATCTGTTTTTTATGTAGCTGACAAGCTAGCATAGTACTCTGTTGAAAGTGGAGGTTGCCACACTGAGTGACTGCACCCTGAGTTCAGCTGCCCTGTCTAGATACTTTGAATTACCACAGCAGCCTTCTAGCCTGTGGTTGGAACCCATCTGATCTTTTCCTATTCTTGCTTGGAATGATGGGGATATTCCTTCTTGTGACTCTTTTATGCCCATTAATAAAATTCAGACTCCATTTATCCTTAATCTCATATACAGAACCTTCAAGATGTACTCCTTACCCCTCTTCCCCCCGCTTTATCTTTCATGTTTTTTATTTTTTTATTATTTTTCTTACCTAACCCTTTAGCCTTATTTCTTTTCCTGGATGATCTTCCGTTCTAGCAATACTCAGGTCCTGGAAGGCTAGTGTTTGTTTGCTCAGTGCTTCACTTCCTCTTCCTGGAATGCTAGCCTCTCTTCCGTCCCCTAACCTCGGGTATATTTCTACTGGTCCTTCAGAACTCCTTTTAGGTTACACTTCTCCCACAAAAAAATTGTAATTAGGTTCTCTCTCTGGATCCCATCCCTCAAAAAAAAAAGAAAAAACTTCAAGACTGGGCTAGTTGCTTCTCTTACATCTGTTGCAGCTCTTACTACACTAGAGAGAGTACTTTCATTGGCCTATTGTAAATTTTGTTGACAACAATCCAAACAATCCACAGTAACCTCATAACTATACACACACATTTTTTCTCTCTCTCTCTTAAAGGCCTTCTTTGGCCATGGCGGCTGACGCCTGCAATTCCAGCACTTGGGGAGGCCGAGGTGGGTGGATCATGAGGTCAGGAGTTCGAGAGCAGCCTGGCCAATATGGTGAAACCCCATCTCTACTAAAAATATAAATATTAGCCAGGTGTGGTGGCATGCATCTGTAGTCCCAGCTACTAGGGAGGCTGAGGCAGAAGAATCGCTTGAACCTGGGAGGCAGAGGTTGCAGTGAGCTGAAATTGCATCACTGCACTCCAGCCTGGGCAACAGAGTGAGATCTGTTTCAAAAAAAAAAGAAAAAAGGCTTTCCTCACAGGCCTTTATCAGTCAAGTCCCCAAACCTTCTCAGTTCATGGCATCCTTAATATTATGGCAGTAATTTTTTTCACAGCATCCCGAGGTCAAAAGAAACACCTGACAGTTGAGTTTATTAAGTAATTAGGTCCAAACACCTTAAGTATTTATCTCCTAACAACTCAGTAGCTATGTGGAAAGACAATATACATAAACTAAAATCATTAACTGTAATTTTTAACTGCATAGTACTCTACTGTATGTACCATAGTTTTTTCAACTAATGCTCCGCTTGAACATTTATGAAATTTCTAGTATTTTGCAATTACAGATGATGTTACAGTGAAAAACTTAGTGTACCAAATATCTTTGTATTGTTGGAGATAATCTTCGGGGTAAATGCATATGGAGAGTTGTTAGATACCTTCAAACTCCTTGTCCTATGGGGTTGTACTCTTTTACATTCTTACCAGCAGTGTATGAAAGTAGAGTGCCTGTTTCCCCACAGCCTCACCAGCAGAGTGTTTTGTCAGCTTTTTAATTTCTGCCGATCTAATAGGTAAGAAATGATATCTCAGTGTAGTTTGCATTTATACTTCTATTGCAAGTGAATTGAACATGTTTTCATGTGTTTAAGGGTCATTTTAATATTTCTTTTTATTGTTCATATTATTTGTCCACTTCCTTTTTCTTTTTTTTATTTTGAGACAGAGTCTTGCCCTACCCTCATAGGCTGGAATGCAGTGGTGCAATGGTGTGATCGCAGCTCACTGTAGCCTCAGCCTCCTAGATTCAAGTGATCTTCCCACCTCAGCCTCCTGAGTAACTGGGGCTATAGATGCATGCCACCATGACTTGCTAATTTTTTTTATTTTTATTTTTTGTTCAAGATGGGGTTTTAACATGTTGCCCAGACTGATCTTGAACTCCTAGGCTCAAGCAATCTGCCCACCTCCAATTCACAAAGTGCTGGGATTACAGACATAAATCCACCATGTCAGGCCAATTTGCCCACTTTCTATATGACTTTCAGTCTTTTTTCCTCTCAGCTTTTAAAAGTGCTTCCTATTCAAGAATATTAGCCATTTAACTTTGACATATGTTGCAGATATTTTTGCCAAGTCATCTTTTGGCATTGCTTGTGGTGATGTTTTGCCATGCAAAAGATTGTTTTTTAATAGTCAAATACATTAATTTTAAGTTTACTGCATCTGAAGTTTTAGTCATATTTAGGAAACTTTTTTCACCTTCAGGTTATAGTGGAATTCACACATACTTTCTTCTAGTACTCATATAGTTTCATTTCTCACCTTTAGTTCCATTCAGAGTTTATTTCTATGTATGATATATGGAATGCATCTAATTTTATCCTTTTCCAAGTGACTATCCAGTTGCCGCAATTACATCTAGTTTTTTAGAAAATTCTTGCTTCTTCTATATGCAGTTGGGTATATTTTATTATGTTGGATTATCTGACCATTTATGCACCAGTACCATGCCATTTTAATCATAGAGGCTTTGTAGTATGTTTTAATATTTGATAGGGCTAGTCCCCCATTATAGCACTTCCTCTTCCTTGTTTTCCTTGCCTTCTTGCATTATTTTGGCTTTCTTTATTAACTTTAGTATCAATGTATCTAACTCTATGAAACAATTCATTGCTTTTTGTTTTTTAATTGAGACAAGAGGCCCCCCACCAGGCCTACCTCCAACATTGGGGATCACATTTCAACCTGAAATTTGGTGGAGACACACATCCAAATCATATCAATTACTTTCATGATTGCTTCTCTCAGACTTCCCAGATATACTGTCATCTCATCTGTAAATAGAGTTTTTTTCTTCTCTTCCAGTTTTTATACCTTTAACTGTTTATCTTATCTAGTTGCATTGACTAATATCTCCAGAACAATATTAAATAGCAGTTTAACAGTATCTTTAATAGAAGTACTGATTACTTCATTGTATTATCTTCACCATGGATATACAAATGTGTACTTTTCAACCTAGATAATAATTTAGCTATGTATATACCTTTCAAGGGTTGCATACAGTCCTTCGCTGTGTCTTTAAGGGATGCTTAAGGAGATTGACTGGGCGTGGTGGCTTAGGCCTGTAATCCTGGTACTTTGGGAGGCTGAGGCTGGCAGGTAGCTTGAGCTCTGGAGTTTGAGACTAGGTTGGGTAACATGGTGAAACCCCATCTCTACAAAAAGTACAAAAAATTAGCTGAGCATGGTGGTGTGCGCCTGTGGTCCCAGCTACTTCAGAGGCTGAGATGGGAGGATCACTTGAGCCCAGGAGGGGAGGCTTCAATGAGCCGAGGTCATGCCACTGCACTCCAGCTTGGGTAACAGAGTGAGACCTCATCTCAGTTTTCTTAAAAATACATTTTAACAAAAGATACTTAAGGAGTTGGATGTGGTGAGAGGCAGGAAAGGTCAACTTTCCTAGTGCATGTTAGCAAAATACAGTGCTTAGCATGGTAACTGCTCCATGGTTTCTCAGTTTATATAACCAGTCCTGAGTTTTCTTGCTTCTCTATACAGTTCTTCTGGATTTCATTATGTTCTTTCTCCAACTAGTCATAAGTTCCACAGGGTGACCTCCTTTTCCCTTCTAGGCTAAAGCTGTCATAGGTCTATGAAAATCTAGGGATTCCCTTTCAGCCTTCATAGTCTTAAGTGGTGTCTGTGCTTTGCAGAGGAGCAAGGCTTGCTTTGTATTGTTATGGTGCTGCCTTGAGTTCTTGGATTTCTAGGTCATATAGCAAGGAAGATGTATTAGTCTGTTCTCACAATGCTATAAAGACATACTGAGACTGGATAATTTATAAAGAAAAGAAGTTTAATTGACTTACAGGTCCACATGGGTGGGGAGGCCTCAGGAAATTTACAATCATGGCGGAAGGGAAAGCAGACATATTTTACTTGTCAGCAGATGAGAGAGAGAAGGGGAGAGAGAGAGCAAGAGCGAACGTGTGCACACGAGCAGGAAGAACTGCCTTATAAAACCATCAGATCTCGTGAAAACTCACTATTATGAGAACAGGATGGAGGAAACTGCCTCCATGATCCAGTCACCTCCCACCTAGCGCCTCCCTCAACAGGTGGGGTTATGGGGATTACAATTCAAGGTGAGATTTGGGTGGGGACACAACCAAACCATATCAACAGGTTTGTAATTAGATGAGTTTATCCGCTGGGGGGAGAGGGTGGAATACTAGAGTACACAGCTGTCAGTGGTTCTTGACAAGTATGTAGGGCATGGGACATCTGGCTTTGAGGCAGTTCTTTCTCCAGGTTTTATGTATGCAGATCCAGTCATCTGGCAGGAATGATGTGTTGGTATGAAATCAGGTGTTGGCCCAGCATCCTGCACATGTTCCATCCACATGGCAGTGATGGTAGTTGCACACCAGTGCTCGGTCTCCCAAGTTCTGGAGAGAGTTTTTATTTCACTGCCACCTAATTTATCTAGGAAGTCCAATTAGCATATTTTCTGTAAATTCTTACAATTTCAAGATTACCAGGTGACTGTGTGAACTCTCAGACCACATCCTGTTGTCTTTCTCTGTCATTCTTTTTTTTTTTTTTTTTTTCAAGACTGAGTTTCGCGATTGTTACCCAGACTGGAGTGCAGTGGTGCAATCTCGGCTCACCACAGCCTCCGCCTCCTGGGTTCAGGCAACTCTTCTGCCTCAGCCTTGTGAGTAGCTGGGATTACAGGCATGCGCCACTGTGCCCAGCTAATTTTTTGTATTTTTAGTAGAGACGGGGTTTCACCATGTTGACCAGGATGGTCTTGATCTCTTGACCTCATGATCCACCTGCCTCGGCCTCCCAAAGCGCTGGGATTACAGGCACACGCTACTGTGCCCAGCTAATTTTTTGTATTTTTAGTAGAGATGGGGTTTCACCATGTTGACCAGGATGGTCTCGATCTCTTGACCTCGTGATCCACCTGCCTCGGCCTCCCAAAGTGCTGGGATTACAGGCTTGAGCCACCACGCCTGGCCCTCTCTGTCATTCTTATATTTCCTGTCCCAGGAGGGCAGGGTGGTAGGATATTTATTAATTTATTGCCCAATATGCTAATGAATTTCTTCCTAGAACTCCTTACAACTCTCAGTCCATGGCTTACTGTCCATCTTTGCTGTCCCAGGAGTGCTGGTAGGTGGAGTAGTTAATGATCTCTTCTTTTCCCTAGGTTGAGGAGCCCTCACTTACCTTGGTCCATTCCAGCTATCTATCTTCAGTTTTCCTGCGACTCGTGTCACCTTTTTCTCTCTGGGCCTTGCTGCCTCACTGGTAGGAAATTCAGATGTGGGTGGGGTAGAGTTCGGGGGTTTCCTGCCTTAAAGATCCTCAGATCTTGTCCTGTGGTACATGTAGCTACCCTGATGGCAGGCCTCAGCAGGAGGGTGATCTTTTCTGTTTTTTTTTTTTTTTTTTTTTTTTTGTGTGTGTTTTTCGTCTTATTTCCTCTGTCTACCCTCCACTACTACCATTTTTAGTTTGAGGGAAATCTGTCATCCATCATCTTTCTGCCAAAAATATTTAGTCTGTAATAGAAAATCTCCATCCCCTGAAGTCTTAGGTTTCTGGGACACCAGCCCTAGTCATTTAGTGCTTGAATAATTGGTAACCTTCCCACTACCCTCTTAATCTCCAAGGTCTTCCTGTTTCTCATGTCTATATAATACAGCTAAGACAATTCTCTGTGCCTGCTACTTCATTCTTACTTGCTGCTTGCGATTTTCAGTAGCTTTCTTGGTCCCTAAGAATAAAATAAAACTTGATCATTTGCTCTGCTTATTTATTTTTATGTTTTGTTTTGGTCCAGTTCATAAAATCCATTCTTTGTTTTGTTGAAGTTTTTATTTATCTGGTTACAACTGCTTGACTTTTGTACATTCCTTGACCATTTCTATTTCTTAGTCTGTGAATTGTCTTTATTTCCTTTGCTTATTATTTTTTTGCAGTGGGTACCTGAATCTTTATAATAACAGATTTATTGAGATATAATTCACATACCATAAAATTTGTCCTTTAAAATGTACAATTTGGCCAGTTGTGGTGGCTCACGCCTATAATCCCAGCACTTTGGAAGGCCAAGGTGGGCAGATTGCTTGAGTCCAGGAGTTCAAGACCAGCCTGGTAACACATCAAAACCCCATCTCTATAGAAAATGGAAAAAAAATGAACCAAGCTTCTTTACAAAAAATGCACAGAAAAATTAGCCAAGCCTGGTGGCATGTGCCTGTGTATAGTCCTAGCTACTCAGGAGGCTGAAGTGGGAGGATCACTTGAGCCCAGGAGGTAGAGGTTGCAGTGAGCCAAGATTGTGCCGCTTCATTCCAGCCTCGG
Organism: Callithrix jacchus; assembly: GCF_049354715.1. Classification (NCBI taxonomy): domain Eukaryota; kingdom Metazoa; phylum Chordata; class Mammalia; order Primates; family Cebidae; genus Callithrix; species Callithrix jacchus. The sequence continues at coordinate 8,101,852 of NC_133512.1, forward strand.
CAACAGAGCAAGGTCCGTCTCAGAAAAAAAAAGAAGTACAATTTAGTGGTTTTTAATATAGTTAGAGGTGTGCAATTATCACTAATATCTAATTCCAGAACATTTTCATTACCCTCAAAAAGAAAGCCATACTCCTTAGTCATCAGTTCGATTTTTTTCTGCCCCTCGGCTCCTGGCAACTACTAATCTATTTTCTATCTCTATAGTAGTGGTCCCCAACCTTATTGGCACCAGGGACTAGTTTTGTGCAAGACATTTTTTCCACAGACTGTGGGAGATAGGGAGGCGGATGTCCTTGGGATGAAACTGTTCCACCTCAGATCATTAGGCGTTAGTTAGGTTGTCATAAGGAGCACACAACCTAGATTGCTCATGTGCGCAGTCCACAATAGAGTTTGTACTCCTCTGAGAATCTAATGCTGCCACTGATCTCACAGGAGGTGGAGCTCAGGCAGTAATGCTCGCTCACCCTCTGCTCACCTCCTGCCGTGCGGCCCAGTTCCTAATACGCCACAGACTGGTACCAGTTTATGACCTATGGGTTGAGACCCTGCTCTACAGACTTGACTATTCTGGAGAATTTTTGGATTCCATAAATGGAATCATACAATATGTGGCCTTTTGTGTCTGGCTACTTTCACTTAACATAATGTTTTCAAGATCATCCAAGGTGTAGCATGTGGCAATACTTCATTTGTTTTTACGGCTGAATAATGTTCCATTGTGTGGGTACGCCATAATTTATCCATTCATCAGTTGATGGACATGTGGGTGTTTCTACTTTGGGGCTTATATTGAATAATGCTGACATGAACATTGATGTATGTGTTCTTGCATGGATGTATGTTTTCATTTATCTTGGGTGTATATACCTAGGAGTGGAAATGCTGGGTCACATGATAACTTCATGTTTAACCTTTTGAGGACCGGCCAAACTTTCCTAAGGCGGCTGTACCATTTTACATCCCCCCTGGCAGCATGTGAGAGTTCCTAGTTTTTCGACAACTTCACTAACAGTTGTTATTGTCTTATTTTTTTTACTATAGCCATTCAAGTGAATATAATTTCTGTCTTCCTTCTTTTGCTAGGATACTTTGAGCTCCCCTATGTGTATGAGGTTACCTATATTTTAGCATATCATATATGTTTTTTCTTCTTAGATCTCCAGTGCCAAGAACACTTTCTTTATTGTAAAAACTATAAATGTGACTTTTTGTTTCAACTTCCAGGTAGACTTTCCTTTTGATTCAATAACAGAATTTCTGTTTTCATTTGTGTATTTGACGTTATGCTAGTTTGTTCTTACACTGTTATAAAAAACTACCCCAGATTGGGTAATTTATGAAGAGAAGAGGTTTAATTGACTCACAGATCTGCAGACTTAGCGGGAATCATGACTGGGAGGCCTCAGGAAACTTACAATCATGGCAGAAAGCAAAGGGGAAGCAAGCACATCTCATCATGGTGGAGCAGGAGAGAGAGAGAGATGGGGGTCAGGGAAGTGCCATACTTTTAAACCATCAGATCTCATGAGAATTCACTATCACTAGAACAGCATGGGGGAAGCCATCCTTATGATCCAGTCACCTCCTGCCAGCTCCCTCCCCTAGCATGTGGGGATTATAAATTGACATGAGATTTGGGTGAGGACAGAGTCAAACCATATGAGATGAGTTTCAAGCTATTAAAACATTAAATTGTTAAGAACGTGCTGTTAAAATTTGTGGTGTAGCAAATAGAATGTCTAAGAGTAATGAAGGGGAATTATTCATAATGAATACTGACATTGTCTACGTGAATTGTTAGTGTAGTGTTGGCTACGAAATCGAGGAGCCCCATTTATAGCCAAAGTAACCCAAAATGATGCTAGGTTTAATCCTGTATTTCTGTTCCTATTAACAGGAAGGTACCAAGTGTGACTAATTTTTTTAATAGTACCTGCACTTTTGTATATGTTATCTCATTTGATCTTTATGTCAGCCAAGAGATATAGAAAGGATAGCTGTTCTTCCACATGGGAACATTTATTGACCTTCATTCACCAGTTTTTTTGAACACACCTATAGATTTTAGCACCAATTAATTATGTTGCTTTGACTTAAATAATATTTCAAAAAGTATTCCTTAACAATAGCATTTTCATAAAGTTTTAACTGGTTCCGTCTCTGAATAATTATTTTATACTTGTAGTTTCCATTTGTTCCCTCTGTTTCTGTATGTTAACACAGGTGGACCAAAAAGATGACTGCATTTATACACCAACTATGTGCTTCTTTCTGAATGCACAGAGAACTGTATTGGTAATTCCTTTTACATTTGGTTATGGTTTAAAATGAGAATGTTATTTCCTCCCAGCTTTTTGTTTTGAAATATTTCAAACCTACAGAAAAGAGTAATGTAGTATATTGAATACCTATATACCTTACACCTGTATTCACCAATCACCAGTTATCATTTTGGCCACATTTGCTTTTTCTGAGTATGGATGCTTTTATTTATTTATTTAGAGCTATTTGAAAGTAAGCTGGAGAATCTTCACTTTTGTGTTCTTCAGCTTGCATTTTCTGAGAATAAAGGCATTCTCCTGCATAATACTATTGTAACACCTAAGAAAATTAATAATAAGTCCATAACATCCTCTAATATCTAATCCAGATTCAGATTTCCCAGTTGTTTCCTAATGTCTCTCTCTCTCTCTCTCTCTCTTTTTAATTTTATTTTAAGAGACAGGATCTTACCCTGTCATTTACACTGAATGCTCTGTCACCTAGGCTAGGGTGCAGTGATGTGATCACAGCTCACTCTATCCTCGAACTCCTGGCCTCAAGTGATCTTGCTGCTTAAGCCTCTTGAATAGCTGGGATTACAGGAGTGTGCCACTTATTCATAAATTTAGAATAACATTTAGTGTAAAGTCACTGATTTTTCTAAGGGTAGAACAGGGATCTTCATAGATTTGCCCTTTCTGGGTGGTACATATAAATGAAGTCGTAAAATATGTGGGGGTTTTTAGTGTCTGGCTTTTTTTTACTGAGCATAGTGTCTTTCCGGTTCATTCATGTTATGGCATGTGTCAGTTGTTGTTTCTTTTTTGTTGCTCAGTAATATTCCAATCTATGGATATGGATATAACACATTTTGTTTATCATCATGTCTCCCTTAAGTCTTGACCTCCTAGGCTCAAGCATTCCTCCCACCTCTGCCTCCCAAGTAGCTGGGACCGGGACCACAGGCACGTGCCACCAAGCCTGGCTAATTAAAAAAAAAATTTTTTTTTAATAGATACGCAGTTCCCCCTGTGTTGTCCAGGATGGTCTGAAACGCCTGGGCTCAAGCAGTCCTCCCCTTTGGCCTCCCAGAATGCTGGGGTAACAGGCATGAGCCACTGTGCCCAGCCCATTTTTTAAATCTGTTTATCAGTTGATGGACATTTGGATTGTTCCCACTTTTTGTGAACATTCTGCTGTGAACATTCATATACAAGTCTTTGTATGGACATATGTTTTCATTTCTCATGGGTATATGCCTGGGAGTGTAATTATTGGGTTGTATGGTACATTTATGTTTAACCTCTTAAGAAACTGTCAAGCTGTTTTTCAGAGTAGCTGCACATTATTTTGCATTTTTACCAATGATGTTTCAGGGCTTCTGTTTCTCTGCAGCTGTTATACAGTAAGTCCTCACTTAATGTCATAGGTAGTTTCTTGGAAAATGTGACTTTAAGTGAAATGGTATATAACAAAGTCAGTTTTACCATAGGTTAATTGATATAAACAAGAGTTTCTACAGCATATTTCTGGTCACGAAAACATCACAAACTTCTAAATCAAGACCCAAAACACTTCTAAACATTGAAATAATTGTGAGCTATACATACATACCTTTAAGAAAGATTGATACAAACTAGTAAGATTATTACTTTCTCAGTTTTTGATGAATCAGTGAGTGACAGCAATTGCAGTGGTAGTTGGTCAAATCAAAGAGGAAACCTTTACAAAGTGAAAATTGTAAGGAGCACTTTCTGCCACCATGCAGTTCAAAAAGAAATGGTGGCGATATGCACATGTAGTCACAGCTACGTGGAAGACTGAGGCAGGAGGATCTCTTAAGCCCAAGAGTTTGAGGCTGCAGTGCACTGTGGTTAAGCCTGTGAATCGCCATGATTGCACTCTTAATTAACCATGGCAACATGGTGAGACCCTCTTCCTTTAAAAAAAAAAAAGAGAGAGAGAGAGAGGGAGAGGAATAAGCACAAATATGGCAGGCTTTCTGAGCACTTTTATATCATATCCTGTGTTTTCATGCATTTGTCCAATTATCATAGACTTTATAGATTTTTATTTTCTGATAATTTGTATTCATTTATTTTCCAATCCGTTTTTTCCAGTTCTGGCTCTTGGATGGCAAGAGCCTGTTTTGGCAACTCAGGGAACCTGGCTGGAACCAACCTTGGACAGGACACCGTCCTGTTTCAGAGTGCCCTCAGACACACACACCCATACTCAGACATGGACAATTTAGACCTGCCCATGGACCTCTGATGCATATCTTTGGAATATGGGGTTTTTTTTCCTTATTTCATTAAAACCAAATGACATTGAATCAAGCAATATCATTGGAGGGCCTGCGGTAGTCTTTTTTGTTGTTAGTGTTTTTCTATATTATAACCATTCTAGTGGATATGAAATGGTATCTGTTTTTTTGTTGTTGTTGTTTATTGTTTTGAGACAGAGTCTTGCTCTGTTGCTCAGGCTGGAGTGCAGTGGTGAGATCTTGGCACTCTGCACTTGGCAGCCTCAATCCTCCCACCTCAGCCTCCCCAATAGCTGGGACTGCAGGTGTGTGCCACCACTCCTGGCTAGTTTTTTTTTTTTGTAGAAACGGGGTTTTGTCATGTTGCCCAGGCTCATCTCAAACTTCTGAGCTCAAAGGATCCACCCTCCTTGGTCTCCCAAAGTGCTGGGATTACAGGCATGAGCCACCGTACCCAGCCTGAAATGGTGTCTTAGTGTGGTTGTCATTTGCATTTCCTTAATAACTAATGGTGTTCAGCATCTTTTCATATGCTTCTTGGCGAATCACGTACTTTCTTTGGTGAGATGTTTAGTTCAATCTTTTTCCTGTCTCTTTTTAAATTGGGTTATTTATTTTCTTGTTACTGAGTTGTAAGAGTTTATATATTACAGATTTAATCTTTCATCATATATATACGATTGGCAGATATTTTCCTCTCAGAGAGTGCTATGTTTGGTAATGATGTTGACCATGAGCCTTTCTTAATGTTTTCTAATTTGCCATGGAACTCTCTTGGAGGGTTGAAAGAAAAGCTAAATCTTCTGCTCTTATTTCTTCCGTATATCTATTAATAGTGTTGAAACAGAGTCAATTAAAGAAAGATAGTCACCTTTATCTTCATTCAACAATTAAGCAAGGGCCAGGCACCATGGCTCAAGCCTATAATCCCAGCACTTTGGGAGGCCGAGGCGGGGGGATCACAAGGTCAAGAGATCAAGACCATCCTGACCAACATGGTGAAACCTCGTCTCTACTAAAAATACAAAAATTAGCTGGGCATGGTGACATGTGCCTGTAGTCCCAGCTTCTCGGGAGGCTGAGGCAGGAGAATTGCTTGAACCCTGGAGGCGGAGGTTGCAGTGAGCGGAGATTGTGCCATTACACTCCAGCCTGGCACCTGGGGACAAAGTGAGACCCTGTCTCAAAAAAAAAAAAAAATTAAGCAGTGAAAAACTCTTCCCCTTTGAACCATGCAAAGTAAATAGTCATACTGTGGGTATTAGGACTCTTTCAGTTGTTAAGAGCGAGAAATCCAGTTCAGCAAAACAGAATTTTGCCATTTTTTTCTCTGTTCCTCTGCTTCCTTCTCCATTTTACTGGCAAACTCTCTTCATCAGGAGTATGTCCACCTTTATCCCCAGATTCAGTTCTTTCTAGCTCAGAGAGACAGTTTCCTCACTAGCCCTACCGGAAGAGCCAAAGAAATGGAGTGCTTTGGCCAGCTTGGGTCTCATGCCTTGCTTTTGAGAGAAGTGGAGCATCCTAATTTAGTCCTGTTGTGATGGGGTAAGGAGAGGAAGGGGTGCTGGGAAGACAAATCATATGTCTGCTTCTTTACAGTTGTTGTATCATTTTTGCCTATTTTATGAAATTAAACCAAGAGTAATGAATAGAAGGTTAATATCTGGACTGTTTTTTAAAACTCACATTTATTTTCTGATTAATTTTTTACACTAAATCAGGTTTTATTAATAGCACCCTTTTTGTATCGAAACAAACACATGATATTTGGTTTATGCTGAAACATTCCGTACATCTTCCCACTCCCAGAGAGGAGAGGGGACCTATATCAACAATGATAATAACTTGATAATTGCGGCTGACCTCCCCACCTCCCTGCTTCACATGGACTTTCTTTTCTTTTTTCTTTTTTTTTTTTTGAGACAGTTTGAAGAGTTTGCTCTTATTGCCCAGGCTGGAGTGCAGTGGCATGATTGGCTCACTGCAACCTCCGCCTCCCAGATTCAAGTGATTCTCCTGCTTCAGTCTCCCGAGTAGCTGGGATTACAAGTTCCCACCACCATGCCCAGCTAATTTTTTTGTATTTTTGTAGAGGTGGGGTTTCACCATGTTGGCCAGGCTGGTCTTGAACTCCTGACCTCAGGTGAGCCACCATGCCTGGCTGGACTTTCTTTTATATAGTTTTCTTTAGCTCTCTGAGTGGGGTTATGACCATCTTGGAGTTCCTACATTTCTACAGATTGCTGAAATCAATTTTTTATAATTGGTTTACTTCCCCTCTGTGTTCATATATTTGGATTCTCAAGCTCTGTCAGTGTCCATATGTTATATGATTCATCTTTGAAGTGATTTTTGTTTTAAGTAAGGATAATTCCCAGTTCATTTTCATGTAGTTGGGTATATGATGTGGATGGTGATGGTGTTATTGATACAGTTTTTGTGATTTTCTTGCTCAAAAAAAGGGAATAATTTTTATCATTTGAAGTGCTTCTTATCTAAACCCTTAGTAGATAGGTATAACTGGAATTTGTTCATGTAGTTGAACAGATATCTTTGGATAGTGTGGAACTTACATTTCTTCCACATAGTACTTTTCGGGGTTTATTTTGGTATGAAAATTAAATGCAAAATTGAAAAATTCTGGCTTTGGATTATCTGTATAAAATGTATCATCTGTCAGAGTTGGAACAGACCTTAAGGGGTCATCTCGTATGTTTTTCTACCCAGAAGAGAGGCTAAAGATCACCTCTACCCATCTTAGTTCCTCAGTTGAGACAACCTCTGTAACAAAAGGCAGTTTAACTATAGAAAAACAAGCAAAGTGGCCAGACACGGTGGCTTATGCCTATAATTCCAGCGTGTTGGGAGGCCAAGGAGAGCGGATCACAAGGTCAAGAGATCAAGACCATTCTTGCTAACACAGTGAAACCCCATCTCTACTAAAAATACAAAACAGCCAGGCATGGTGGCATACGCCTGTGGTCCCAACTACTCGGGAGGCTGAGACAAGAGAATCACTTGAAACCAGGAGGCGGAGGTTGCGGTGATCCGAGATTGTGCCACTGTACTCCAGCCTGGGCGACAGAATGAGACTCCATCGCAAAAACAAAAACAAAAAACAGGCAAGTTTATTAATGTGTGCAGCAGACAACACATGGGAGAAACCTCGGTGAAAACTAACTCAAAGCACAGTGGCCTAGAGCTCTGGTTTATATAGCCTCTTCAACAAGGATCAATACATGTGTGTATAAATGATCGGACAAAGGTAAGGGTTTTAGGCTTCCATGGGTGGGAAACAGTGGAAAAGTAAAGAGATGGGGGGGGAAAGTGAAGGAGTAGGATTTGTTTGCAGATTCCCCTGGTGCTGTCTCTGGGCTGATGAGTCTAGAGTTGTCTCTAGTGTACTGCAGAGAATTTATATCCTGCCTTTAGGTAAAAGAAGGGAGAGGATAGAGAGAGATTTTCCTTGGTTTCTGTCTCTCAGTTGTCTTCAGCTAAAAATGAATTTTTACATCAAAGAGGCATATTTTGGGGTAATATATTCTGATTTCCTTCACACTCTTTACAAAAATCTCCTCAAAACTATCCAGTCATTAGCCATTCATAAACCCTTGTGATATGGTGGAAGTCTTCATTTTTGGATGTTTAGATTTAAAAATATATCCTCTTTGAACTAATTGTTCACTATGTTTCACAATAATGAACAATTCATTATTGTGACTTCTCTTTGTTCTTTGGTTTGCTATCTGGAGCAGCATTTAGTAGACGTATTTTTAAGCACTTGTTAAAAAGCGCATCCGTTGACAGAATTGAGAGTGATCATTTTATATATACCTATCTTCAAGTAATTGAAGCTGGCAGTCATAAAACTTTCCCGCTGGTTTCACAAGTGGTCTGCCTGTTCAGGCCACACATCATTCATTTTTCTAGTTAGTTTCTAAGCCATCCTGGTTACAAACTTCTGAAAATAACACTAATATTCACTTACTTAAGTTCAAGTTTTACGGCTTAAATATGAAACACAGCTTAGGCATGGTAGCTCATGTCTGTAATCCCAGCACTTTGGGAGACCAACGTGGATGGATCACGAGTTCCAGACCAGCCTGGCCAACATGGTGAAACCGCTCTATTAAAACTATAAAAATTAGCTGGGCATAATGGTGCATACCTGTAATCCCAGCTACTCAGGAGGCTGTAGCAGGAGAATTGCTTGAACCTGGGAGGTGGAGATTGCAGTGAGCCGATATTGTGCCATGGCACTCCATTCTAGACAATGGAGTGAGACTCCATCTCGGAAAAAAAAATATGAAACACACGAGGCAGGAGGAAGTTACGTTACTAGAATCTGCAGATTTCCTTCCGTTCCCATACCCTGACCTAAGCAATTTCAGATTCATTATTTACATCTAATTATACAATACAACCCTGTGAGGCAGAAGATGAGGAAAGTTAAGACTGTACCAATAACAATTAGGAAGTAAAGTTAAAACAAACAAAACACTTCTGAGCATTCATATAAATGCCAGAGTCCTAGCACTAAAGGCTATTATGTATCTGATGCACAAGAGAATAATTAGGTCATCACCCAGAACCTACTTGCTGCTCTTACTTTACACCTAGTAATAAACTTGGTAGTTTACTTGCAAACAGTTTTTAGGGGTGAAAGGGTGCTGCTGCAGGCAGGCACATGTACTGTGATCAGGAGGAGACAGCTATGCACCGGAAGAAAGAAGCAGGAAAAACGGCTGGGCACAGTGGCTCATGCCTCTGATCCCAGCACTTTGAGAGGCGAAGGCCTGAAATTTCCAGATAACAGTTGCTTTCTTATAGACTTGGAAATAAAATAAGATTGTATTACTACTGAAATACCTCGTTTCATCCTTCATCTCTTTTTTCTTCAAACCACAGCTGTTTATTTGGTTACTGTTTTGCCATAAACAGAGTACTGCCCTATATTAGTGGATTTAAACTATTTCATTTCGTGACATCTTTAAATCTTTGATGCAAATATTGACAATTTGTTCTTCAACCAAGAAAGATTAAATGTATAATCCGGAATATTTATGCTGTTATTTCTTGAATATTTAAAACCCAGAAGTAATGCTTGTCCAAGGATCACTACCATAGAGGCTGAAAAGTAGTAATCTTTTCTGTTTTTAGTGAAATTTTAGGTACTTCATTTTAAAAAGTTTTGTTGTGCAGTATACATGTCACCACGTGACAAATTTGTGCAAAATTATAGGAAACCCCAGTTCTGCTTATAAGTTACTTTTTCTTCTTTCTTTACATTGATGGATTAAGCTGGTTTGATGCAATCAGACTTTTTGTTGACTTTCCTAGGCATTAAAAGTGTGAAGTATCTTTTGGTTTAAAATATTGAGATTATACTTGTAACATCATCCAGGTTCACTTAGTACTCATTTTCTTTTCCAATTTCATGTCTGTGTAAAGTATTATCACTTAAAATGCTTAGGACAAGGGTAAACAACAGCAGGGTTTTGTAGCTTTTTTTTGTTATATTAGTCAATAAACCTATTTTGTAAATTCTGTGTGACAGTGTGGGAAGTGGGGAAGAAAGGTTCCGAAAGAATTTCCTTTTTAAGGTAGTCATGAAAGTAATTTTGAGATGAAAGTGGTTACTAATGAGTGTTTTCTTAATTCTTAAACTGGGACACAATGGCAATTATGGCCTCATAAATGAAATGAGAAAGGGAAGAATAATAGTAGTTGAGGATTTTTTTTCTTTAGAAATTATAGTTTGGTTTTCCTTTAATATTTGAAGCTGATAAAAGTCTATTTATTGTCAGTAAAGTATAAAGGAAGCATAGAACCTTTTAGGGGAGACAGTATGGTATAGTGACATGAGCATAGGTCTTGTTTAATAAAATGTTTTTTGAATGAAGAAACACCTACTATTTGCCAGGCACTGTACTACGCTTAACCTAGGCTTAAGGGACCGACACTTAACCTAGGCTTAAGGAACAAGGAAAGGTTTCCTAAGTGACCACAGGAGGATGAGTAGGAATTTGATAAAGGAGATGCATCGGGTTGAGTTGGACATTGAATGTTCAAAACTAGGAAATAAAATTCATGCCATGAATTTAGAGTAAAAGTAGTATATTCCTAAGGGGTGAAGAGGGGAGGGAAAAGAGACTGATTAGAGGGTCAGGAGGTTGTAGGCAGATCATGAAGCATCTTATCTCATGTCATTGGCGAGTCATCGAAACAATTTAATAAGCATTATGGAGGCCGGGCGCGGTGGCTCAAGCCTGTAATCCCAGCACTTTGGGAGGCTGAGGCAGGTGGATCACGAGGTCAAGAGATCGAGACCATCCTGGTCAACATGGTGAAACCCCGTCTCTACTAAAAATACAAAAAATTAGCTGGGCATGGTGGCGCATGCCTGTAGTCCCAGTTACTCGGGAGGCTGAGGCAGGAGAACTGCCTGAACCCAGGAGGTGGAGGTTGTGGTGAGCCGAGATGACGCCATTGCACTCCAGCCTGGGTAACAAGAGCGAAACTCCATCTCAAAAAAGCAAAAAGCAAAAAAAAAAGAAGCGTTATAGTTAAGATTTGCCTTTAGACAGACTTGGACTGTTCTCTACTTCGGAGCTCCCAAAATTATCTCTGGTGAAGTGCTATTTTTTAATTTTCTTTTTTTTTTTTTGAGATGGAGTTTCACTCTTGTTACCCAGGCTGGAGTGCAATGGCAGGATCTCGCCTCACCGCAACCTCCGCCTCCTGGGTTCAGGCAATTCTCCTGCCTCAGCCTCCTGAGTAGCTGGGATTACAGGCACGCGCCACCATGCCCAGCTAATTTTTTGTATTTTTAGTAGAGACGGGGTTTCACCATGTTGACCAGGATAGTCTTGATCTCTTGACCTCATGATCCACCCGCCTCGGCCTCCCAAAGTGCTGGGATTACAGGCATGAGCCACCGCGCCCAGCCTATTTTTAAAATTGTTAATAAGTGGCTGACTGATACTTTTAGAATACACAACCACAGTGAATTACTAGAATAATGAAATGTTTAAAAGATAAAGCTGTGCTGGCTCATGTATATAGTCCTAACTACTTGGGAGGCTGAGATAGGAGGATCACTTGAGTCTGGGAGGTCAAGGCCGAAATGAGCCCTGATCACTTCACTGCACTCCAGTCTGGATGACAGAGCAAGACCCTGTTCCTGCCCGTGCCCTCCAAAAAAAAAATAGAAACAAATCCACTTTTAAATTAGATTGAACAAACTGGGCACAGTGGCTCACACCTGTATTCTCAGCTCTTTGGGAGGCTAAGGTGGGAGGATTATTCAAGATCAGCCAGGGCAACACAGTGAGACCCCCATTTCTACAAGAAAAAATTTTAATGAGCCAGATGTAGCAGCACACATCTGTGGTCCCAGCTACTTAGGAAACTGAGGCAGAAGGATCACTTGAGCCCAGACATCAAGGCTACAGTGAGCCGTGTTCTCACTGTGCACTCCAGCCTGAGTAGCAGAGCAAAAACAAAAGATTGAATGTTGAACAGATATAAAATTGCCCTAAGTTTCTCTGTAAAATTTCTAAATGTATACTTTCAATTATTCTCTCCTAGTCATTAACTAGCTTACTTTGAGTACCTCTGCTACAGAGGAGTAATGTGTTTTTTGGTCCTGAATGGTGTCAGTATAGAACTCTAGAGCCTCCATGTGTATATTTACTTTTCAGTCTTACCCAGGCACTGCTGTGCAGTTATATGATTTCCATTATAAACCATAAAATAATTAAAATATAAATTAGAAAATAATGAGAGGTTGGATGCGCTGTTGTAAAATGTAAAATTTTATTTTTAATAGTATATAAATGCTGTGCTGGAACTAAAGCATTGTTTAGTGAGATCAGTATAACTGAGTAGTCTAGTTAGCTTATGAACAGATTCTCATTTATTTATTTATTTATTTATTTTAGAGACAGGGTCTCATTGTGTCACCCAGGCTGGAGTGCAGTGCAACAGTCACGTCTCATTGGAGCCTCGACCTCCTGGGCTCAAGCAATCCTCCCACCTCAGCCTCCCTAGTAGCTAGGACTACAGGCATGCGCCACCACACCCAGCTAATTTTTGTGTTTTTTGTAGACACGGAGTTTTGCCATATTGCCCAAGTTGGTCTCGAACTCCTGTGCTCAAGCAGTGCACCCTCCTTGGTCTCCCAAAGTGGTAGGATTACAGGCATGAGCCACCACGCCTGGCTGTAGATTCTTTCTAGTAGGAAATCCACGTAGCTCCTGTGCTTATGAGGCTTACTCTGTGATTGTTGTGGATTAAAAGGTTCCTTAGGTATCTGTGTCTATCCTAGGTATATTGTGTATCCTGTAACTGAAACTTGAGTTATTATTGAAAATAATGTAGATCTGGAGTTTCATCGTCCTGCATTTGAATTCCAGCTTGGACATTTATTGTTGTGTGATCCTGGACATGTTTGCGCTGGACTGAATATTTATGTCCACCTCATTCATATGTTGAAATCCTAGACTGCAAGGTGATGGTATTAGGAATTGGGACCTTTAAAAGCTAAGTAGGTTGTGAGGGAAGAGACCTCATGAATAGAATTGGTGTCATTACTAAAAAAAAAAAAAAAAGACCCCAGAGGGATCCCTTGCCCCTTCCACCACCTGAGGTTACAGTGAGAAGGCAGCCATCTAGGAAGAAACGGATCCTCCCCAAACACCAAATCTGTTGGCACCTTGATCTTGGACTTCCCAGACTCCAGAACTATAAGAAATAAATTTTTGTTGTTAAAGAAAGAATGAAAATTTCCTCCTACCTTTCAGTGTTATTAATGAAAACTGAGAACTTTTTCAAGTATTTCTTCATAAAATCTTAGCTATTTTAAGCCCTTAGGTGTTTCATTTTGTTTCACCAGCTTATCAGCTGATATGCTACCTCTAGATGGCACAACATTTTTCTCAGGAAGTCAGATTTATACTTCCCTATTAACACGTCTTTGTAGAGGCTGTCATCATGGAAGCTTCTGAAGTCATAGAAAAAATTTTAGAATTTTATAGATTTTAAAGGGGCCCAGGGGCCTGGGTTCAATCCTCTCATTTTACATATCTGAAAACCATGGTCTTCAGAGGTTTGTACTGGCAGAAAACCAAAATCTTTAGAGGCTGGTAGGTGGTAGAACCCATTGACTCAAACTCTAGTCCTTTTTCTGCTTTCATGTGTAATCCAGACCTTTATGTTTTAAAACACTGTGAAAATGAAAAAGGAGTTAATATATAGTTTGCTTTGCCAGTAAGTTTTCCATCAACTTAACAACTATTTTTTGTCTCTTTTCACAGCCAGCAGATATTAAGGGCCTCATGTGTCGAGCACTATCGAAGGTAGTGGAGATATAACAGTAAATAAAATGGGCAAAATTCCTGCCCTCATGGATCTTACGTTCTGCAGAGAGGAATCCTAAAGGATGTGAGGGAGCGAGCCATGTGTTATTCTTCTAGTAGAAGGAATGGCAAAGTAATTTAGAACCTCTTAGACCTTATACGACTTTTATTCCCAGTGATATGAAAAGTCTTCTTAGGAGTGGCTATATTTTGAGAGTAGGGCAGACAGATTTGCCAGCAGATTAGATGTGGGCTATGAAAGAGAAATTAAGAATAACTCCAAGGGGCCAGGTGCAATGGTTCACACCTGTAATCGTAGCACTTTGGGAGGTCAAGGCAGGTGGATTGCTTGAGTCCAAGAGTTTGAGAGACTAGGCAGTATGTCACAACCTAGTCTCTACAAAAAAATACAAAACTTAGCTGGGCGTGGTGGCATGCCCCTGTAGTCTGAGCTACTCTGGAAGCTTGAGGTGGGAGGATTACTTGAGCCCAGAAGATCAAGTCTGTATTGAGCTATGATCATGCCATCGCACTCCAGCCTGTGTGGCAGAGCTGGAGTGTAATGGCATGACTCCAGGGGTATTGGCGTGAGCAACCTGTAGAATGGGGTTGTCATTTACTGATGGAGGGAAAGCCAAGAGAGAGGCAGGTTGGGGTATGTTAAACCAAGAGTGGAGTTTTGGACAGTTTGGAATTTGAACAGTTAAGTTGCCTATTTGACAAATAGTTTTATGTGTTAAGTAGACATTTACATGTGAGTTTAGTGTTCAGGGGAGAGATGACATCTGTAGATATAAATTTGGATGTCATCTCCATATAGATGCTATACTGAGTGCTATAGTTTGAATGTTTGTGTTGCCTCCAAAATTCATGTTGAAACTTAATCCCTAATACAACAATAGTAAGAGATGGTGCCGATAGGAGGTGATTAGTCCACAAGGATGGAGTCCTCATGAATGGGATTAGCAACTTTATAAAAAGGCGAAAGGAACTAGCTAGGCCCTTTTTTGCTCTTCTCCTTTTCCCTGTGAGGACATAGCAGTTGTCCCCTCTGGAGGATGCAGCAACAGGGTGCCATCTTGGAGTAGATGACGGTCCTCACCAGGCACCAAACCTTCTGGTGCTTCAGTTTGGACTTCTAGGTCCTAGAACTATGAGAAATAAATTTCTGTTCTTTATAAATTGCCTAGTCTTACATGTTTTGTTATAGCCACTCAGACAGCTTAAGAGAACTCATGAAAGGCGGGTGGATCACAAGGTCAAGAGATCGAGACCATCCTGGTCAACATGGTGAAACCCCATCTCTATTAAAAATACAAAAAATTAGCTGGGCTTGGTGGCGCGTGCCTGTAATCCCAGGTATTCAGGAGGCTGAGGTAGGAGAATTGCCGGAACCCAGGAGGCGGAGGTTGTGGTGAGCCGAGACCGCGCCATTGCACTCCAGCCTGGGTAACAAGAGCGAAACTCCGTCTCAAAAAAAAAAAAAAAAAAGGCCCAAAGAGAGATGGATGGGAAAACAGAAGCCATAGCGACTTTGGAAAACCAGGTGATTGTGATATCCTGGAAACCAAACAAAGAAAATGTTTCAAGAAAAAGGGGAGTGATGATCTGGGTCAGCTGGTACTGATAAGTGAGGTATAATGAAGATTGAAAATCGACCCTTGAATTTAGCAGTGTGGAGGTAACCTTAATAAAAACTTGATATGAGTAGGTTTGGGAGAGGATAGAATGAACAAAATTGGAGACAGTGAGTTTGAGAAATGGAGGTAGGGTTGAGAGTTGTTGTTTTGTTTTTAAGATAGAAAAAAATATATTTGAACCCAGGAGAGAGGAACAAAT
Organism: Callithrix jacchus; assembly: GCF_049354715.1. Classification (NCBI taxonomy): domain Eukaryota; kingdom Metazoa; phylum Chordata; class Mammalia; order Primates; family Cebidae; genus Callithrix; species Callithrix jacchus. The sequence continues at coordinate 8,117,586 of NC_133512.1, forward strand.
TCATGGATGAAAGGGGGAGATTTTCTGGAGCAGTCTCTGTTGAGTTGGCTAGAGGGACTGAAATCTGCATAAGCGGAAGCATAGGGCTTACTATGAATTTGATCAATTTCATTTATAGCAGGGGTTGGCAGACCCCAGCTCTGGAGCCAAATTCAGCCTGCCTGTTTTTAAATAAAGTTTTATTGCAACATAATCTTGTGCATTTATTTAAGTATTGTCTGTGGTGGCTTTCAAACTATGGCAGCAAAGTTGAGTAGTGGTACAGAAAAGCTGAAAATATTTACTAGAAAGAGTCTGCCAACCCTTAGATTTACAGTAACTGAAGAAAAGATAGGATGAGATATAAGTGGGAGAGGGGAGGAAGCAGAGGACAAATCTAGGGAACTGAACATTTTGAAGAAGGTATTAACATACCTTTTCTGGTTTTGGTCAAACCACATAGTAAATCAGAACTTTGAATTTAGAACAAAATGACTTGCAGTCTATGTGCTTTTTCCTAAGGCAGTTTCTTAGAAAGGGCCCTAGACTCAAACTGTAAGCTAACTATATAGTTATCTTTTGGGGCTGCGTTATAAATTACCAATATCTTAGCTGTTTAACACAGCAAATGTTTATTATCACAGCTTCTGTGGATCGGGAACATGGAAGCAGCTTAGCCGTATGATTCTGACTCAGAATCTCCCATGAGGCTGCAATCAAAGTGTCAGCCAGGGCTGTAGACTTCTGAGACTTGGCTAGGTCTAGAGAGTCCGCTTCATAGCTCATTCATAGCTATTGTCAGGAGGCTTCAGTTCCTTGCCACATCAGCCTCTCCTTTGGACTAGTCAGAACATAGTTTCCCCCGTAGAAAGTAATAAGAGAGAGTGCCCAGGATGGAAGCCTCAGCTTAGGTCTTAACCCTAGAAGTGACATGCCTTTATTTTTGTATTATAGACAGTCCCCGACTTAGGATTTTTCAGCTTTACGATGGTGTACCATCATTATGTTTTTCACTTTCAACCCATTATGCAATAAATCGCATGAAATAGTCAGCACTTTATTATAAAATAGGCTTTGTGATGGATGATTTTGCCTAACTATAAGCTACTATAAGTCTTCTGAGCATGTTCGAGGTAGGCTAGGTATAGTAAATGCATTTTTGACTTATGATGTTTTCAACTTTACAGTGGTTTTATTGGGATGTAACTCTATTGTATGTCAAAGAACAGCTGTATATTTGTTACACAGACCAGCCCTGGTGCAACATTGAAACCTACCTAAGGGCGTGAATACGAGGAGGTATGGGGATTGTTGGAAGCCATCTTGGAGGCTCCTCACCACACCGACCTGCTTGAGTGTCTACAAAACTCTGTGTCATGTGAACAGTGTTTCCACAATTGCCAAAGCAGCTATTTGTGACACTTTGATTATATTGGAGCTCAACCACAAATATTTTCAGATATTTTTCCTTTTTCACTAAGCTTTCTTTTTCTGATTACAAAAGTAGCATTTGTGGCAGAAAACTGGAAAACAGTTAAGCAAAAAGCCCTGAAGTTAAACATTTTTTATATTCCCTTGTTCAGATTACTCTTAGTGAAATTTTATTTTGCTATCTAATTTTTTCATGTTTGTACTAATACATATCTGTTCAAAATAAAGTTAATATTTAAATACTGTTTATAGGCAGCTTTTATATATTTTCTGAACGTTTTTCAGTGTCATGCAGTACTCAGTGTCATTTTTAAATGACTGTTTTGTGGTTCGTGGCTATGCATAATTCTTTTTTATTATGAATAATGTTACAATAAATATTTTTATCACTAATTTTCTGTGCATAGTCATGACCCTGATAGCCATTGTCTCAGTCCATTTCCTGCTGCTAGAGCAAAATACCAGACTGGGTAGTTTGTGAAGAATAGAAATTTCCTTCTCATGTTCTGGAGACTGGGAGGTTTAAGATCAAAGTATGAGCAGATTCAGTCTCTGGTTCCAAGATGATGCCTTATTACTGCTTCTTCCAAGGAGGAGGAATGCTGTGTCCTCCTATCGCAGTAGAGCAAGAGAGTGAAAGAACAAGGTGAAGGGTGATGAACCTGTCCATTTATAAGGGCACCAATCCCACCATTGAGGGTGGGCCCACTTTGGCCTACTCACCTCTTTACAGTCCCACCTCTTAATACTGTTACAATGGCAGTTACGTTTCAACATGATTGGGACAAACATTCAAACCGTAGCAACCATTTCCCCCCCCAGTATCAGTTATTACTAATAATTCACATACAAATTAAGCAGAAGCAATGATTGTGGGTATAAGCTTTATAATATTTGTATTAGTTTTTAAACAGGACCATAGTAGGGCTTCTGGATGAAGGTCCATTGGTTTTAGTGGGTTCTCAAGGATGACTGGGATATTCAAATCCTCAGTTAATTTGCAAAAATTGTTCAGTTGCTGTCAATATATGTTCCATAAACCTGTTGGAGTAGATAAAAGAATATAGCAATTTTAATATTCCTCAAACTCCTAAACCTCATAATACCTGTGTAAGGTAAGAAGCCAGAAAAGTTTTACAGAGGTTTGCTGCTTTCTAGAGTGATTTTAGTAAATGACTATCCTATCAGAGGATTGATTTCTTTGTAGTTGAATCTTATATAACATTGGTGTAGTTGGATTAATTAATTGTATTATTATTAGTTGAGATCGAGTCTTGCTCTGTTGCCCAGGCTGGAGTGCAGTGGTGTGATCTTGACTCAGTGCCACCTCTGCCTCCCAGGTTCAAACAATTCTCCCACCTCAGCTTCTCAAGTAGCTGGGATTACAGGTGTGCACCACCATACCCAGCTGATGTTTGTATTTTTAGTAGAGATGGGGTTTTGCCATGTTAGCCAGGCTGGTCTGGAACTTGATTGATTGATTGATTGATTGAGGTAGGATCTTGATCTATCAGGCTGAAGTGCAGTGGCACAGACATGGCTCACTATAGCCTTGACTACCTGGCTTAAGTAATCTGCCCACCTCTGACTTTTGAGTAACTGTGACTACAGGTAAGTACCACCATGCCTGGCTAATTTTTAAAACATTTTCATTACCCGAGGTCAGGAGTTCGAAACCGCCCTGACCAACAAGGTGAAACCTCGTCTCTATTAAATAAAAAACATTTTAAATAGAGGTGGGATCTTGTTACGTTGTTCAGGCTGGTCTTGAACTCCTGAGCTTCAGCAATCCTCCCTTCTGGTTGTAATAATTCATGTAGAATTTATTTATTTAGAATAATTATATGAAGTCTCAGCTCAGCAGAATTCTCTCTCACAATTCCATTTTATTTTTTAGGACCCTTTTGAACATTATTCTTGTAATAGCTTACAGCCTTTGAGACCAGCGTTTAATTTGTTTGTAGAACATTGTACTTCCAGGTGGTAAAACAGCATTAAGTAGGGTTTCTATTCCTCCTGGCTGGATCTCCTAGAACTTTGCCAATACTGATGAACTGTTTTCCAAGATCATTTTCTAGAGTTTAGGGATTTTTTCCAACTGAGCATTTACTGAGTATGTACTAGTTACTTTCATATACTGTGCTAGATCCTGAGATTACAGAACTGAAAAAGACAGCTTTCATTTTCCAATAATTAATTTTGTGAGAAGCACCAATAGAAGTTATGTCCAGAATACTATGGAACAATGAAAGAATTAGCCCATTGAAGGCTGAAGAGCAATTGGAAGGCAGGGGACACTGCACAGGGGGTTCTATTTGAACAGCTTTCTTTACCTTCATGTATACAGTCACATCACCCTATCAAATAAAAAGTTTTAATTGAAAATATTTTTATTGAATTATATGAGCCAAAACCATAATTGCTTCTTTTACCATTGAATAATATGTCAAATATGCGTTAAATTGGTCATTTTAGAAATAGCTAAAATATGGATTGATAGAATAAGAAGGAATCTGAATTTAATCAGCTCAGCCTCCTCTTCCTTTATCTGTTGGAATTCTTTGAAGGGGCTTACAGACAGTTTGTTCCAATTTTCATAAATTGGAAAGATCTTGCTAGTGAGCCAAATCTGCCTCTTCTTGTCTTCTCCTAAGTAATTTTAGTTTTAAATTCTAAAAATTGTCTCCTAGTCTGTGACTTATCCTTTCATTTTCTTAACTTTTAAAGACGGTAAGTTTTTTATTTTGACGTAGTCCAGTTTATCAATTTAATCTTTTACAGATTTTGCTTTTGACACTGTATCTAAGAAATCATTGATTGCCTAACCCATGATCACATGCCTAGCTGTATGCTTTCTTCTAGAAGTTTTGTGGCTTTAGGTTTTCCATTTAGAAACAATCCATTTTGAGTTAATTTTTTTGAATATGGTGTAAGATATTAATCTAATTTTTTTTCTTTTTTTGAGACAGGATCTCATTTTGTAACCCAGGCTGGAGTGCAGTGGTATGATCACGGCTCACTGCAGCCTCCCTTTCTCAGGATCAAGCAATCCTCCCACCTCAGCCTCCCAAGCAGCTGGAGCTACAGGCATGTGTCATTATATCCAGCTAATTTTTTGTTGTTGTATTTTGCAGAGACTGGATCTCACTATGATGCCCAGGCTGGTCTCAAACTCCTGAGCTCAAGTAATCCTCCTTCCTTGACCTCCCAAAGTCCTGGGATTATAGGCATCAGCCACCACGCCCAGCCTCTAAATTCTTTTTTTGCATATAGATATCTAATTGTTCCAGTCATTGTTTAGGAAAAAAAAAGCTATTCTTTCTTTACTGAATTGCCTTTTGCACCTCTGTCAGCAGATGCTGAAAACTGCAAACCACTCAAATGTCCATCAGTAGGTGAATGAATAAACAAATTGTAGTATATCCATACCATGGAATACTACTCAGCAATAAAAGGAAATGAGCTATGCATACAAGCAACAGGGATAAATGTCAAAATTATGCTTAGTGAAAGAAGCCAATAAAACAGAGCACATATTTACATCATTTTATGCGAAACTGAAGAAAGTACTAATCTATATTTACAGAAAGCAGATCAGTGTGTGGAGGGGAGATGGAGGGAGAGGAAAGGGAAGGATTATAGTTGGGCAGACTTAAATTTGTGCAGTTTATCATATGTTGTACCTCAATAAAACTGTTCCAAATAAAATTCTACAGTGTATACAGAATAACGTAGTGGTTAGATAAACTTTTTATAACCAAGGCTTTTCTTTTCCTGTTTCTTAATTTTTTCTTTATACTGTAACTCCAGTTTATTGTTTCTCTTAAAAAGGTTTGTAGATCTGAATATAGCCCTTGGAAAATAATTGTGATTGTTGTAAACTCACTTCAAGTATATCTTCTTTTCTTTGGGTTATGTCATGCCAGTCCCTACAGAGTCTGTTAACCTTACTTGTACCATTGTGTCATTTTGCTTATTATAGTTTAACCCAAACTTCCCCCAGTTTTCCACAATTATATTATTAATAGAAATTACAGAATACATCAGGATCAAGGCATATAAGGATTAAGGGGAGAGGAGTAAAAAAGGAAATGAGCAGGGGCAGAATTAAGGAATTTAGATTTTCACCTATGAGCAATGTGGAAAGAATTTTAAGTAAACTGTGCCAAACTATTTCACTTTTTATTGTGATCAGCTGAACTTATGTAAAAAGGCAGGCAGTATTAATATAAGGGGCTTTGCATCAGTCCCTTTGGTGTTTTAGTTAAAGTATAGTTTTTTGTAGTGGCAAAGTCAAACCCCTATTCTGATATCTTAAATTTATTCCCATGCTTTGTACATTATAGTTGCATCTTGTCAACTATAACTAGCAATTAAAAATTCAGAGTTACCTGAATTTTCTTGTTTCTGAGTATTTTTTTGGGTTTATGAAATTGATACCTCTATTTAGGCCAAAGTATTTAGTCTACTGGAATTAAGCAAATACAGGGCTCATCTATTCATGTTTGCTATGTCTCAATTTAAAATCTTATAGCATGTAAGAGCTTTAGTATTTTATTTGTCTTCCTTTCAAACCTTTAGAGTTAAGATTCAACTAATTTGGGATTAGTTATGACTCTGTGAGTCTCTATGACTCTATGTGTCTGCTACTGATTTGTGACAGGAACAAGAAAAAAAGGTAATTTATGAGCTGCAGCCAATTATCTGGCAATCAGAATGCTTTGTTGTTAAGAGTCTATTGTAACAAGTCTCTTTGTCTTCATACAGCACCTGTTACTATGCAACCAAGACCATGTTGTTGAATTCCTGGCATAACATGAAGCTGTTAGGTTATATTGTGGCTAATCGTGCAGGAAGTTAGCTAAACTCTGGTTCATTTATTTAAACTCAGTCCTCCAGTATGACAGGTTGGTGAATGTGGAAGCCTATATATATGAAGTGGGTACCAGTTATTAGGTAAAGCAAACATACTCAGCTCATCTCTTGAGCTGGACCCTGGATTTTGGGATAGAGTGAAGGGATGAGGGTAAGGGATGTTTGCTTCAAAAGTCATTTGGGAGTTTCCAGTGATGTCACATCTGACTACATCGGCATCAATATATAGAGTCTATTGGATCATACCATACTGGGTCAGTTCCGGTTTATGTTGTTGTTGTTCTTATTTGAGACAGTTTTGCTCTGTTGCCCAGGCTGGAGTGCAGTGGTGTGATCTTGGCTCACTACAACCTCAACCTCCTGGGTTCAAACAATTCTCCAACCTCAGCCTCCCAAGTAGTTGGGTTTACAGGCACCCATTAGCATGCCTGGCTAATTTTTGTAGAGACAGGTTTCACCACGTTGGCCAGGCTGGTCTTGAATTCCTGACCTCAGGTGATCAGCCCACCTCGGCCTCCCAAAGTTCTGGGATTACAGGCATGAACCACCATGCCTTGCCCAGTTCCAGTTTTAATTCCACCACAACTCTCTGGAACTTCATGCCAGTGATGTAACTCTTATCGAACTCTTATTTCCTCATATAAAAAATGAAGGGTTTAGATTATTTTAAGGCTTCCTTCTGTGATTCTTCAATTTCATTATATTTACTTGACTTTTAAAATTTGCTCAGTGAAACTTCTAGGTAAACATAAAAGCAACTTTTTAAAAATCATCGAATTGTAAAATGGAAAGAAATACACTAGTATACTAAAGGATATTGTATTGGAGATGGTCCCAGGAAAACTCTACTTTCTGTGAGGCCTGGACCTTCCAAACATTATTTTTTTGGTCATTAACCTGTCTTCTATATTAGTTGAGGCCTATAAGCCTTAAATGATAATAAAATGCAGCCAGACATGGTGGCTGACACCTGTAACCCAGCACTTTGGAAGACTGGGGCAGGAGGATTGCTTTAGCTCAGGAGTTAAAGATCAGCCTGGGCAACATAGCAAGACCCTGTCCCCATAAAAAACAAGTGTTGATAATGAAATGCAACAATTCTGCTCCCAATCATTAGTTTGAATGTAGGTGCATGTGTTTAATATTTCACTTTTCCTGATGCCCAGCCTGTGTGATACTAGTTCATTCCTGATCAGCCATAACGGTACCCAATGAGCCCCTTGAAGAGAGGGCACTGTTCCTCCTCCTTCTCTTTCTGTGAGTTAGAGTATTGACAGCACATGCGCTCTAGTCCCTATTTTTGATGTTAGACATGTTGGAAATGACTGAAGAGCGTTGTCCCTTTCTTGAGCACATAGACAGTTGCTAAATGCAGGGCTTGTCTTAAATTAGTGTTCTCTGGTGTCTTCTGTTACCATCATTAACCCTGGTAGTCTTCATTACAGACATAACAGTGGTTTGCACTGTGGCATCCATGACTCTGTTCCTCTTGTCCTTCAGCCACCTCTCCAACCCTCTCACCTCCCTATACAAAGTCTAGGTATATTTTTACCCATTTCTTGCCTAGTGTTACCAGTACCTTGAACAACTAGTATAAAGAACTTAGTAAAGTGTGCCTGGTACAAAGTAGCATGTTCAGTCTGTTGGCTATTTCTATTCCCCAGCCACTTTCTATTAAACCATATGAAACTGCTGTTTTTGTATTTTTGTATGTGTTTGCAGTTTCGTATTGTTTCACTACAGTTATCTAGACAGCTTTTTACAAAATATATATACACTAGCTGCATCCTTGACTGGTGAATTCGGATCTTCATGGATGGGTCCACGGTAAATGCATTTTTTAAAAAGCTGATTCTGAGTCATACTCCTGGTTAAAAACACCTGTAGGTGTTTTTATTGTTTTTAGAGATGGTTTTAATTTTTTTAGAGATGGTATCTTGCTGTGTTGCCCGGGCTGGCTTCAAACTCCTGGAATCAAGCAGTTCTTCTGCCCTAGCCTCCTGAGTAGCGGGAACTGCAAGCATGTGCCACCATACTTGGCTCAAGCAGACTTTGCATATAGATGCATATGTTTTTGGTGTAATCAGTTGTCTGATACAAACTGAAACTGAGTTTATGACTTCATTAATTACTGTTATTTAAAATTTTAAGATATGGGCTGGGTGTGATGGCTCACACCTGGGGCAAAATGGCAAAACCCCATCTCTAGAAAAAAACACAACAAAAAAATGAGCCAGATGTGGTGGTGCTACTGTCAGGGGGATGAAGAGGGCTGAGGCAGGAGGAGCACTTGACCCCAGGAGGTCAAGGCTGCAGTGAGCTGAGATCGCACCATTACCCTTCAGCCTGGGCAAGGGAGAGAGACTCTGTCTCTAAATAAATAAATAAAAATATGATCAAGTCTTACAATTAGACTTATCAGTACTCAATCTCAGGAAGAAAAATATAAGTGCCACAAGATGTTTTATGATTTTCAGGGAATATTCCAGTCTCTTTTTTCCCCTAGTATATAACTTCACATTATCTTTTGTATAACTTCAACTTAAGATTTTGTACTTTTCAAATACACTTTTGTCTTTCATGAAAAAGGGAGTTAACAGTAGTGAGCAGGCTATAGTTGGTCATTAACTTAATTATGACTCACAATGCAGCTTATCCACATGATTCATAATTTTATTGTAGCCAAGAGAAAATGGAGTTTCTCTAAACAGCATCTGTCTCCCTTCATTGGTGGTAATTTGTGTGTTATGCTGTTATTATTAATCTCTGGTTTGGAACCTCTGGGTAAGTAGGCTCTCTAAATAAGCCCAAAATTATGAGCAAAAGTTGTCTCTTAATGCATTGGCTACCGCAGAAAGGAGTACTAAAACCCAGAAAAGAGTTCTGAGCATCCTTCTACCTCTCACTAGTATGTTATCTCTAATTTGCATTCTTTAAAAATGAGTTGTGTTTGCTTTAGTGCCATGTATATTTTTTAAAAATACAGATAAGTTTAGTGTGGCTCCTGTATAAAAATGACTCTCAAAAAATAATAATAAAAGGAATACACTCTCCAAGGGGGCTGTGCACAGCTCTCAGCCCTTGGATGCCGTGGCTGAGAGTCTGAACCTGGGCTGCCCACGGCCCCCTCTTAAAAAATTATTTTTTAAATTAAAAACAATTTAAGCCTGGACGTGGTGGCTCATGCCTGTAATCTCAACACTTTGGGAGGCCGAGGCAAGTGGATCACAAGGTCAGGAGTTTGAGACCAGCCAGGCCAATATGGTGAAACCCCGTCCCTACTAAAAAAGTACAAAAATTAGCCAAGTATGGTGGCACATGGCTGTAGTCTCAGCTACTTGGGAGGCTGAGGCAGAAGAATCCTTAGAACCTGGGAGGTGGAGGTTGTAGTGCCAAGATCACACCACTGCACTCCAGCCTGGGTGACCGAGTGAGATTTCATCTGAAAAAAATTATTTAAAAAATGACTCTCACTTGTGATGCATTTCTTTAGAAATACATAACACTTATAAGAGGCAGTCTCTGGTTCTTAACTCAGAATGTTTATCAGGAAGGAATATTGAATTTTATCCAATGCTTATTTCTTCTCTCTCTTTTTTTTAATGGATTTGCCTTCTCTGCATAACTTTTTCTTTTCACTACCATTGACTATATCAGTTTTCTGATTGGGCCTATTTATGTGATTGTATTTTTATGCTTAATATTAATCTAGTATTGCATTTTTGGAATACAGTTGACCCTTGAACAACACAGGTTTGAACTGCAGTGGTTTACTTATGCAGATTTTTTTCGATAAATACATTGGAAATTCTTTTAGAGATTTAACAACAATTTGAAAATAACTTGCAGATGAGCCATATAACCTAGAAATATCAAAAATAAGATAGGTATACATGAATGCATTAAATATATGCAGATACTAGTTTATTTTATGTACACAAATCTTATAAAAAGTTAAAATTTATCATACTGTATTAGTCTGTTTTCATGCTGCTGACATGAAACACACCTAAGACTAGGTACTTTATGAAGAAAAAGAGGTTTAATGGACTCTCAACTTTCCTGTGGCTGTAGAGACCTCACAATCGTGGTGGAAAGTGAAAGGCATGTCTTGCGTGGTGGCAGACGAGAGAATGAGAGAGCCAAGCTAAAAGGGAAACTCCTTTTAAAACAGTCAGATTTCATGAGACTTAATCACTACCAAAAGAATAGCATGGGAGACACTGCCCCCATGATTCCCTTTTTTTGCAACATGTCTCCACCGCAACAGGTGGGCATCATGGGAGCTATAATTATTGAGATTTGGGTGGGGACACAACCAAATGATATCATTCTGCCCCTGGCCCCTCCCAAATCTCATGTCCTGACATTTCAAAACCAATCCTGCCTTCCCAACAGTCCCTCAGAGTCTTAACTTATTTTAGCATTAACTCAAAAGTCCACAGTTCAAAGTCTCATCTAGATAAGGCAAGTCCCTTCTGCCTATGAATCTGTAAAATCAAAAGCAAGTTAGTTACTTCCTAGATACAGTGGGGGTGTAGGCATTGGATAAATGTACCCATTCCCAATGAGAGAAATTGACCAAAACAAAGGGGCCAAAGGCCCCATGCAAGTCCCAGATCCAGCGGGGCATTCAAATCCAAGCTCCAAAATGATCTTCTTTGACTCCATGTCTCACATCCAGGTCACTGATGCAAGAGGTGGGTTTCCATGGTCTTGGGCAGCTCTGTCCCTGTGGCTTTGCCAGGTATAGCCTCCCTCCTGGCTGCTTTCATGGACTGATGTTGAGTGTCTGTGGCTTTTCCAGGTGAATGGTGCAAGATGTCAGTGGATCATCTACCATTCTGGGGTCTGGAGAACAGTGCTCCTCTTCTCACAGCTCCCCTAGGCAGTGCCCCAGTGGGGAGTCTGTGTGGGGGCTTCAACCCCACATTTCCCTTCTGCACTATCCTAGTAGCAGAAGTTGTCCATGAGGGCCCTGCCCTGCAGCACATTTCTGCCTGTACATCCAGGCGTTCACATACATCCTCTGAAACCTAGATGGAGATTCCCAAACCTCAATTATTGACTTCTGTACACCCTCAGACTCAACACTACGTGGAAGCTGCCAAGGCTTGGGACTTGCACCCTCTGAAACCACAGCCCAAGCTGTACCTTGGCCCATTTTAGCCTTAGCTGGAGTGGCTGGATGGTAGGGCATCAAGTCCCTAGGCTGCACACAGCAGGAGGCCCCTGGGTCCAGCTCATGAAAGCATTTTTTCTTCTAGAACTTGGGGCCTGTGATGGGAGGGGCTGCCGCAAAGGTCTCTGACGTTCCCTGGAGATGTTTTCCCCATTCTCTTGGTTATTAACATTTGGCTGCCGGGCGCGGTGGCTGACGCCTGTAATCCCAGCACTTTGGGAGGCCGAGGTGGGTGGATCACGAGATCAAGAGATCGAGACCATCCTGGTCAACATGGTGAAACCCCGTCTCTACTAAAAATACAAAAAATTAGCTGGGCGTGGTGGCGCGTGCCTGTAATCCCAGCTACTCAGGAGGCTGAGGCAGGAGAATTGCCTGAACCCAGGAGGCAGAGGTTGCGGTGAGCCAAGGTCGCACCATTGCACTCCAGCCTGGGTAACAAGAGCGAAACTCCATCTCAAAAAAAAAAAAAATTGGCTCATGGGTACTTATGCAAATTTCTGCAGCTGGCTTGAATCTCTCCTTGGAAAATGGTGTTTTTTTTCCTATCACATTGTCAGGCTGCAAATTTTTCAAGCTTTTATGCCCTGTTTCCCTTTTAAAACAATGTTTTTAACAGCAACCAAATCACCTCTTCAGTGCTTTGCTGATTAGAAATTTCTTCCACCGGCCAGGCTTGGTGGCTCAAGCCTGTAATCCCAGCACTTTGGGAGGTGGAGGCGGGTGGATCACGAGGTCAAGAGATCAAGATCATCCTGGCCAAAATGGTGAAACCCCGTCTCTACTAAAAATACAAAATTAGCTGGGCGTGGTGATGTGCACGTGTAGTCCTAGCTACTTGGGAGGCTGAGGCAGGAGAATTGCTTGAACCCTGGAGGCGGAGGTTGCAGTGAGCCGAGATTGTGCCACTGCACTCCAGCCTGGCACCTGGTGATAGAGTGAGACTCTGTCTCAAAAAAAAAAAGAAAAATTTCTTCCACCAAATGCTCTAAATCATCTCCCTCAAGTTCAGAGTGCCACAGATCGCTAGTTCTGAGGCAAAATTCTGTCAATCTCTTTGCTAAAACATAGCAAGAATCGCCTTTACTCCAGTTCGCAACAAATTCCTCATCTCCATCTGAGACCACCTCAGCCCGGATTTCATTGTCCATATCATTATCAGCATTTTGGTTAAAGCCATTCAACAACTCTCTAGAAAGTTCCAGACTTTCCCACATTTTCCTGTTTTCTTTGGAATCCTCCAAACTGTTCCAATCTCTGCCTGTTACCCAGTTCCAAAGTCGTTTCCACATTTTTGGGTATCTTTACAGCAACACCCCATTCTACCAGTACCAGTTTTCTCTATTAGTCTGTTTTCATGCTGCTGATAAAAAAGACATACCCAAGACTGGGTAATTTGTAAAGAAAAAGAGGTTTAACTTACTCACAGTTTTCTGTGGCTGGGAAGGCCTCACAATCATGGCAGAAGGTGAAAAGTATATCTTACATGGCAGCAGACGAGAGAGGATGAGAGAGCTAAGCTAAAAGGGAAACCCCTTATGAAACAATCAGATCTAGTGAGACTTATTCACTATCATGATAATAGTATGGGGGAAACTGCCCCCATGATTCAGTTGTCTCCCACTGGGACCTTCCCATAACATGTAGGAGTCATGGGAGCTACAATTCAAGATGAGATTTGGGTGGAGATACAACCAAATCATATCAGATACAAACACAACTATATGCGGCATCATTCGCAATCAAGAGAAATGTAAACCAATGTAATGATTCAGTATTAAATTATAGCTGTATAAAGTTAACTGTAGTGCATATGATATAATAATTTTATAACTACCTCCTCCTGTTGCTATTGGTGAGCTCAAGTGTTGCAAATATCTACTTCAAATGCCATGTGACACTCATTTTCTCTGTGTGAGCAGTTCATCTCTCCAGTAAATATAGTGTTTGTACAATGTTGTAAACTTTGAATAACACCATGAGGCCCATAGGAAATGTTACTGGTAATTCTGGAAGTGCTCCCAAAAAGCAGAGAAAAGTCAACATTACAAGAAAAATGTTAAATTGTCTGATATGCACCATAGATTGAGGTCTGCAGCTATGATTGCCTACCATTTCAAGACAAAGGAATCCAGCATAAGGACCATTGTTTAAAAAAAAAAAAAAAAAAAAAAAAAGGAAAGAAACTACGTGAAGCTTTTACTGCAGTGACAGCAACAGGCACAAAAACCTTGTACTTGTTGCAAAGTACCTTTTTATCATATTGAAAATGCAGCTTTTATGAGAGTGCCAGGTTGCTATAAGAAAGGCATACCTTTCCAATCTGTCCCTGGGTCTAAGGAAAAAAAGCCATACCTATAGACTCTAACGTGATTCCAGAAAAAGCAAAGTCATTATATGGCAACTTAAAGCTAAAAGGAAGGTGAAGGATCTAAAGCTGGAGAATTTAATGCCAGCAAAGGATGGTTTGATAATTTTAGAAAGAGGTTTGGCTTTTTAAATGTCAAGATAACATGAGAAGCAGCTTCTGTCAACCAGGAGGCAGCAGGTAAATTTCCAAAAGCCATTAAGAGGATCATTGAGGAGAAACGATATCTGCTCGAACAGATTTTTAATTCAGACAAAATCTTCCTTTTCTGGAAAAACTAAAGTCACAAGGGACTTTTGTTGGTAAGGAAGAAAAGCAAGCACCAGGATTTAAGGCTGGAAAGGAATAGGCTAACTCAACTATTTTGTGCAAGTGCAGTTGGGTTTATGTTCAGGGCTGCCCTTATCTATAAAGCTGCTAATCCCCAAGTCTTGAAGGGAAAAGATAAACACCAGCTGCCAGTCTTTAGGTTATCGTACGAGAAGACGGTCTGGACAACAAGAACCCTTTTTCTGGATTGCTTTCATCAGCGCTTTGTTCCTGAAATCAGAAAGTACCTTTCCAGTAAAGGATTGGTTTTTAAAGTTCTTTTGATATTGGATAATGCCCCGGCCACCCTGAACCCCATGAGGTCAAAACCGAAGGCACTGAAGTGGTCTACGTGCCACCAAACACAAAGTCTCTAATTCAGCTTCCTGATTCGGGGCCATAAGGACCTGGAAGGCTCATTACCCACAGCACTCTGTGGAAAGGACGTCAGCGCTGTAGAGGATCCCAATAGAAGGAGTGTCACGAAAACTTAAAAGGCTTATGCCATCATTGTTACAGAAAAATCTCTGAAAGCAATTATGCCCCAAACAATAAACTCCCGCTGGAGAAAACTGTGTCCAAATGTTATGTCATGACTGTGTCACAACATTTACGACATAGCCAATCAAGGAAATCTTGAAAGAGGTTGTGGATGTGGCAGAAAAATTTTAAAAAAGTGGGAGGGGGAACAAAAGTCTGCTTGATAGAGATCAGTGCGTCTGAACTGATGCAGGGGGATGAGGAAGGAGACCTAGAAGAAGCAGAGCCGTAAAACAAAGTGACGTTAGATAGTCTAGCAGAAGGGTTCTTATTCTTCAAGACTGTTTTTGACTTCGTTTACAACATAAACTCTCCTATGATATGAGCACTAAAACTAAAGCAAACAGTGGAAGAAGGATTAGTACCATATAAAAATATTTTTACAAAAATGAAAAAGCAAAAAAGTCTAATTACGGTGCATTTCTGTAGCTACATTGAGTGTGCCTGCTTTTCCTGCCTCCCACCTCCTCCACCTCTTTTTTCCTCTGCTACCCCTGAGACAGCAGGACCAATCCTTCTTCTTCCTCCTCCTCTTCATCCTACTCAACATGAAAATGATGAGAATGAAGATCTTATGATGATCCACTTCCACTTAATGACTAGTAAGTGCATTTTCCTTCCTTACAATTTTCTTAACATTTTCTTTTCTCTAGCTTACTTTATCTTAAGAATACAGTATATATTACATATAACATATGTGTTAATTGACTATTTTATTATTGGTAAGGCTTCCAGTCAAGTAGGCTACTCGTAGTTAAGTTTGTGGGAGTCAGACGTTGGATTTTCAGCTGCACACAGTAGGAGTGGGGGAGTTGGTCCAGTGCCCCGATCCCTCTGTTATTCAAGGGTCGACTGTATAACACACTAAACTATAATGGATTGTTTGTGTACTGAGAGGTAAATTTCAGGTGTTGGCATTTTATGAAATTTCTCTGTTCATAAATGAGATGGCAATGTAGTTTTTTGGTGTGGTTATTGCTATTTTGGTACCACTGATCTTATAAAATGATTTGGGTAGCTTTTCTGTGTCACCCATGAGAATTATCTTTTTATGTTTGAAAGAAATTACCTCTAACCTTTGTGTAAGGTCATTTTTACCAGTTTCTTCCATAGTGGTGATAAAGTTTAGATGGCAAACACTTAGGATGTGGATTTTTTTAAATTTTTAATCCTAGCTTCACATCAATAGTGTAACCTAGGGCACATTTTCAAAGCTTGATATGGCTTATTTTTCTCACCTGTAAAATGTGAATAATAGGTCTAAAGTTGTCTTGAGGGTTTCATGAGATAATTAAGTATGTAGTTGAAAAAAGTGTCTGACATAGAATAAGCATTCAATAAATGGGAAGATTATTTATTTTTTCCCTGAAGTTTTTGTCCTATCCAGGCAATTGGAGTTTTTAATCTCCCTTTTTCCCCTTTCTTTTTCCTGTTTTCCTTGGAATTTTCCTCTTAGCTTCCTCTGTGTGATTGGCTGACTACTTTGTATAAGGTAGTCCTAGAAGATAGTAAAAATTACAAAAAATTTATACTGGGTGACAGGGCCACAAAGGTGACATTTTCTCACTTCTCTTTACTCTCTAAGTTGTATATAATGAGCATATGTTACTTTTATAATCGTGAAAAAACACTGTGGGTAAGAGGATCTCAAGTCCCACCTGTGCCTGTGTGTGCTGGGAGGTGATGAACATGAATGGTAGGATTAGGTGTACTCAACAGCATTCAGGATTGCCCTTGGAATTGAGCCAGTGCTAAACAGACTTGTAGTGGAGAATGTAATTGATAATACTCAGTTGTCATTAAACATAATTTCAGGTAATATATTTTTATGTTCAGCGCCGGCAGGATGCTTTAAATTTAAAAAGTGACATTCTCAATGCCTTATTTATATGAAGAGGATCTTATATACCAAGAGGTTAACCTGACTGGTTGGATGTGGGGTGCCATATATAGGAAGTCAGAATTTAAAAGATTACTAGTTTATATTTTCTTTCTTTTTAAACTGCTCCCTGTTACTCCGTAAAAAGAATTGGCTCTTCACCCAGAGTTCCAAAGTAAGCCTTCAGCAGGTGGTCTGTGAAAGAGCTGTGGTAAAGGTTAATTGGCACAAAGAGAATCTTTGTTGCTGTAGAGTCAGTCTTTAGCTTTATCTTCCTGGTTTGTAAAAATAATGTCAATACTTAATTTTCAAGGCTTTGTATTTTTGACTGATCAGTATGTCTTCTTATAAATTTTGAGTTTTGGCCAGCTTGTCCCAATGCTGTGAAGAAAAAAAAAACATTTTTTTGGGGAAAAAAATCACTTCAACCCTTCTCTGTAGCAGTTCAGACCATTAACTTTCTTTTCTCTTCTTTCCCATTTGCGCCTCATTCCCACTCTTTTTGATGCCAGATATTATCCCCATTTAAAACTTTTGTGTTTTTTTTATGATTCTTTGGTCATCCGTATCAGGAAATTGATTCACCCTTGAAGTTGGTACTGAAAAAATAGTATTCTTTAAAACTCAGGCTAATTTTAATTGAATATCTCGGAATTTTTTTTATAGTTTCTAAACTTGAACTATTTTGGGGTTCCAAATCAAGTCAACTCAGGATTTTAACTCAAGTTCATAGTGAAAGCCAGTAGACTAAATATATGTGTCTACCTCCTATCCGCAACTCCCCGTGAAAAGACAGAAAAAGGAATTTACAGACAGAAATGTGTAATTCTGTAATAGCAGTGAGAATGGGAACAGATGGAGTGACCATCAGCAGAGCAGAGACTTTCTAGGTTGTAGAAGACAGAAAACAGATGGTGCTGATGGATGAAGCGGGGCAAAGGAAGCCCCAACCCAGCATTCCCAGGGGGAAGCCTGTGAGTGGAATCTATTCTTCCTTACTGAGTCTTGAAGAGACTTTAAGCAATGAATCAGAAAGAACAGAGAGCAGAAGGGATGATAGGACATGCTATTAATTAAAGGAGTATACCTGAAAAGCTAGCTCAATATCCTACCCACACACCCAGCCCATACAAAGATTGCAGCAACATCGGTTCTCATGCTAATTTTGGAAATCTGCTTCAAAAAGCATTTCTTTCTGAACTCACAGCCTGGGAGAACTAGGAGTTCTAACGAACATTTTAGCAACCCAGGATAAACTCTTATTTGTTGTGATATTTGGAGAAGGAGCCAACCTGTCAACCTGTTTCTTGCCCATGAACCATAAAGTGAAACTTTGAAATGCCACATGACAGAGGAAACTTACTATAGTGGAAAGGGAGAGCAAGATAAAAGAAAGCCTACCTAATGGTGCCATGAAATTACACAAAATGTGATACAAAATATTTATTGCCAGATGAGTAAAGGATGAGAACTAGCAATTCACAAAATAAATACTACATAGAAAAAATGTTCACTCTCTTTAAGAAATGAAAGATGTAATTAGAAATAACAATGAGGTCTTTTTCACAGTATGTAAGTAGCAGGTTTTTAAAAAGAATACTCATTGCCATTAGGGATACTAGCAATACTAGCATAGTTATATGTGCCAGATACAGCACTTTAAAAAAGCAGTTGGACAATGTGCATGATAAACCTTCAACAGTCAGTTTGTTAATTTTCCATTTCTTAGATTCTATCTCATGGAAACTACTTTAAATGTAGAAATAAATAGATGGTCATCTATTATAATTTTGAAGAATTCAAAACAGCTCTAATGTCTTACATTATGGTATATGGTAAGTAAATTGCTTTGTGTCTCCAGGATGATATATTACATAGCCATTAAAAATTATAGCTATGAAGCCAATAAAACAACATAAAACGGCAAGTGTGACATAAGTGGGAAGGAATGCAAAAGGCAAAGTGATGTATTAGAATTTAATACATTCTCTCCCCTCTTCCTGTTGCTCCATCTCTAATTGATTCTAAGATCTTTGAAGTCAAGAATCCTGACTTGCTCATCTATGAACCTACCCCCAACCCTTTCCCAATGCTGAGCATAGTACCTGACTCAATAAATATGTTGGCGCACAATATACGCATAAGAAAAAGAAAAAGGAAATCCAGAAGCACACCAAAAGATCAGAGCTATACAAAGAGAGAGCCACCTTACTAATGAAACATGTATTAAAGAGTGGGATTTGACAGATGTCTTCATGTAAACCAGAGGCTGTGCTCAGATTTTTCTTTTAAAATACTTCGTTTGTGAGCCAGGCACAGTGTCTTATGCCTATAATATCAGCCCTTTGGGAAGCCAAGATGAGAAGTTCACTTGAGGCCAGGAGTTCAAGACCAGCCTGGGCAACATAAGGAGACCCTGTCTGTACAAAAAAAAAATAGATAAAATTAACCAGGCGTGCCTGTAGTCCCAACTACTCAGGAGGCTGAGGCAAGAAGATTGCTTGAGCCCAGGAGTTCAGGGCTATGGTGAGGTATAATAGCACCACTGCACTCCAGCCTGGGTGACAAAGCGAGACTCTATCTCTTTTTTTTTTTTTTTTAAAAAAAGTCTACTAGTAAACTTTCTGTCACTATTCTAATACATGGTGTAAGTCTTAATCAGTTAAGCAAGTGCCCTCCTCATTTTTAAACTGGATCATTCAGGCATGGTTACTTCAGTTATTTTCTGTGGGTGCATTTTTTTAAATTAACAAAGCTTTCATACACAATATGAAGTTCATAAATATATCAATAAGAGAAACTCAAACTACCAGGCTATATACTTAATTTGTAGCTCATACATAAAATCTAAAGCAGGTTTAAATTACATAAATTATACTTTTAAAAATTAGATCTATTAAGCATCTAAGCCTGCATTATTATTATTTTCGTAGAGACAGGGTGTCACTCTCTTGCCCAGGCCAAAGTACAGTTGTTCAATCTTAGCTCACTGCAGCCTCAAATTCCTGAGCTTAATGATCCTCCTGCCTCAGCCTCCTGAGTAGCTAGGACTACAGACATGTGCCACCACATCTGACTAATTTTTTTTTTTTTTTTTTTTTTTTGTAGAGGCAGAGTTTCACTATGTTGCCCAGGCTGGTCTCAAACTCCTGGTTTCAAGTGATCCTCCCATTATAAGCTTCCCAAAATGCTGGGATTACAGTTGTGAACCACCGCGCCCAGCTGAACATTATTTCTTTATTCAATTTTGTAGCTGTTAAATTCAGTAAATAAAAACATATATTCAATTTCCAAATAAGTAATACATTCATATGGATCAAAATCAAAAGGTTATGTATCCTTCCAGAATTAGCATAGGAATATGGAAGCACACGTATATTTTTACAATTAATTATTAATGCTTTTCTAACCTACATAATCTTATTTTGAGATCACAAGGGTTGAAAAACAAATATTAAAATATAAATAGCAGTTTATGAGTCTTTTATTTCCTTTTTCGCCTTTCAAGTTCTACCCTGTTACTTATTTCTCAATATTGCTGAAAACATTCAGGTAATTATCTGGTAGCAGAACTACTGGGGTTAGGGTAAGAAACCTGTTTATTCGTAGGCTACTCTCATTTTTCTTTTTAAATATTTTGATCTTTTAAAAGATTGATATTGATTTCCAGCATTTCCTTGCAGTAACTCTTCTCTCCCCTCCCACTCCTACCTGGTCCCGCGGAAGCTGCTTGTTCCCCTTCTTTTCCTTACCTATATTCACTCCAGCTAGGAGGATGGTTATTTTGGCTTAAATTCTCACTTTCCTTTACCCCTCACATCTAATCTAGTTCATTTGACTCTTTTTTTTTCTTAATATCTTTTAGATCCATCCATTCTTCCTCCCTAGTTCTAACTCAAGTCATCATTGACCTGTAGCCTTCCACCTGTTCTTCCTGCCTTTTGAGTCCCAGTGTCTCCTCACTTTTTAAAACTCCTGGTGGTTCTCCATTGCATAGCTGTGATTACAGGCACCTACCACAACACCTGGCTAATTTTTGTCTTTTTAGTAGAGATGGGATTTCACCATGTTAGTCAGGCAAGTCTCAAACTCCTGACCTCAGGTGATCTGCCCGTCTCGGCCTCCCAAAGTGCTGGGATTACAGGCGTGAGCCACTGTGCCTGGCCTTATAGCTTCCTTTCTTACTGTCACCTCAAGGTTCACTTGATTTGCTAATGTTTTGTCTTTGAAGTCTCAGCCATCACTTTCTGATGTGTTTTATAAATTTTTTTATAAATTTTAACTGTGGTGAGGGTTTTACCTTTGTGCTACTGGTAATGATTTTGCACTGACTAGGGACTGAATATATGTGGCATATAAAGTTAGAGTCTTCTAAAAAGATGCCTGAATATTTGTTACCCTTTATTGAATACTTAATTATGTGTATTAGCTATCTTACATATGCTATTTTATTAATATCAACCTTAGTGTTACAAATAAGCCGAAATCCAGGGAGATAAAGTAATTTGAGCCTTCCTAATGTTGATTCTGTGCTTTGATGTCTGACAACATGTCTGGCAAGTCTTATAAATAAATTTTATTTTGCAGACAAGGCAAAATGTTAAGCCATCTTTAAGCCATTGCCATCCATATGACTCTGGTGTTGAAATCTTTTGTCCATTAAAAAATGTCACTGCCTGGGATCTTGGGTTTGGTCTTTGCATGGGAGGTGGGTGGGGCTTGGATCAGGAAGTCTGGTTACCGCCTCTCTGTCTCAGAGACCCTGGGCCTGTCCCAGGGCCAGCTCATGTTTGTACATTGCACAGAAACTTGTGGGTGCTTTAGTAAAAAACGTGAATGGGGAAAAAAGAAAGTTTGTTTTGTCTTTTTAGTGAGTTTTAAGAGCTCTTAGTTCAGTCTTTGCTATTATTTTGTGTTCTCCTTACTCACTACAGAGTAATTGGAAAATACTAAGTTGTTACGTTTCAAAAGTAGGAAACTGCCTCAGGGATTTTCTTACTTTGGATGTTGTTCCTGTGGAGTTTGATTGCATATTTAAAATGGAGGTCCTAACTGTTTGGGGTGTCAGTTATAACTAATGTCATTTTTTTGACTGGGCTTCCTTCCATCTCTTTATAATAAATTATTAACTGAATAATGTCTTTCTTTATAAATATTCAAAACATAGTGGTTACTTTGCCACTTGAAATTTGTCAAACATTTTTGGAACACCAAAAGCATAAAGAAAAATACTCGTCAAAAAACATGTCGGCTGGGTGCGGTGGCTCACGCCTGTAATCCCAGCACTTTGGGAGGCGAGGCCGGTGGATCACGAGGTCAAGAGATCGGGACCATCCTGGTCAACATGGTGAAACCCTGTCTCTACTAAAAATACAAAAAATTAGCTGGGCATGGTGGTGCGTGCCTGTAATCCCAGCTACTCAGGAGGCTGAGGCAGGAGAATTACCTGAACCCAGGAGGCTGCGGTGAGCCAGGATCACCCCATTGCACTCCAGCCTGGGTAACAAGAGCGAAACTCTGTCTCAAAAAAAAAAACCTCAAGAAAATATAAGCTACAAAATGGAAGAAAAGGTTGTCAATATACATCTCTGGAAAGGATATGATTCAGAATATATAAAGAACTCTTAAAACTCACTAAAAAGACAAACATTTTTTAATGGACAAAAGATTTCAACACCAGAGTCATATGGATGTCAATTAACTACATGAAAAGAGCCCAACATGATTAGTTATTAGGAAAATGTAAATTAAAACTATAATGAAATGCCACTACACATTCATTAGACTGCCTAAAATTAAAAGCCTGGGACAGTAGCAAGATGTGAAAACAACTGGAAATCTTGTACGTTGTTAGTGGAAATGAAAAAAGTACCTCTTTGGAAAACATTTCAACACACACCATACAACCTACTAGTTCTCCTATTGTTTACCCAAGAAAAATGAAAACGTGTGTATACATAGAACCTGTACACAAAGGTTTATGGCTGCTTTATCATAAAGTTTTTTTAAAAATGGAAACAACATAAATCATGATATATCCAGACAATGGAATACTATTCAGCAATTTAAAAAAAGATACATGCACTGATACATGCAACAATATTTGTGTGTCTCAAAAGCCTTGCCTAATGGAAAGAAGCCAGGCATAAAAAGCTACACATATTATGATCCAAAAGGCAGAAGAGTAAGGCCTGAAATCCTATCAGTGGCTGCCAGTGTGATGGAGAAGATTGTCTGCAAAGGGGCAGGAGGAAACTTTTTGGGGTGATGGAAATGTTCTGTATCTTGATTGTGATGGTAGTTACATGACTGTATACTTTTATCAAAACTCATTAAACTACATTTAAAAGGGTAACTTTTATTGTATGTCAATCAACCTTCCCTTAAAGAAAAAGTTCAAGTCAGTTTTCAACATACGGCAAAACGCTGTCTCTACTAAAAATACAAAACAAAAATTAGCTGAGCCTGGTGGCACACGCCTGTAATCGCAGCTACTCAGGAGGCTGAGGGTGCTTGAGCCTGAGAGAAGCAGGTTGCAGTGAGCAAAGATCACGTCTTTACACTCCAGCCTGGGCTACAGAGTGAGAATCCGTCTCAGAAAAAAAGAAATTATCTTCACAAATTTTATGACAAAGAAAACTTTAGGACACAGATCAGATGACTTCTGAGTCCGGTCCTTTGTATTTTGAATTACTAGAGTTTTTTTAAATCATGAAGATATTTTTAATTTTCATAATTAATGGTCTTTTTTACTGGCAGAGCTTTGTGTCTTTACCAAAATACACTATGGTCCAAGAACAGGATGTCTTTATTTTTTCAAATCACCCTTTATGTTACTTCTTATTATTAAAATGTCTTCGTGTATATCTTACACAGTTAGTGCTAATTTTATTCTTAGTTATATACTCTCTGTGAGTGAGGTTATAAATGTATATGTTATATTGATTATATAACCATTTACCCTTTGAAATCTACTATTTGCAGTAATTTTTCAGTTGATTCCTTTGGTCTTTCTAGGTAGGAAATCACATTATCAGTTAATAATGATCATTTGCCTCTTTTTTTTTTTTTTTTCTAATATGGTACTACTTCCAAAACAGTGCTAAGAGTGATGCTAGTGGCCATCCTTATCTTACTCTTGATGTTAATGGAAGTGCTTTTATTTTGTCATTAAAAATGGTTTTTTATGTTTTTTTTTTTTTTTTAAGAAACAGGGTCTTTTTTTAAGACCCTCCTAAAAAAGAGGGTCGGCCAGGCTCAGTGGCTCACACGTATAATCCCAGCACTTTGGGAGGTCAAGCTAGGCTATTGCTTGAGCCCAGCAGTTCAAGACCATCCAGGGCAGCATAGTGAGACCTTGTCTCTACTAAAAATTCAACAACAAAGAAAATTAGCTTGGAACTAATTACCTGGGGCTACAGGCATGCACTGTAAAAAAAAAAAAAACAAAAAAACAGTACCTCTGTTGCCCAGGCTGGAATGCGGTGGTAAAATCATATCTCACTGTAACCTTGAACTCGAGCTCAAGCCTCCTCTCACTTCAGCCTCTTAAAGCACTGGGATTACAGGTTAGAGCTGCTGCACTGGGCCTAGTTTGGGTTTTAAGACAGCCAGTTTCTGTGTGATTAAACACTAATCTATTTCTACATTTTTATGAGCAATTTTATCAAATATTCTAGAAGCTATAGAATACTCATATGATTTTTTAACCTATTAACATCAGAAATTATGACTTACTAAAATTCTAAGCCATTCTTGTACCTGGTTTGAACCACACCTGGTCGCTTTGGTTTATTCTTTTAATGTGCTAGATTCTGTCTGTTACCATGTTTTACGCAGGATTTTTGCCCCATGTTCATGTGATAGTCCAATCATTCTATTTTGTCTTTGTTCTATTTTTGTCAGCACTTTGCATCACTGTTAGGCTAGCTCACTAAAAAGAATTTGGAAGCTTTCTCTGTCCTCTGAAACGTTAAATAGTACAGATCGAGTATCCTTCATCCTAAATGCTTGGGACCAGAAATGTTTCAGGATTTTTTTGGACTTTGGAATATCTGCAAATGCATATTGGGATATCTTGGGCATAGGACCCAAGTCTAAACACGAAATTCATTTATGTTTCATATACACTTTATATACATAGCCTGAAGGTAATTTTATACTTTTTTTTTTTTTTTTTAGACAAAGTCTCCCTCTATTGTTGCCCAGGCTGGAGTACAGTGGTGTGATCTCAGCTCACTGCAGCCTCCGCCTCCTGGGTTCAAGCGATTCTCCTGCCTCAGCCTCCTGCATAGCTGGGATTACAGGTGCACACTAACATACTCTGCTGGTTTTTTTGTATTTTCAGAAGAGACAGGGTTTCGCCATTTTGGCCAGGCTGGTCTTGAACTCCTGACCTCAGGTGATCTGTCTGCCTCGGTCTCCCAAAGTGCTTTGATTACAGGCATGAGCCAATTTTTAATAATTATATGTGTGAAACAAAGTCTATATACATGGAACCATTTTACTACCCTTTGTGGGAATGCTTGCATGGGAGAATCTGGGCATGTTCAGAAAAGATACATTGCAGCGGAAGAGGGTTAGGAAGGTCTTGGGGATGCTGAATAAACTGTATCATGCACTTGTGTTTTGACTGCAACCCACATGAGGTCACATGAGGTCAGGTGTGGAATTTTCTACTTGTAACATCATATCAATGCTCAAAACGTTTCAGATTTTCAGGTTAGAGATACTCAGCCTGTATTGATGATAGTTGTTCTTCAGTCAATTAGGAAAATACACTTGTGGGCCTGGCGCAGTGGCTCAGCCTGTCCTAACACGGAGGCCTAGGTGGGAGGATCGCTTGAACCCAGGTGTTCAAGACCAGCCTGGGCAACACAGGTGTTCAAGACCAGCCTGGGCAACTGTCTCTACAAAAAATTTTAAAACTTAGCCGAGAGTGGTGGCACATACCTGTAGTCCTAGTTACTCAGGTGGCTGAGGTGGGAGGATCACTTAAGCCCAGCATGTCAAGGCTGCAGTGAGCCGTGATGGTACCATTGCACTCTAGCCTGGGCAGCAGAGTGAGACTATATCTGGGAAATAAAAATAACAAAAACTGTGTATCTTCTTTTCTTGGGCATGTATATTCTACCTCTTCTCAAATTGTTCATTTTATACTACCTGGTTTTTTTAATTGAGTAAAGATTCTTAATGCAGATAAGGAGTATCATGTATGAGTTGTTTATATGAAATACTTTCCATTCACTGATAGGCCTTTACGTACTTGTGATTTGTAATGGTTTGGTAGGAACAGAGCTTTAATGATCATAAGCCTTTAGTGCACCATTCAAATTGAAGGCAAGGGAAATGCCTCACTGAATCTCTTTACTAAAAAGCATTCTCTCACAACTCTTATCAGAAAATATTTTTATTAGACTGAAGCCTAAAAGAGGTTGTATACCCTTTATCTGAAATGCTTGGGGTCAGAAGTGTTTGAGATTTTGGGTTTTCTTCAGCGTTTAGAATATTTGCATCATACTGACCGGTTCAGCGTCCCTAATCCAAAAATCCCAGGTGTTCGAATGAGCATTTCCTTTGCGAGTCATGCCGTCACTCAAAAAGGGTTGGATTTGGGAGCATTTCACACTTTGGATTTTTGGATTAGCTGTGCTGATACTATAATGAGCTTCTCTATTGAACATCTAAAGAAGATAATGAACTCTGGAAATACATAGATTATAGGGGTTTTTGTTTTGATGGGCATGGGGTATTTGACACCTTACTTGGTAGAGTATTCCTTAGTAAGTATTGAAAAAACTGGATTGATTATTTTTTAGAAAAATTTTTAAAGTTTAAAATAGAGAGCTTAGAGTCTGGATTGGAGATGTGTGGTCCAAAGCTTTTTGACCCACTTTGCCGTGGGTGATGAGCAGTAGACTGAGTAATTGCCCCACAAAATATCCATGTCTTAACTCCTAGAACCTGTGAATGTTGCCCTATGTGGGCAAAAAAGAATTTTGTCGGCATAATTAAGGATTTTGAGGTGAGGAAATTATTCCGGATCATCTGGGTGGGTCCTAAACATATCACAAGTGCCCTATAAAAGGGAAGTAGAGGGAGGTTTTAGTTTGACTACAGCAGAGGAGAAGGCAGTATTGCCACAGAAGCAGAGCGATGCTTCTGTGATGCGACCAGGGGCCAAGGAATGCCCCAGGCTCTAAAAGCAAAAGAATTAAGGAACGCATTCTCTCCTGGAGCCCCCTCTCCTGGAGCTTCTCCTGGAAGCAGCCCTGTTGACATCTTCATTTTAGCCCTTCAAGATTCATTTTGGACTTCTGGAATCCAGTACTGTAAGAGAATAAATATATGTCGTTTTAAGCTACTAATTTTGTGGTATTTTCTGCGGCAGCAACAAGAAACTAATGCAGTGTGGAACCTGTTAACTGAACATACAAGGGCAGGAACATAGGCCTGTGGAGTTCCATTCCATAGCCCAGCACCTAGCACAGTGCCTTACGTAATAAGATAGGCACTTGGTGTATTTTTGGAGAGAAGGAAAAATGAAGTAAAGAAGAAAGGAAATAACTCAAGTAGCTCATATGAGCATGGTGTAGGTGTCTAGTTTCTGGATGAAGCAGAGAAAAACAGTGAGCTTGAAAACTTGAAGCCTACCCAGCACCCCAAATAGATTCTATGGTATTATTCTCGGACATCACTTTAAAAAGTTGAACAGTAAGAGACAGAAAATGATTGAGGAGCCAGATAAGTTACACAGTTTGAAATTCAAGTATCCCTGTTCATTTGAAGGGGAAAAACACAAAAGTGTGTACATGTGGATAAGTCATATTTTAATTAAAATTCAAGCTCAGACCTCCAATTTCTAGTTTATATAAAGGTACCAAGAACGTAGTTAATTGCAGTTTTGCTGCGTACAGTAAATAAAAGGGCTTTATTGGTTTATTTTATGACCAGTTTTAATTATATTTTTAAAATAAGTTATGCATTTACATGATACAAAAATCAAATATACAAAATGGTATACTCTCTCACCTCTATAGTGATTTAGTTTCCATTTTCACAGACAACCGTGTGTTACCTTTTTTTTTTAATATCCTTCCAAATATATAAGCAGGCAAATCCTGAATATTCCTTTTTTGTTTTCATGTTTATGGGATATGTACTTCTGCATTTTTTTTTACTTTTCTACTTTAGTGCTGTGTTGGAGTTCCTTCTATTTCAATGCATAAAGCCCTTCCGCATTTTCTGTGGTTACATGTTATTTCATGTATCAGATTTACAGTTCCACCAGCAATCATTGAATATGCCTATTTCTCTACATCAGGGATAGATAAAAATTTTTTGTAAAGGGCCCACAGTAAATATTTTAGGCTTGCAAGCCACATTGTCTCTTGCATTTTTTTTGTTTGTTTGGTTGGTTGGTTGGTTTAATTTTATTTCCAACCCTTCAAAAACATAAAAACCATTCTTAACTTACAGGCCATACAAAAACAAGTCAAGGGGACTCTGGTTTGCTAGCCTTTGCAAACATACAGTTATCAATTTGATGGATAAAACATTGTGATCCCAATATAGTTTTATTTGTATTTATCTATCAGTGAGGTCAAGTGTATTTAAGAATCATTTGTATATCCTTTTCTGTGACTATTCATATTTTTTGCCCAATTTCCTACAGTTTTTAATTTCATTTATAGTAACTTTTTAAAAGACTCATGAAGTGCAGTATTGAGAAGTGGGTTGTCACTTTTTGTATAGGGAAATCATCTCTTATCTGTAAAATGAATTGCGAATGTTTTCCACAGTTTTATCTTTTTACTTTGCTTCTAGAAGATTTTGCCATGCAGAATTTTTTTTTCTTTTGAGATGGAGGCTCACTCTTTTGCCCAGGCTGGAGTGCAGTGGCATGATCTTGGCTCATTACAACCTCCATCTCCTGGTTTCAAGTGATTCTCCTGCCTCAGCCACCTGTTTAGCTGGTACTACAGATGCATGCCACCATGCCCGGCTAATTTTTGTATTTTTAGTAGAGATGGTGTTTCACTAAGGCTGGTCTTGAACTCCTGACCTCGTGATCAGCCCACCTCGCCCACCACGCCTGGCCCTTTTGAGTAGTCAAATTTGTCAAACTTATGACTTGGGTTTTATGTAATGCTTTAGACCTTCCCCACTGTAAGATTATGAAACAGGCTGAGTGCTGTGGCTCACACCTGTAATCCCAACACTTAAAGGAGGCCGAGGCAGGCGGATCACTTGGGATCAGGAGTTTGAGACCAGCCTGGTCAACATAGTGAAACCCCATCTCTACTAAAAATATAGAAATTATTAGCTGGGCATCATGGCATGTGCCTTGTAATCCCAGCTACTCAGGAGGCTAAGGCAGGAGAATCGCTTGAACCCAGGAAGCAGAGTTTGCAGTGAGCTGAGATCATGCCACTGCACTCCAGCCTCGGTGACAGAGCAAGACTGTCTCAAAAGAAAAAAAGATTATCAAACAATTCTTTCGTATTTTTTTCCTTGTGTCTTTGTGATTTCATTTTGTCACTTAAATCTTTGATCCATTTAGGCTTTATATTGGTATGAGGAGAATAGAACCAACTTTTATTTTTTTCCAGTTGGCTCAACAGTTGTCCAAACACTACCTGTTGAACTATTCTTCATCTCCCCCCATCCCCCATTTGAAGTGCCACCTTTTATTGCACACTATGCTGCAATATGTATTTCGATCTATATTTGTATATTCTGTTCTATTGATCTATCTCTACAGGCTTGCTTTTGAATTCCGACTCTCTCACAAAATTATTTGTGGTCACATTTCATTGAAGAAATATAGATAGAGTCAAAGAAGTAAATCTATCTGTAGCCGGCACCTGTACCCCTATTCTTTGCTTGCCTCACCTTCCATTACAAAGTAAGAGATGTCCCTGCCCCTGTTTTGTTCCTGGTCCCAGTTCTAGTCCACTCTAGAACTTTGCTCCTAGAGTTCACCCTGTCTTCCAGATCATTAATTTCTGCCTCTCTTGGATGATTGTCTTGCAAACATCCCTTAATAATATTTAAAAAGCAACCAAACAAAAAGCCCTTTTCCTAACACCTTCCCGTTATGATTACATTTCTCCATTCATCTTAAGAATAAAAATCCATTTCTGTACCTTCTGTTTTCCTCAACCCAAACCCACTCTATTCCTTTTTGTTTTTATTTTTGAGACGGAGTCATGCTGTGTTGCCCAGGCTGAAGTGCAGTGGTGCGATCTTGGATCTTGGCTCACTGCAACCTCTATCTCCCAGGTTCAAGCAATTCTCATGCCTCAGCCTCCCAAGTGGCTGGGATTACAGGCATGCACCACCCACCCCATTCTTACCTCAGTTGGTGAAATGACTCTTCCCAAGGTTACCAACAACCTCCATCTTGAGTCTCTTACTATATCTCACCTCAGTCTCAGCAGGATCGAAGCCAGGTGGCTTCGGTGACTCTGATCACTAGATTTCCTCCTGCTGAACTAGCCTGTTGAGTTGTTTCAGGGCTCTTCTTCTGCTGCTTTCTCATATCCATCTTCATCTTATCCCTAAGGAAGCTCATACAGTTTTGTGACTTTAAATATCATCCGTGAACTGCCATTCAATTTTTTTTCCAATCTCTACCCTCATACCTGAACTCCAGAGTAGAACATTTAGTTTTTCCTTTCAACTCTAGTTGAAAATGTCTAGACAATATGCAAGCAGAGCTTGGGATTTCTTTCCCAGACTTATTCCTTCTTAGTCCCTCTCTATCGTAGGTAGTGGTGCCTAACATTCAGATATTTGGGACAAAAACTTAAAGGTTAGTTTTATTTTCTCCCACCCAGGCAATCAGGAAGCCCTATCTACTGTTTCTCCAAAATGTATCCCAAATAACATAGTGGTTAGGAGAGCCAGGCTGCCTCCGTTTAAATTCTGGCTCAGTCTTGAGCAAGTCGACATCTGTGACCCAGATTCCTCATCTGTTACATGAAGTTAAAATAGTATATACCTCCTAGGATTGTAAATATCTGAAATGTAGTACTCAACTGAATTAGTATGTGCAAAGTGCTCAGAACAGTGCCTCGCATTTAATGAGTGGTCAGTAAATGTTCCTTGTCCCCAGTATGGATGGTGTTAGTAGTTATACTGGAACTGGTAATACCATTACTGCCACTGCTCCTGTAGCCCAAGCCTCTCTTCTCCCTTGCATGGACTACTGAGATAGCCTCTTGTACTTTCAACTCTTGGCACTTCTACTGTCCATTCTCTGCATACCAACCAGTATAATCTTTTTAAAAATATAGATCTTGCCTGCTTAAAACCTCCAGAGGCTTCCCATTGCAGTTCTAGTAAAATCCAAACACTTACGTGACCTTCAAGGCCTTTTGTGATTTGACCTCTGCGTGCCTGCCAATTTTACCTCCTCTTACTCTCCAGTCATTCACTAGGTGCTGTGGTTTAAATGTGTCCTGCAAATTTCATGTGTTGGAATTTTTTTTTTTCTTCGTAAGACAGAGTCTCACTCTGTTGCCCAGGCTGAAGTGTAGTGGCACAATCTTGGCTTACTGCACCCTCCGCCTCCTGGGTTCAGGCGATTCTCCTGCCTTAGCCTCCCGTGTAGTTGGGACTACAGGCTCCTGCTACCACGCCCGGCTAATTTTTCTGTATTTTTAGTGGATATGGGGTTTCACCGTGTTGGCCAGGCTGGTCTCCTGACCTCAAGTGATCCGCCCACCTCAGCCTTCCATGGGGCTGGGATTACAGGCATGAGCCACTGCGCCTGGCCATGTGTTGGAAATGTAATCCCCAAATTCATATGTTGATTGACAGTGTGGCTTTGGGAGGTAATTAGGATCAGATAAGATCATCAGGGTAGGGCCCCCGTGATAGGACCAGTGGCAAACAAACTCTTGCCCACTTGCCATGTGATGCCTTCCACCAGAAGCCGTGTAGATGCTGCTACCATGCCCTTGGGCTTCCCAGCCTTCAGAACTGTAAGAAGTAAATTTCTTTTTAAAAAATAAATTATCCAGATATTCTGTTACAGCAACAGGAAACAGACTGACACTAGGTTTTATCCACTCTGGCCTTCCCGTCCCTAGCAATTCTCCTGCCATGCTCCCCCCTCCCACCCACTTCCAAGGTCTTTGTACTTGTTATTCCCTATGTCTGGAATGCTCTCCCCTTGGAGCTGACTGGTTTCTTCAAAACGTTCAGGTCTCATCTCAAATGCCACCTCTTCAGAGGAGTCATCCCGGACCATCTGGTTAAAGTAGCTCCTCCCCCATTACCACCTTATTTTTTTCATTGCACTTAGCAAATAATGGGATTTGCTTATTTGTGTGTGTGTTTGCCTTAAGTTCACATAGGCAGGGGCTTTTGCTTGTTTATCATTCAAAACAGCATCTAGACCAGAGCTTACGAGTTAGGTGGTGGAGTGCCAAGTCTTCTAAAATGGGGGTCAAGTAGTGTTTTCGTGGCGGGAGCTTCATTTCCTAGACAGCCTCTTAATAGTCTGAAATGTGCAGCTCATAGTTATTAGGAAGTGTTTGCACTTTGGAAAAATGTCCTTGGAAATTTCTTCCTTTTCTGTTTCTGAGTCACAGATTGTATTTTAAATTGTTCTAGAAGGAAAAGTGTTTTAACCCAGTTGTAGTGACCGCTAGGTGTTTTCTTTTGAACACATACACGCAAACACACACACACACACACATACACAAAACTCTTAGAGTATTAATTGATATGGTAATGTCCCGAGCTCATGTAATATGTACTGTTTCAAAAATAAGACAAATATATTAGCGGTGACATGATTATAACTGCCAGCAAGGAAGGATCATAAAAAGGAGGTCACTTCCTGATTTGTTTAGGAACACCAGCAGCAGCATGCTTCATAAACTGGCTTAGACTTGGTATCTTTCAGTGTTCCAGTTAGTTACCTGCAGTGTACTGCAGTTTTCACTGTTTCTGAGCAGTGATAAGCACTCACAATCTAATGGTCATGTTCTTCATACCCAGGTAAAAGAAGGGCTGAATTTGTGTTCATTGATTTAAATTTAACTCTTAGCCCGAAAGTGTAAAATTTTTGCCATACACTTAACAGTTCAAACTGCTTATGCTAAAATGCTTATGATACAGTAAGAACAGGATGAAAAATCATTTATGTATACATAATCTCAGTTATGCTAAATGTAGATTGAAAGCAGTCTCCAAGGAGGTATGTTAGCCTGTTCATGTTGTTAAGTGGACGGCAGGATTATGGGGGTTTTTCTTAATATTTTTCTGTATTGGGCAAACAAGCATATGGGAATGATTTCTAGGTGGGGCCTGAAGCCATGCCCAGCTCTTGGGTGCCCTTTACAGCCAGTATATGAGGCACACACCCATGGCAGATTGTCCTGGCCCTTACTTATGACTGAACCTCTAGTAGCAAGAGCTACTTTATACCAGTGCAGCCCAAAACCAGGGGTGTCCAATCTTTTGGCTTTCCCGTTTACATTGGAAGAAGAAGAATGGTCTTCGGCCACACATTAAATACACTAACGATAGCTGATGAGCTAAAAAAAAAAGAAAAACGCATGTTTTAAGAAAGTTTACGAATTTGTTTTGGGCATTCAGAGGGCAGCATGTGCCCCAAGGGCCACAGGTTGGACAAGCTTGGCCTAACGCATTCCTCAAGGTTAAGTCAGACTGCTAACATTTGTGTATTCATTCATTTAACGCTTTTGCACTAAAAGGCTGATTAGCCAGTCATGTTATTTACATTATTTACATGGACATGCCCTGAACTCACTGCTCCTGGTACGCTAGAGAAGAAGACTCATATTAAACAACTATTAAGTTGGTACAAAAAGTAAATGCGGTTTTGCCATTGAAAGTGATGGCCAAAACCACAGTTACTTTTGCACCAACCTAATACATATGCAGGCAATCTCAACTTGTGATAAGGGTTATGAAAGAAAAGTTATCAGATGGCTATCTGAGAGCTCAGAGCAGAGTAGAACCTAATTTAGGTTGAGAGTTTCAGGTAAGACTAAAACCCAAAAACCAAGAGGAGTTAACCAGATAGAATAAGAACATGCCAAACAGAGGAAGCTGCATGGCAAAGGCTAAGAAGCATGGAATAATGAAGAGCAGAAGGAGACCAGTATGGGTCTGATACAGCTGAGCTAGAAAAGATTGGCCCAAGATAGGGAGGGAAACAGGAGGGACAGGGTTCTGGGAGCTGCAGCTTAGGAAAGCTGTTTGTGTCTGAAGCAAGTCAAAGAGTTGTTGAGGACAAGGACAAGGAGTGCAACCCCTCAACCCCTAATAATAAAAAGTCTCTTTGCTTGGGTCTCCACACACATTCAGAGTGTTTGTTGTGGCCTCAAAAGATCTTTTCTGAGGCCAAGTAAACATAGCCCAAGGTAACTGGACTCACATCACCACTACAACTTCTGTAAGAACCTGGCTTCTTCACACTGAGTGTAAAAATGTATTAAACAGTGCATGCTCTGAGAAAAGTGAAGGCATGCCAGATGCAAGTATTTAAGATAGATTGGCCATCCACCCCAAGAAACAGATGTTCCAGTGATCTGCTAGTTGGGGTATACAATGTTGGATTCTGTTGATAATTCTACTACCAAGTTGTTGGGATGGGATGTCTTCTTCTATAAAACAGTACTAAGTAAGCCTTTCAATAAGGTCCGTAATGTGAGGCATGATGTAGTGAACGCATTAGCAGTCTTTTTTGGTCACTTGTTTCTTACTCAGGAGAAACATCTTGGCCAGGGTGGCTCAGCCTATAATCCCAACACTTTGGGAGGCCAAGGCACGCAGATCATTTGAGGCCAGGAGTTCAAGACCATCCTGACCAACGTGGCAAAACCCTGTCTCTGCAAAAACTAAACAAGCATGGTGGTGCGCACTTGTAGTCCCAACTACTCGGGAGGCTGACGCACGAGAATCGTTTGAACCTGGGAGGTTGAGGCTGCAGTGAGCTGAGATCATGCCACTGCACTCCAGCCTGGATGACAGAGTGAGACTCCATCTCAAAAAAAGGGAAGAAACATCCCTTTGATTATTGCCGATATAGATTAGTGTGAAAACAAAGAGATCCTTTAGCCTGCTTTCATACCTATGTGGATATATTGCCGTTAATACCCCATTATTGTCAGCATGCGGGTCGTACTGGGAGATTTTCACTTTTGATTACAGCTCATTACTAAAACCCAACTACTTTAACTGAAATGCCCTTGAGTCATAGGCTCGTTTTATTGCCGTGGTCTCCAATAAGTGGTTTATGGTTCTTCCCTTCACTGAGCATACTTCATTTGCCATTCTGTTTAAAATCACTACAGATTGAAATCTAGTATATTGAACTCTAAGGACCTATCTCTTTCCTACACTGGAATTCTGAAGAAGAATATACTGAGCATTACTTATTCTTTCATTCTTCTTAGATTCTTCCTAATCATTTGGAGAAAACTGTGACACGAGATGGCTGCAAATAAGCCCAAGGGTCAGAATTCTTTGGCCTTACACAAAGTCATCATGGTGGGCAGTGGTGGTGTGGGCAAGTCAGCTCTGACTCTGCAGTTCATGTACGATGAGGTAAGTGCTAATTTTATAATGGATCAAAGTTTAGACTTTCAGAGAGTATTTCCCTAGCTTGGTTTTGGTGCTATTTTTTATGGATTCTTTGAATCCATGAAGCTACTAATAATTTTTTTCCCATTTTTGTGTTTAGAGCCAACATCTGTATATAACTTAACAAGTCATGAACTTAAGGTCCTTGAAAACCTCATGCTTTAAAAACTAAACTAAACTAAAAACAGTACCCATTTTTGAGTAATCTAACTTTAGCTTTTTTGTTTTTAGGTTTTATTGGAGATTCCTACCTTTAATTAATAGAAGTGGTGGGTATAATACTTAATAGAGACTGGAGGTTAACATATATAAAATAACTTTTAATAGCCTTGATTAAGAAGTCAGTTATTTATTGTGTGTTTGGCATGGCATTACACTCATCATTAAATAGGTAAAGGTCATATCACGAAAATTTGTGTTACTGCACAGGTTACAGATTCATGTTCATGTAATTTATATCAGGCCTGATATGAATAACCCTTAGTTAAGGTGTAGCCTGTATACAGCAATACCGTCTTTCCCTGGAGGACTTACCGATTCTTCATGATTTAAGAGTTGGTAATTTAACGTAAACATTTATCCTCACTTCTGTTTCCTCCCAGTAAAAACCAGGTTTAATGGCTGTAGAAAACTTAGTCTTCATGACAATCTTGTGTGGGAGATGGTGGTATCCCCATTTTACAGATGTGAAAACAGAACCTCAGAAAGTTACTGAACTTTCCTAAGAAAAGTGATCTGTGATGAGCAGCAAAGTGTTAAACCCAGTCTTTTGACCAAAAAAATCCCTACAGATTTTTCCCACCCCCTGTCCTTTATCTTTTTTTTTTTTTTTTTTAACCTTTTATTTTTTTCAAATAGAGACCAGGGTCTCGCTCTGTTGCCCAGGCTGCTCTTGAGCTCCTGGGCTAAAGCAGTCCTCCTACCTTGGCTTCCTAAAGCTGT
The DNA here is from genome assembly GCF_049354715.1 of Callithrix jacchus. Classification (NCBI taxonomy): domain Eukaryota; kingdom Metazoa; phylum Chordata; class Mammalia; order Primates; family Cebidae; genus Callithrix; species Callithrix jacchus. The sequence continues at coordinate 8,153,718 of NC_133512.1, forward strand.
AATTACAGGTGTGAGCCAGTGCACCCAACCCCCTGTGTCTTTTTCTACTGCCTGTGTCTGACTATTCTTTTTACACACATAAATAAAACCCCTAAGTCTATCAGTTGCCATGCTTGTTGATGACTGAATTAAAAAGTTTAGGGAAGGTGTAAGCAGGAGAATCACTTGAGGCTAGGAGTTTAAACTAGCTGGGCAATAAAGTAAGACCCTATGTCTGTGAAATATTTTAAAAATTAGCTGGGCATGGTGCTGCATGCCTGTTTTCCTAGCTACTTAGGAGGATGAGGCAGGAGGATCGTTTGCATTGGAGGTTATAGTGAGCAATGACTGTGCCACTGCACTCCAGCCTAGACGACAGAGCAAGACCCCTGTCTCTTAAAAAAAAAAAAAAAAAAAGTTTATGGAGAGAGGATTGAAATGTTACTTTAAATGAAATTACTGATTTATTTGTTCAATTCTGTTTTTGTTTAAGAGCTAATCTTGTCTCAAACTAATCCTTAAATCAGTCTTCTCCTTGACAATAAGGAAGCCAAAAGTAAAAATATTCACATGCCTAATCTTCTTTTTAAGATAACGTCTCACTCTGTCGCCCTTGCAATGGTGCAGTCTCAGCTCACTGCAACCCCTGCCTCCTAGGGGAGGCATTTCAAGCCTTCCAAGTAGCTGAGAGGCACGTGCCACTACGCCCGGCTAATTGTTGTATATTTTTATAGAGACAGGGTGTATCCATCTTTCCAGCACTGCTATTAAGAACTACCTGAGACTAGGTAATTTATAAAGAAAAGAGGTTTAATTGAAAAGAGTTCTGCAGGCTTAACAGGAGGCGTGACTAAGAGGCCTCAGGAAACTTACAGTCGTGGCAGAGGGTGAAGAGAAAAGCAAGCACATCCTCACATGTTGGAGCAGGAGAGAGTGCGAGAGTGAGGGGGGAGGTGCCACACACTTTAAAAACCATCAGATCTCGTGAGAACTCACTATCATGAGAACAGCATGATCTGGTCACCTCCCACCCAGTCCCTCCCCCAGTGTTGGGAATTACAGTTCCACATGAGATTTGGGCGGGGCACAGAGCCAAACCATGTCATGGGGTTTTGCCATGTTGCCCAGTCTGGTCTTGAACCCCTGGGCTCAAGTAATCCACTCACCTCAGCCTCCCTAACTGTTGGCATTACAGACATGAGCCACCACACCCAGCCCACATGCCTGACTTTTAATGAATAACTAAGCACATTAGCACGTAAATGTGGTGGAACGTTATTTAACTTTTACAGTTACAAATACACTGTGTCCATTTTAAAAATAAGTATTTATTGAGTATCTACCATGTACCAGACACTGTTGTAGGCTTTAGAGATACAATGATGCATATGCAAGGTTCCTGCTCTGAGTGGTTAAATTCTAATGACAGGGCACAGTCGTAGCAAATAAGTAAGAACATATCAGATAATGAAAATATTTATAAGAGCTAATAAAAAACCCACAGATGTCTCTGTATATGTGAATACATGTTAACATCGATATCAAAAGATAGGCCAGGCATGGTGGCTCACACCTGTGATCCCAACACTTTGGGAGGCTGAGACAGTAGGATTGTTTGAGCCCAGGAATCCAAGACCAGCCTAGGCAGTATGGTAAGGCCTTATCTACATACATATACACGTACTTATCATCTACCTGCCTACCTATACCTACCGGTTTATCAAGGTATATTAAAGTGAAATTTATGGGGCTGACGACGGGAGTGAGAATGTAAAGTTGTTTAATTGTACTCTTTGAAAGTTTGGGAAGAAGTCTCGTAAAGTTTAAGATTTTACTTTCTGTAGAGTAGTATAAATCACTTTATTGACTTGGTTCATTTTAGAAAAAGAAAAGATTTAATGATACTTCCAGTGCTTACCAAAATATTGACTTTTAAGTTATTTTCACAATTCTAGCATGAAAATCTATATTTAGAGTCACAGAAAAAAAGGTTCTTATAGATTTGGTAAAATATGTGTAATAGTTTTTGCAGGTTTTGTGTTTTAAGGAAGAAAAGCTGTTTCAAGCTGTAAACAGCCTAGAGGTAATAATTCAGCCCTCTCTTTTTGCAAATGAGAAAACCAACAGATTGTCTAAAATTAAAACTGAAATTAATGTAGTTTTGGAAACTGGGTAAAGGATATACAGAACTCTTTGTACTACTTTGGCAGCTTCACATGAATTTATGATTATTTCAAAATAAGAAGTTTTGAAAAGTAAAAACAATAATTTACAAATTGGTATGTTTTTATCTTTTCTAGTTTGTGGAGGACTATGAGCCTACCAAAGCAGACAGCTACCGGAAGAAGGTAGTGCTGGATGGGGAGGAAGTACAGATCGATATCTTAGATACAGCTGGGCAGGAGGACTATGCAGCAATTAGAGACAACTACTTCCGAAGCGGGGAGGGGTTCCTCTGTGTCTTCTCTATTACAGAAATGGAATCCTTTGCAGCTACAGCTGACTTCAGGTATGTCCTAGAGTAATGTTCTTGCTTGTGACATACCGTATAACAATTTCTTCCCCAGAAACAAGTAGAAAACCAGAGGTTCTCACTTGTTAGTCTTTTACTCTGTCTCTAATTGTGTGTATTCCCTTTTTGATATCAGTATATGACTCTACTATGTTAACATACACACAGAAATTTAGGATACTTTGCATAATCTTACAGCTGTCCTAGTGTCAGCTGTATTAGAGCTTGATTTTGTGACAGCTTCAGTACCCAGAGTCTGTGAGTTACTGAAGTATTTGTCTTTAGTGTAAACTACTACAGCCATAACAGTTCATACTTAGAGCACATAATGGAGCTTACCCAGGTTTTACATCTTTCTCTGTTAGTTCTGGTTTCTCAGCACCTGTAATGCTCAGCAGGCCCATTGCCATCCCCCTCAAAATACAGATGCCCTGATAGTATAGACTGAATTTTTTGTTTTTTGTTTTTTTTTAATTGCATGGAAACCTTCAGAATGAATGAATTTGTAAATAGAAATAATATCACTGTAGATGGGCACATTAGGTTGTTATATATTATTTTTAATATCTATCGTGTAATCCAAATCTGGCACCCATTTGGTTTTAGAGGAGTTGGTTTTGGTGAAGGGGAAAGAGGTCCTCCTCTTTAAGAGAAATTTGGCATAGAGTTCTTGAGTGGTCTTGCAAATACTACATGCATAAATCCAAAGTGTTCTTTCATTAAATGAAACATATTTTTATTTCTCTGTTAAGTGTATGCTTGATTATGGAGGACAGAAAAGAAGCATGTAATATATTCTCTATTTTCAAGATTCACACAGCCTAGATGAATATATAAGGCATGTAAGCAAAAGCAATTTAGTGACAAAGTAGAAAACAGGTGCAGTGGTTAGTACAGAGGATCCGGGAGGGGAAACAAGCTGGGAAACCTTCATGAAATAGATGAGCTTGAAGAAAAGAGGGATTTTCACAGATAAGGAAAGAGGGCATTTCAAGTGGTAAAGCAAAAAGCTAAACCAAGGCTTATACAGAGCATTCCTTTTAATGTGCACTTGAAAATCTCAAGAACTTATTCTAAGAGAGCATTCTTTACAAAAAGCATGTACTTGAGAAACTTTGAAGTATAAATTTATCATACAATAAGGTTTCTTGGTTTCTATGAGGAAGGAATTTCATATATGAAGACATGCAAAGGATGGCAGACCCTGGTAACTTGTAATTGTGGGAGATATGTTGAAAGTCATAGAAATGCTGATGCTTATACATTCAGTGTATATTTGAGTGCTTATAATGTAGCAAGTCCTGTTCTAAGTAACAGAATAAATGTTATCACCATAGTCACCAAAGCCAAAGTGGTATCTCAAGAGAATAAGGTATTTTCATGCCAAGAATCTTGGGCTATTACTGTTACAGAAAATAAGGACAATTCATTGCTCTATGGTGTACCTCTAATACGTTGCCCCTGCCATAAATAAAAATGACTCTACTGACTCACCAACAATAGGAAAGGCTTTTTTGAGAAGATCTGAATGGTTGTAGTAGGCACTCCACGTGATCTAAATGGCAAGGGTAGCATAAATATCAGCTCCTCTCCTTAGCCTTCCTGATCATCTCTATGATCCACAAAATCCATTTATTCCTCATCTGTATATGTGATGTCCTTGCTACAGCTCCAGTATCATGCTTAATACACTCTTATACTGAGCTAGATTTATTTGTGTTTTTCCCAATAAGGTCAAAACTCTTGAGAGCAAGACCGATTCCTTGCTTGTCTCAGTATCCCCAATACCTATATATGACATAGTTGCTAGCATGTAATCTACACTAAGTACATGTTTAGTAAACATTTGCTTTAATTCAAAAACCCTTACCTTTTAGTTCTTACTTTCCTATGTCAAAAATGAAGAAGTTGGACCAGATTGTACTTTCCTAGTCTGAAATTCTATAGCAGCCTCTAAAGCTGTTATTTAAAGGGAGTATTACATTAAGCAAAATGTGTACAAAGTTTATACAGATAGGATTACCTTTCTCTGACATCCAGAAAAGTTGCTAATAAAACCAACCTATTAACTCTAAAAAAATACTGTCTTCTCACCTCGGAACCCAATAAATCCAGGTTTTCTATGGCTATGTTTCTGCTAGCATCAATCATACTATAGTTTTTCAGTATTGGTTTCCCTGCAGTGCCTGACTCAGAGTAGCTTAGTACATATTTATTAAGAAATAAATGAATGACTATATATACACACATATGACCCAGAGGTGCTAGACTTACAAACACCTGAGTCAGTCTCACCTTCCAAGTGGTGAGATTGGGTGGCAAGTCAGTTGTCGTTAACAGCTTAGGAAACTGGTTAAGAAAGTCACAGCAAGCCCTAGAAAAAGATTGTGATTGGCCAAAATCCTCTTCACAAGTACAGCATATATTTAATAGTAATCATGGTGAGAGTTGATATGGTTTTTGCAAGAAATCATGTGAGTGGTAGGAAGCATCACAGCACTGTGTAGTGCTGTGCATCTTAGTGTATATCACCCAGATACCATGCTTGACATTTTATTTTCTAAAAGGATATGTAAGATAAGTTAATCAGTGAAGAATGGAGTTGACTTTCTCTGTGGCCCATAGTCTGTGTGGCTTATAGTCTATTCACATTAGAACTGAGAGTACAGGTCCAAAGAACTTCCTCTGAGTGTTGAATGCATTAGAACTAGTGATGTCATGATTAATCAAGTGAATGAAGTAATAACAATAGTAACACTACCTCATACTCATGCAACACTTACCAGGAGCCAGACTCCGTCCTAAGCATTTACATATATAAACTAATTTCTCAGACAACACTGGGAGATAGATACTACCGGATTTCATAGATTCTAAGATGTACATTTTTTATATTTTAACATTTCTCAGGGCTGTGTCTTATGATATGGGTCCATATAGTTACAATTGCCAGCAGTTTTTCTTGGTAGTCCATAAAATAAGATTGAGAACTAGTGATGTCTTAAATTTGATTTTTTTTAAAAAGTGACAACTAAACTTATAAATGAAGAAACTGAAATGCAGGGAGGTTTAGTGGCTTGGCCCCAGGTCGTGCAGTCAGGAATAGCATAGTTAAAATCCAGGAGGTCTGCCTTCATATTCTCATGGTATCTGTTGTACACGTTCATTGTGTGCTCTAGAGTTGGATTTTTCAGTCCTGGTTCTACTGAAGTGTGACTCTGAGCAAGTTAACATAATTTCTCTGTGCCCCAGTTTTCTTATCTGTAGCATAAGAATAATAGTAATACTAACTTCATGGGTTTAGGTAAGGATTGAATGAGAAAACAGTGTCTGGCACATTGAGAGCACTGAGTAAAGCGTTAGTGGCAGCAGTATGGTGGTGGTATTTAGGAAACGGTGTCAAGTACAGAATAGAATAATTTGAAAATAAGTCAAGAATATTTTTCCCAGTTTCTTAAGCATCACTATAAAATGCCTGCAGCCAGGCACAGTGGCTTATACCTGTAATCCCAGCACTTTGGGAGACTGAGACGGGTAGATCACTTGAACTCAGGAGTTCGAAACCAGCCTGGACAACATGGCGAAACCCCATCTCTACAAAAAGAAGAACAAAAATGAGCTGGGTGTGGTATAGGTGTGCTACTTTAGTATTGGTGTACCACTCGGGAAGTCGAGGTAAGGGAATTGCTTGAGCCCAGGAGGTGGAGGCTGCAAGTGAGCCATGATCACACTACTCCACTTTAGCCTGAGTGACAGAGTGAGAACTTGTCTCAAAAAAAAAAAAAAAAAAAAAAAAGCCTGCAAACCCAAGTGTACTTCGCTGATTTGCCATTCTGACATCCCTTTACTTTTCTCATTTTCTCTTATTCTAAAATATAGTCACCCCTCTATCAGGGGGCAGATGGTTCCAGGACCCCTTGTGGATACCAACATCCAGGTTTCTTCCGTATTCTTCAAGTCTCTTCTATAAAATGGTGTGGTATTTGCTTATAGCCTATGCACATCTTCCCATGCACTTGAAGTCATCTCTAGATTATTTTTAGTATCTAATACAATGTAATTGCTATGTAAATAGTTGTTATGCTGCATTTTAAATTTTGTTTTACTTTTGATGGTTTTTGATTTTTTTTTTTTTTTGAGACAAGGTCTTACTCTTGGTCTCAAGGTCTCAGACCAGAATACAGTGATGTACCCATGGCTCACTGCAGCCATGAACTTCTGGGCTCAAATGATCTTCCTAAGTAGCCAAGGCCACAGGTGCACACCACCACACTCGGCCGATTTTCTTTTTTCTATTTTTTATAGAGACAGGGTCTCACTGTGTTGCCTGGACTGGTATTGAACTCAGCCTCAAGCAGTCCTCCTCCCTGATCATCCCAAAGCGCTGGGTTTACAGGTATGAGCCACTGCACCTGGCTGTTTGGGAATTTTTTTCAGTGTTTTTTATTTGCAGTTTGTTGAGTCTGGATACAGAGGGCTGACTATACTTACGTTCTTATAGCTTCAACAGCTCTTAATAATTTCAGAGGAGAAGCATTTTTAAGGTTGCAAATTAGTGAACCTAAGTCTTAGAGATTTCTTTTTGTTTGTTGACTTTACAAGAAAACATTTCTTCCAGTAGATTAATAATGAGCTAACATTTTTTTAAATATTTACTCTGTGCCATGCAGTTATAAGCACTTCACATTTAACCCTCATAGCAACTTTATAACGAGGGTATCATTGTTAGCTCCATTTTATAGATGAGGAAACTGAGATAAGAAGTACTTTGCTCAGAGTCAAATGACTAGGAAGAGCAGAACCATGGTACTTCAAAACTGATGACACTTTCACAGTGGATAACTTACCTCTATATGCAAAATCTGTGCTCAAGATCTGACTTCCAGTAATTTCTGGCACATTTGGGTTTTTAAAACAGTTGGTGAGACCCTCGATATGATGCAATAAGAATAGCACTCTAAATCTCCCAAGAACCTGTAAGTGTAGTTTAATCATGAGAAAAACATCCAACAAATCCCAATTGAGAGACATTCTACAAACTGCCTGCCCACGGTCCTCAAAACAATCAAGGCCATCAGAAACAAGAGTCTGAGAACTACGCCAGCTTGGGGCTAGAGAGACATGACAAAACTAAATGTCATGTGGTGGCCCGGATGGGATCCTGGAACGAAAAAGGATGTCAGGCAAAAAGCAAGCACATTTGAATAAAGTTTGGACCTTAGTTGCTAATACTGTATCGATATTGGTTTATTGATTGTGATACATGTAGCACAGTAGGAGAAGATCTTAACAATAGGGGAAACTAGGTGTGGGGCCGACAGGAACTTTCTGTACCAATCCTTATAATGTTAATATTTCTTTTTCATTTTCTCTTACCCAGGGAGCAGATTTTAAGAGTAAAAGAAGATGAGAATGTTCCATTTCTACTGGTTGGTAACAAATCAGATTTAGAAGATAAAAGGCAGGTTTCTGTAGAAGAGGCAAAAAACAGAGCTGACCAGTGGAATGTTAACTACGTGGAAACGTCTGCTAAAACACGAGCTAATGTTGACAAGGTAACGTGACTCTCTGTACTGCTGGGTCATGCTACAGTAGGTTGGTTTGCTTTAACTTGACTCCATTTTGTCTAGGGAGTCTATGAAACTTCCAAACAGAGATTTCATGTATGTTGCTTTTTATCATCCCTGAATGTTCAGATACAGGTTAGGAATTTTATTTCACCTTAGCCTCCCAACAGACATGAAAACATGAGACACTGCAGCTAAATGTACTTTTTTTAAAAAAAATACTGATGGCATTCCTGACCTTTCCCCCCCCTTTATCCTATTGGGGCTTTGGATAATATAGAAGGAATTATGTGAGTCCCAAGATTCCAGCATCACCAAATGTTCTTATCTCTGACCTGATGCCTGCCCAAGCCCACTTAAGTTCTTAAAAATAAGGTTACCTCCCAAGATGACACAGCCCCCAGACAAGAGCATTTTAAAATCTCTCCTGCCACTATACACTCCCCACCGTCAACCTTTGTTTTCTCCTGAAAGAGAAAGAAAGGAAAGGAAATCCTCTGCCTTCCTTTCTTGTCTTCTCTCTTTTTTCAGAGTGACCCGTCCTGAAAACTGATGTGGAACACCCCCAAGTACATTTCATCCCACTGCCCTAGACCAGCTCCAGTATCTAGAAAGACTGCCCAGTAGGCTGAGGTAACACAGGATCTTAAAAGGCCTCTAAGTGGGGCCTTTCTTCAGCCTGCAGATATCTAGGCTCTACAGTAGTGCCTCTCAAACGCTATTTGAGAATTGTCTGTAAATTTTGATAAACACACATTCTTGGGTCTTAACCCCAGAGATTCAGATTCATCTGGTCTGGAATGGGGCTGAGAATTTGCACTTCTAGCAAGTGCTGCATGTGCTTGTAGATCTATAACCCTGATCCAGAAAGTAGTAGGTTAAAAAAAAGTTGGAGATTTGTTCTGTTATTTTGCTGTAGGTCTTACAACAGTGTCGTTGCTGTCTTAAGCTTATTGACTTTAGCACACTGTTCGAATCCTTTGGGTCCAGGAAAGCTGTCCAAAATGAGTACTGCAGATTTCTATTTAGGGTACTAGTTTTTTCTAAGGTTAAGGCTAGGGCAAGAGTGAGTGAGTGTGAGAGAGAGAGAGAGAGAGAGAGAGAGTGTGTGTGTGTGTGTGTGTGTGTGTGTGTGTGTCCTTAATTAACAGTTATTTCTCACAGTTCTAGGGGCTGGCAAGTCCCAGATCAATGTCCTAGATAATCTGATTCTGGAGATGGCTTTCTTCCTGATTTGCAGGAAATATCTTACACCTTCCTGCTGTATCTTCACATGACACACAGAGAGAGAGAGCTCTCCTCATTCTTCTTGCTAGGATACTGCTCCCATCACGGGAGCCCTGCCCTAGTGCCATAATTACCACCCAAAGGCCCCATCTTTTATTGCCGTTGCATAGGGGTTAGGATTTCAGTATATGAATTTTCCATAGCATGCCCTGTCATATTTTCCTGGGAACCATGGTTTCTGAACAAAGTACGTAGGGCATGGGTATTTCAGTTAGTTTCCATTTGGAAATGGGAACAAGAATACCTGCCTTCACAGGATTATTGTAAAGATTAAATGAAATCACATATGTAAAATGCCACCGCCTATGTGTGACCTATAGTAAGTCATTAGAAAATTACAGATTTAAAGAGACAATTTGTAGGGCAAATTTTTTCAAGTACTAGTGAAAATATATTTTAAGATTGAGGATGTTTGAGATTGTGAAGGGCAACATTGAACGTTCCCATGGCATAAATATACTTATTTTCTCCTAACTGATGTCTTGAGCAGGTAGTAGAGCACACTATACAACTGTGTTGTAACAGTCCTTGTGGTGGTCATCTGTTGGCATCAGAGGCCCTGGGAAGTGTGGTGTTTGCCTCATCACAGCTCTTACAGGATAGTGAGAAAATGGCCACAAACTCAGGAAAAATGGTCCAAAAACAGCAACAGGCATGTCTTAGAAAGGAAACACAAATGGCCTTTAAACTGGAAAAGATGCTCAGTGTCACTTATAAAAAGGGAAGTACAATTTAAAAATATAGTGGGATGTCCTTTTTTCACCTGTCACTTTGGAAGAAAACGGCAAAGAGGTTGAGAACAGAATATACTGTTGGTGAGAGGATAGAAAAACAGGAACCTCTCATGTTGGTGGAAGGGCAGTTTTGGGGTATCTATCAGAATTACATCCCAACAATTTAAGTCTTAAAAATGTATGATAAAGACAAATCATGCACTCACGTATAAATGTATGTTCACTGGTAGTCAGTGGAATGTTAACTGTGGAAACATCTGAAGCATTATTTTTAGAAGCAAAAGACTGGAAATATCCAAGTGTTCAATAATGGACTGGTTTAAATAATGGAGTATTACCCAACCATTAAAAAGAAATGAGGATAGAACTAAATGTGCTGATACCAAATGATCTTCAGTTATAAAGTAAGTGAAACAAAGTACAGAGTGGTGTCTGTAGTTTGCTGCCATGTGTTTTGAGCACACATGCATACACATTATCTATGCACATATCATAAGGATATGTAAGACTCTGGTCCTATGGTTGCCTCCAGAGAATTAAGTCACAGTTTAATGCTCTTTTCACTGTAAATAACCTTGTGAACTTTTGCCATATTCATGGATCCTTGGCCCTCAAACAACACCGGTTTGAGCTGTGCAGATTTTTTTCATAGATGCAGTCTGCCTCCACGTCTCTGCTGGAGACGGAGAATCCAGCAGGGCGTGAAAACTGCTTATGCAGAGGGCTGGCTTTCTATATCCACGGGTTCCACAGGGTCGGCTATGGGGCTTCAGTAGGTACAGACTGTGGTATCCACAGGTACATCCTGTACAGATACTGAGGTACAACTGTATTACTTTTTCAAGAAAGAAGAAAGTATAGGGTCGTTTTAGTTACTATGGCTGTGTAACAAAGTACACTCCAAAACCTTTCTGGTAAAACAATTATTTATTCTGCTGATACATTCTGTGGCTAAGAATTTGAACAGAGCACAGTGGAAGTGGCTTGGCTCTGCTCTGCAGTGTCCGATGCCTCAGCTGAAAAGCTTAAAGTCTGGACACTGGAAATACCTAACCTTAGGTTCTGAAGGCTTGTTCGCACATGTCTGGCTCAGCCAGTTGATGCTGGCTGTTATCCAAGGATGCCTCAGTTCCTCTCCAGGTGGGTTCCTCCATGTGGCCTTTTCCCTGTGTGTTAGTTTAGGCGTCCTCACAGCATAGTGGGCAGAGCCTCCAAGGGCAAGTGTTAGAAGAGAATAAGTACCAGGCAGAAAGCATACAGCCTCTTATGACTTAGTCTCGGAAGTTATGCAGCATTATTTCAGCCTCTTGCTACAGGTTGGAGGTTGTCACAAAGTCTCATCTAGGTTGAGAAGGAAGGGGAATCAACTTCACCTCTTGAAGGAAAGTGGCAGGATTCTGGTAAAGCACATAGGAAACAGTGCTGTAACCAGTTTCAGATAATACAGTCTGCATTCAGTGGTCACCTCTCCAAAACAGAATTACATTAAATAAGACTGCTTATAAAATGAGGTGTAAATCCGTGCTGAAGACTATAATTTTGTGTACTGCTACATCCTGCAGAGTGGCTGCCAGATAAAGGATCTCAGTGGCCATGTAAAAGTCATTTGCAGTAACTATTCCATTTCCAGAATTGGGTTATACTTGTCTTCGTGGTTGTTTTCCTGAGGAAATAATCTCATAGTCAGAAGAGCTAATATTTATTTGTGCTTGTAAGAGCCAGGCACTATGGTAAGTACCAACTATTTAATCCTTAATTGTGTGAGGCATAGATACTCTTCTGATGCTCATTTTTTAGATGAGGAAGATGAGAGGTGTGGGGAGATTACATAACTGGCTCAAGGTCACAGGATTCGTGGTGGCATCTGCTGCCTCTGGGTTTGGCCAGCTCTGGTGCTCACATTCTTTCTGAACTCTTTTACTCGAAACGATGGTTGGGGCCAGCCACGGTGGCCCACGCCTATAATCCCTTTACTCTGGGGGGCCAAAGCAGGCAGATTACTCGAGCCCAGGAGTTCGAGACCAGCCTGGGCAACATGGCAAAACCCCATCTCTACAAAGAGTACAAAAATTAGCCAGGTATGGTGGTGAATGTCTGTAGTCCCAGTTACTCGGGAGGCTGAGACAGGAGGATTGCTTGAGCCCGGGAGCCGGAGGCTGCAGTGGGCCCAGATAATACCACTACCCTCCAGCCTAGGTAATAGAGCAAGACCCCATCTCAAAAACAAAACAAAACAATGGTTGGAGTAGCCACTGTTTTCCCATTTCTTATGTCATCCACTACTAGAAGCCTGATCACAAATTTTCAGGAATAGCAAGTGTTATTTCCTTCTATTAAATTGGAAAATGTCATGCTTTGTCACAGAACAAACGCTAGCTTTCCATAAGATAATTGGCTCATGCCTTATCATCTGGATTCCACGTAGACCATTGGGTAAAAGTTTCAAAGATGCAGATTTTAAACCTACTCATGAAAAGTGTCATAGCCACCAGAGCTGGGGCATGGCATGTCTCAGGAGGCCATGCTTGTCACAGAGGGGTCACCCTAAGGCTAGAGGATCTGGGCAAACCTACTTGTGCACTCATTGGATTCATTCAGTGACCTTGTTAGTACCCTTCTAGCTAAATGCTCTGCTTCTTAATTCACAACTCCAAGGTTGCTCTTGATTTTTAAAAACATCTTGGCAGAACAGAGAGAAGTTGAGCTAGTATTAACAGATTTCCAAAGGGGCAGTGTGATTTATTATGTCAAGAGAATCAGTTTCATGTTGAGGAGAGAATTTTGGTAGAAATATACTGTATTTTTTGGAAAATATCATATTTGGGTTTTTTCACTGTACAAGTAATACATGGATACATACTATATACAGAAAAATTCATAATACAGAAACATAAGGAGGAAAAGTGAGTCACTTCTCCCATATTTCACTCCCTTCCCCTCCCTTTTAGTAACCAGCGCTAACACGGGCATGTCTTTCCAGACGTTAAAAGCAGGCATACATATCTCTAAGGGGAAGTTTGTGTTTGCTTGTTTTTCCCCCTAATATTGATAGGATTTATGTACACACACACACACACACACACACACACTATATTTATATCTGTATGTACAGTGCACATTTCTGTGGTTTGCTTTTTAAATATGACAACTCTTATAGCTCTTCCAGGTCACTGCATATAGATATGTCCACATTCTTTTTAAAACCACAAAGTATTCCATGGTTAGCCTTTCCCATAATTTAGCCATTTTCCTATTAATGACAGCTGTTTGTTACAGCACTGTTCACAATAGCCAAGATACAGAACTAATACAAATGCCAACGACAGAAGAATGAATAAAGAAAAATGTGATAGATACACACTATGCAGTACTACTCAGTCATTGGAAAGGATAAAATTCTGTCATTCATGGCAGTATGGATAGAACTAGAGAAAATTAAGTGAAATGAGCCAGGAACAGGCAGTTAAACACTGCATGTTCTCACTCATATGTAAAAGTTTAGAAAAAGTTGACCTCATAGAAGGAAAAAAAAGAACAGAGGATACTAGAGGCTGGAATGGGAAGGATAGGGAGAGATTGGTTAAATTATACAGAATTACAGCTAGATAGGAATGAGCTCTAGTGTACTAGACTACTGCGGATGACTGCACTTGGTAATATATAGTTTCCAATACCTGAGAGGAGGACATTGAATATTCCCAACACAAATCATAAATGACTGAGATCTTATTACCCGGATCTGATCACTGTACATTATGTATTAAAACATCACTGCGTGCTCTGTGAATGTGTCAATTAAAAAGATAAAATTCAATCAAAAACAAAACTTGAAATTAAACCTTCATATAGTATCCTTTTCTTAGTGATTTATCTGCGTTAGAAAGCAGTACTGGGAATCCTCTAATAATTACATTTAGTTAGAATCGAGGCCTCCTGCCCTAGCTAGTTAACCAGAGACTTGAAACAGAGGTCTTCTGAAATTCCTACTCTCCAGGGAAATAGAATCACAACCAGTGGGGACAAGAACTAATGTGTTTTATGTCATCATTGTGTTTCATTCTGTTGCATTCTCTCTCTCTCTCTCTGTCTCTCTCTCTCTCTCTCTCTCTCTCTCTCTCTCTCTGTGTGTGTGTGTGTGTGTGTGTGTGTGTGTGTGTGAGAGAGAGAGAGAGAGAGAGAGACGCTCGGTTTTTCCCTTTAACCTTTATGCTTCTTCATGTTGGTCCTATGTCTGTTGGACTCAGCCCATTCATTTTTGATAGCTACCTTGCTTTCTGATTTAAAATTTATACTTCTTCAGATCAGGAGTCAGCCATTCATCTAAGGAACTCAGGTTCCGTTTAAGAAGAATGGTATTTAGCAGACACAGCATAGGTACTTAATTTGCTTGTTGCTGTTGGGTTGTCGTTTTTCAGGGAATAGTGCTAGGAAATAGGTATTATTAAAAGAAAAGAAAAATATGTGATCATGTTATTTCCAATTCAAATTTAACATTACAAAGGTTTGCCTCTTTGATTTTGTACTTGTATCTTTTCTCTTACACTGAAAATCTTCATTCCTAAATTACACTAACGTAATTCCTTTGCATTAGTCTTCAGTGTATGTGAAATAGTTCCAGAAGAGCAACACTGCTGTCATGAACAAACTACAAAATGAAGTTTGGCTGGGCGTGCTGGCTCACCCCTCCCAGCACGTTGGGAATCCGAGGTCAGGAGTTTGAGACCAGCCTGGTCAACACGGCAAAAGTCCATCTCTACTAAAAATAGAAAAATTAGCCTGGCATGGTGGCTCATGTCTGTAATCCCAGCTACTTGGGAGACTGAAGCAGGAGAATCTCTTGAACCCGGGAGGCAGAGGTTACAGTGAGCTGAGATTGCACCATCACACTCCAGCCTGGGCAACAGAGACTCTGTCTTAAACAAAAGAAAAAAAAGTTTAAGATTTGTCTTTGTTGTTGTTGTTGTTGTTGTTGTTGTTGTTTTAATTGGAATTTTGTTTCTACTTTTATACTTAGCATCTATTCTAAAATAAATGCTTTATATGCTATTTTTATAGACCTTTGAAATAATTCCTCTGTATGACGGTTGTCGCCAACTTGGAACATCGTCAGTCTTGTTTTCTTCTGGGTTTTTGGGTTTTTTTTTTGGTTTTGGGTTTTTGGGTATTTTTTTGAGATGGAATCTCACTTTCTTGCCCAGGCTGGAGAGATCAATCTCTGTTCGCCGCAACCTCCGCCTCCTGAGTTCAAGTGATTCTCCTGCCTCAGCCTCCCAAGTAGCTGGGATTATAGGCACGCACCACCACACCTGGCTAATTTTTGTATTTTTAGTAGAGACAGGGTTTTACCATGTTGGCTAGGCTGGTCTTGAACTCCTGACCTCAGGGAACCCCTTCCTCGGCCTCCCAAAGTGCTGGGATTATAGGCATGAGCCAAAATACCTGGCCAGTCTTACTTGTTTTAATTTGATTTTCAATTTTTAGGGTTTGTATTTTATTTTTACTTATTTATTTTTACTTATTTATTTTTTTTCTTGAGACTGAATCTCGCTCTGTCGCCCAGGCTGGAGTGCAGTGGCGTAATCTTGGCTCACTGCAACCTCTTCCTCCCAGGTTCAAGCGATTCTCGCGCCTCAGCCTTCCATGTAACTGGGATTACAGGCACACACCACCACACCCAGCTAATTTTTGTATTTTTAGTAGAGACAGGGTTTCACCATATTGGCCAAAGTAGTCTAGAACTCCTGATTTCAGGTGATCTGCCCGCCTCGGCCTCCCAGAGTGCTGTGATTACAGGCGTGAGTCACTGTGCCTGGCCTAATTTTATTTTTGAATATGTAAAACATCAGTGTCTCTAAAGTAGAAATTCTATAACAAGATATATTCAGAGATGCCTCACTCTTCCTTGTACTCTCCTCTCTCCTTCTTGAAAATGAAGTTGATTATTAGGGTTTGGTTTATTATTTCATTGTTCTTTGTGCAAGGGCAAACAAATACATATGTACTCCTGCCCTGCGCGCGCACACACACACACACACACACACACACACACACAGGTAGCACTCTATCTGCTATTCAGCACCTTACTTTTTTCAGTTTGTTTTCACTAGAAAACTGGAGGCGCATTAGGAAAGGCCACACTGGTCATGATATACACACACTTCTCTACTCACAGCACTCATTATCATTTTAATATTTCTTGCTTATCTTTAGTCTTAATGTCTTTTAATTCTATAAGTAAAAACTTATTTTTTTAAATCCAGAATTCAAAAGTGATCATAAAGTTATTCCTCCTTTTGTCATACACTCAGGCGTTTATGTGGAGTGTGAGTGTGTAGCCTTCCAGACCCTTCTGTGTTGTAGAACAGAGAAATTCGTTATTGAAATTTGATTTTGAATTCTTACACATAATTTTTTTAGTTACTATGCTACTATCTCATTATTTACCAGTTCCTAGGCATGAAATGAAAACTGATAAATTCTCAAATACAGAGTAACAAAGTTGTTAGGTGGTGTCTGGTATCAAGATGATAAAGGAAAAGTCAGCTTTGTTTCTAAAAATGGAGCTGAAGAAACTAAGTTATGAAATCTAATCAAATTATTAAATATAAATTTTAAAGTGTATGTGTGTGTGTGTATATATATATATATATTTTTTTTTTTTGAGACACAGTGTCACTCTGTCGCCAGACTGGAGTGCAGTGGCATGATCTTGGCACATTGCAACCTCCACCTCCTGGGCTCAAGCGATTTTCCTCCCTCAGCCTCCCGAGTAGCTGGGACTACAGGCACATTGCCACCACGCCCAGCTAATTTTTTGTATCTTTAGCAGAGATGAGGTTTCACCATGTTGTCCATGATGGTCTCAATCTCCTGAACCTCATGATCTGCCCACCTCAGCCTCCCAAAGTCGGCATGAGCCACCACACCCAGCAATTAAGTGTATGTTATTAAATACAAATTAATAAAATACATTTATTGATTATAAAGTACTTAGATATAATTCATTGAGTTTTGTCTTTGGGGCTATCATCACCTTATAGCACTTTATAATTTTTATCTTGAAAACTGGAACAGAAAGATCAGGTTTTATTAAATATGAACATTTGTACCATAAGGTGTAATTCAGAAAATTTTCTAGGTTTCTTCTTTTTTCAAGATACTAGGAAAATCAGGCTTTAGGTTTATGTTTTCCGCTCTCTACTCCCAAACAAAAGCTCTTAAATATTTATTCTTCTATTATCTCCAGAGTTTACTGCTATGATTTGGAGAAGTACTAAGTTCATGTCTATTTACATTATTTATCCTATTTTTTTTCCTAGGTATTTTTTGACTTAATGAGAGAAATTCGAGCAAGAAAGATGGAAGACAGCAAAGAAAAGAATGGAAAAAAGAAGAGGAAAAGTTTAGCCAAGAGAATCAGAGAAAGATGCTGCATTTTATAATCAAAGCCCAAACTCCTTTCTTATCTTGACCATACTAATAAATGTAATTTATAAGCATTGCCATTGAAGGCTTAATTGACTGAAATTACTTCAACATTTTGGAAATTGTTGTATATCACTAAAAGCATGAATTGGAACTGCAGTGAAAGTCAAATTTACTTTAAAAAGAAATTAATATGGCTTCACCAAGAAGCAGAGTTCAACCTATTTCATAATTGCCTACATTTATCATGGTCCTGAATGTAGCGTGTGAGCTTGTGTTTCTCGGGCAGTCTTTCTTGAAATATTAAATAAAGAAGTGAGATGGGGGTGGAGAGTAGGAGGAAAGGTGACTTCCTCTGGTGTTTATTATAAAGCTTAAATTTTATATCATTTTAAAATGTGTTGGTCTTCTACTGCCTTGAAAAATGACAATTGTGAACACGATAGTTAAACTGTACCACTTTTTTTAACCATTATTATGCAAAATTTAGAAGAAAAGTTATTGGCATGGTTGTTGCATATAGTTAAACAGAGTAATTCATCTGTGAATCTGCTTTAATTACCTGGTGATAACTTAGAAAAGTGGTGTAAACTTGTACGTGGAATTTTTTGAATATGCCTTAATTTAGAAACTGAAAAATACCCGGTCATATCATTCTGGGTGCGTTCTTACTGGCACCAGGGGTCCACTGCCCCATGTGTCCTGGTGAGAAAATATATGCCCAGCATGGAGTACAGCTTTTGTATAGAAGATTCTTGAGACTAACTGTCCACATTTAAAATGTGTGCCATACTCTGGTTCTTGAAAATAAGATTCCAGAGCTCTTTGATCGCTTTTCATAAACTGCAAGGTCATTTTAAATGAAGGGCCAGCATATACTTATAAGATCATTTTCAACTGCGAGGATTCAGCACCAGTTAGTTTTGAATGAACCCTCCTTTTCTCTAAGATGCTGGTCCCTGGAGATTACTTTCTGCCAGTGGTGAGCATGTACGTGTTAAGTTTTTAATCTCCTGGGAGCAGGGCACAGGAAGAAAATGTCTAGTGCTAATGCATTTTGCACTAGAACACTTTGGGGAAAATATTCATGCTTGCCATCTGTTCATTTCTAAATTTGTCCTCATGAAGTTACAGTTTGGTACAGGAATTATTAGGAGTAATTCTTGTCTGCTTATGTTCATGATAAAGAACACTGTAGCTCCATTTTCAGTTCACATCAAGCAGGCAAACCTGGGTACAGTGCAGAAAACGTGTGGCACACACTGACCAAACATTCGGCCGTGTCACCATTGCGTGTGTTCCTGCTGGCGGAATTCTAGCACACTGTTTGGGGACATAACTTCAGTGGGAAATACGCCACTTTCAGATTTTTTTTTTTCCTTTTTGCAGTGGGGCTAGGACAATTGATTTAACACAGTATTTTTTTCTTTTCGCTCAATCCTAATTTCAACAGGTCAAAGATGTGTTCAGGCATTCCAGGTAACAGGTGTGTACGTAAAGTTAAAAATAGGCGTTTTAGGAACTCACTCTTTAGATATTATATCCAGCTTCTCATGTTAAATATTTGTCCTGAAAGGGTTTGAGATGTACATCTTCCATTTTGTATTTCTCATAGGCTATGCCGTGTGCAGAATTCAAGTTACCAGTGTAACACTGGCCAGCGGGCCCAGCAATCTCCACCTGTACTCATTATAGTCTTATTTAACCAGGGGTCCTAACCACTAACATTGTGACTTTGCTTTGAGACCTTTCCTCTCCTGGGTACTGAGGTGCTATGAAGCCAACCGACAAAGATGCATCACGTGTCTTAGGCTGATGCCACTACCCAATTTGTTTATTTGCAATTTGAGCCATTTAAAGACCAATAAACTTCCTTTTTTAAAATGTTTGTGGTGTTACTTGATGTTTACAATATAATGTGTAACATTCAGATGTACCCACTGGGGCGTCTTTACTAAACAGCTGCATCTTTTGAGCTCTCCGCTTGTAGACTTCTTTTGTGTAATGCCAGATTTCCTAAAAACAGTATCAGCATTGCTCAGAGTTAATCAAGGCTCAGAAATGGAAGGACTCGGGTACAGATACATTGAAGATACTCTGTGTGGTCATGAAATGACAGATGTGTACATTACTTTTAGAATGCTACTAGAGAATGAATAGGTGACCGCTTTATATTCATTTTCTAATCAGAATGACCCCCAGAGAATTTCCAAATTGTGGGAGGCATGACACCCTATTACCGTTTCACCAAGCTTCAGGCCAGCATTTGATGTCTGGAGGAAAAGTGTGGCCTATTAACTTGAACGGCACGGGAGTTAGAAACAATCTGGCCCGATATGGAGAGCAACCTTTCAAAATCCAGTTCATTTTAATTTCATAACTCATAAGCAGTGCTAGAATGAGCACATTTAAGTTAGAATTGGCATAATTTTAAATCTCACTGTGTGCACACATTCTTAATACAAATATGGAGTATGATGTTAAATACTCTGCCCTGGGTGGGCACTGTAGCTCACACCTGTCATCCCAGCACTTTGAGAGGCCACAGCAGGAGGATAGCTTGAGCCCAGGAGTTCAAGACTAGCCTGGACAACATAATGAGACCCCGTTTACAAAAAGTAAAAAAATTAGCCAAGCCTGGCCTTGCTCACCTGAATGAGTTAGAAAGTCATGTCTCAAAATTGTGTCAGAAGAATGTAAACTTTGGCAACATTATATTACTGCCTTAAGCTATCAAAGCATTTACTAAAATTCCAGTAGAGGTTTCGGAGTGATCCAGTGTTAGAAGTCTCCTTTAGGCTAAGTCTGTAATCCCAGCACTTTGGGAGGCTGTGGTGGGCAGATTACTTGAGTCCAGGAGTTGAAGACTACCCTGGGCAACATGGTGAGGCCTCACCTCTACAAAAAGTCAAAATATTAGCTAGGCACAGTGACGTGCACCTGTAATCCCAGCTACCAGAGAGTCTGAGGCAGGAGGATCTGTTGAGCCCAGGAATTTGAGTCAGCAGTGAGCTGTGATCAAGCCACTTCAATCCAGCTGTGGAGGGCAAAGTGAGACCCCATCTGTAAAAAATAAAAAAGCCTCCTTTGGTGAATTACTTTTGAAGTCGAGAATGGCAGGTCAGTAAAGGTCTTTGTGCCTTTAGTATTCTGTTCTGCATGCAGCTACTGGAAGAGGGCAAGAAGCGAAGCGAAGGTTGGTCATCTGTTCTCAACAGGACCCAGACACCATTGATGGGGATGGGGAGAGGGTGGAGGAACAGTTAACATCTGTTTAAGAGAGACTATGAGACGCATGAAAATTTGTAAGACAAATCTGATAGAAGAACTGTCAGATATGTGATAAAAGATTGCTTTTATCAGAAGCCCCAAAGAAAATAAACAGAAAAGCATTTAGGTGCTTGCAAACATATAGCACTTAGAAAATACTCCTAATGACAGTATTTGGGTTTGTTGAATTGGAAGCAGGTATGAGAACGAACTTCCAAGCCTCTGCTGACAAGCAAAATAGTCTCTAAAGGATGTGAAGTGGATTTCAGGTTGTGGCCCTGAGAGTTACATCATCACATGCCAGGTCTTTTGTTTGTTTATGGACTGATCTTTGTAAAGAATGCCATATTTGGCTGGGCACGGTGGCTCCCACCTGTAATCCCAGTACTTTGGGAGGCCAAAGCAGGTGGATCACCGAAAGTCAAGAATTTGAGACCAGCCTAGCCAACATGGTGAAACCCTGTCTCTACTAAAATTACAAAAATTAGCCGGGCACAGTGGCACACACCTGTAAACCCAGCTACTTGGGAGGCTGAGGCAAGAAAATTGCCTGATGCCAGGAGACAAAGGTTGCTGTGAGCTGAGATTGTGCCACTGCACTCCAGCCTGGGTGACAGAGCTTTTTTTCTTTCTCAAAAAAAAAAAAAAAAAAAAAAGAATGCCAGATTCAATGGGTATATATTTAGATGTTTTTTCTAGAATCCTGGAAGTCGGCCTAAAAGACACCTTAGAAGCCATTGCCTCAGTTTACAGATCAGAAGAAAGATAATTTGCACAGGATCACAGGAGTAATGTAAGAACCAAAATTAGAATGCAGAGCTTCAATTTAAAAAGGAAAAAAAGAAAGGCATGGTGGCGCATGCCTATGGAGGATGAGGGGGAGGAACCCCTGAACCCAGGAGTTCAAGACTAGCCTGGGCAACAAAGTGAAAACTCATTGCCAAAAAAAAAGATGCATCTGTCTTCTTTCCTTTTTTTTTTAGAGACAGGGTCTCACTCTGTTGCCCAGGCTGGAGTGTAATAGCATGATCATAGTTCACTGCAGCCTCCAGTGATCCTCCTACTATTGCAGCCTCCAGAGTAGCTGAGATTAGCGGCATGAGCCACCATATCCAGCTGAGTCGTCGGTCTTCTAATTCCAAGCTCTTCCCACTTTCCTTTCCAAGTTCTGGATAGGGCTGAGGGTGCTTTAAATGGAGACAGCACAGCAGTCGGAGGGTTCCCAGAGCATGATGAACTGAAATTCAGATTTGGCTTCCATCCCTTCTGATTTGTCTTGAGGAATTTCCTTGATCCCCAGATTCTTCACCGTAAAACTCCCAGTCAGTGCCTAATTCCTGGGGTTGTTGTGAGGATTTTACAAAGAGTAAGCTATTTTTAGTAATTAGTATTTTTAGTATTTGTACTTTAAATGCAGAGAAAAGTTCTCCCTGTGGCTGGCCCTCTGCTCTCTGTAAAAGCAGTTTCTGTGTGACATTCTGCTTGGCACTGATTAACCATTGACAGTACCACTCAAGTCCATGTTTTATGTTGGAAAGAAGAAACTGGGAGACTCTAGTTTAAGGACCAGAGATTCGGGTTGTCACACCTTTGTACTCACTGAGTCTTAGCACTGAAAGGACCCTCAGATGGCAAGTCATGGGAACAAGGAAGTAAAGTCCGCAGAGACCAGCTAGAAAGACTTAAGCCTGCACTGCTGGCTGAGCGAGTCCTTTATGTTCTTTCTAGTATCTTTCATCAATACCTGGAGCTCCTGCCAGGGAGATGGGGGGTATGGAGCATAAGGACCCTGGAAGGAAGGACAGGTCAGAGACACCTCCCTAGTTACAGAGAGAGCTCCTCGCTCAGTCTCACCAAAGGCCTGGAGCACTGAGGGAGAGGCAAACTTGAGAGACCATTACTGGGACGAGTATGCTATTTGGCCCCTGATAATGAAAGCTCTGACCGAGAAGAGGCCTTCAATGCGCTTTTACTCATTGACTGAGAAACTGGAGAGACCAAATCATTCAACATTTCGACCCTCGATTTACAGAGAGCACATGGTCAAGCACTGATGAAGAATTTCATTCTCAAAGAATTTGTTAGAGCAATCCGAGGTACCAGCTCCAAGAACTTGTGGGGTTTGACTTTCAGACCCCATTGTATTGGGAGTGAGTGAGGCTGCATTTTGGGAATTATGAGCTGGTTCACTGACTCAAACCACTAAACTAAAGCAGCCTGCCTTCACCTTGATTCTCTATTTTGGGGGTCAGCTTGCATCACCAAAGACAAATCTTGAGAGGACCAATAGCATAAGTGGAGCGTGAAGGTGAAGGGGCACAGACACCTACATATCACATCACATCGTATCTTGCGTCTCTCTTATCCTGCCCCCAGCACACCACACTCCCACAGTCCCTGAAAGAAAATACTGTCTCAGGAAAGTGATGGTAAATGAGAATGATAATACACAATGAAATCAGCAAAATAAATTGTGAAACCTATGTCACAGTTGTATTTATTCTGAGACACAATAACATTCATGAGCTTGTATCAACAAAGATTTTTAAACAATAGAAGAAGGAAAACAGGAAAATGCTGAGCAGCAGCTGCAGCCTCTGGTGAAAAAGCTGGCCGGTACCATATCCAGGAAATATCCATGTCCCCCTGCATATCTGCCAAAAGGAGAAGGAAACATTTGATTCCAGGAAATCAGCAGCTGCTTTGTGAGTTTGCTCCACTGCTGGGAGGAGGCTTCATATGAAGCATGTAATGAAATCTGGTCATTAAAATGTGTGTAGCACCTCCCCTTCTTGCTCCTAGCATCTTGCTCCTGCTTTCACCATCTGACATGTCTACCCCCCTTTTACTTTCCACTGTGATTGTAAGTTTCCTGAGGCCTCCTAAGAAGCTGAGCAGATGCTGCCACCATGCTTCCTGTATAGCCTGCAGAACCATGAGCCAATTAAACCTCTTTTCTTTATAGATTACTCAGTTTCAGGTATTTCTTTAGAGCAATGCAAGAACAGACTAATACAGAAAATTGGTACCAGGAGGGGCTGTTGCTATAAGGAGACCTGAAAATGTGGAAGCAAGTTTAGAGTTGGGTAATGGGCTGAGGTTGGAAGTTTGGAGAGCTCAGAAGACAGGAAGAAGAGGGAAAGTTTGCAGCTTCTTAGAGTTGGGCTAAATGGTTGCGATCAAAATGGTGACAGTGATATGGACAATGAAGTCCAGGCTTCTGAAGTCTCAGATGGAAATGGCAAACTTACTGGGAACTGGAGCAAAGGTCATGCATGTTACACCTTAGCAGAGAGTCTGGCTACCTTGTGTCCACGTTCTAAGGCTCTTTGGAAGTTTGATTTAGGGTGTTTAGTGGAAGAAATTTCTAAGCAGAAAAGTATTCAAGACATAATCTGGCTGCTTCTAACAGTCTATGATCACATGCAGGAGCAAAGAAATGACTTAATGGTGAAATTGTTTTTTAATAAACCTTATTAATTTTTTTGAGACAAGGTCTCACTGTGTCACCCAGGCTGGAGTGCAGTGTCATGATCTTGGCTCACTGCAACCTCTACCACCTGGGTTCAAGCAATTCTCCTGCCTAGCAAGTAGTTGGGACTACAGGCAGGCACCACACACCCAGCTAACTTTTATTGTTTTTGTTTTTAATAGATACATTAACCTGGCCATGTTGCCCAGGTTAATCTGAAACTCCTAGACTCAGGCAATTCACCTGCCTCAGCCTCACAAAGTGTTGGAATTACAAGCATGAGGCACCACACCCAGCTGGAATTTACATTTAAAAAGGAAGCAGAGCATGAAAATTTGCCCTGGCCATGTGGCAGAGGAAGAAAAAGCTTTTTTAAGAGAGGAATTCAAGCAGGTTGTGGGGCAACAATTTGCTAGAGAAATTTGCGTAACTAAAAGGGAGGCAAGTGCTAATAACCCAGATATTAGGGAAAAGGCCTCAAAGGCATTTCAGAGATCTTTGTGGCAGCCCCTTCCATAATAGGCCTAGAGGCCAAGCAGGGAAGAATGGTTTCATGGACCAGACCCAGGGCCCTGCTGTCCTGCAGAGCATGGGATGCTGATCTCTGCATCCTGGCCATTCCAGCTCCAGCCAAGGCCCAGGTACAGCTTGAGCTGCCACTTGGGCGAATGTAAGCCTGAGGCCTTAATGACTTCCACTTGTTGTTAAGCCTGCAGGCGCACAGAATGCAGAAGTGAAGTAGGCTTGGGAGCCTCTGCCTAGATTTCAGTATGGAAAAGCCTAGGTGTCCAGGCAGACGCCTGCTACAGGGGTGGAGCCCTCAAAAAGAATTTTTATTTAGCATGGTACCAAGGAAAATGTGAGGTTAAAGCCCCCACATAAAGTCCCCCACTGGAACGCCCTCTAGTGGAGCTATGAGTAGGGCCCACCACCCTCCAGATCCAGAATGGTAGATAGACCAGCAGCTTGCTTCCTGCACTTGGAAAATGCACAGGCACTCAACATCCTGTGAGAGCAGTCTCAGGGACTGAACCTTGTGAAGGCACTGAGTTGCCAAAGGCTTTGGGAGACCACCCCTTGCACCAGTGTGTCCTGGATATGGGACATGGAGTCAAAGGAGATTATTTTGGAGCTTTAAGGTTTAATCACTGCCTTGCTGGATTTTGGACTTGCATGGGGCCTATCGCCCCTTTATTTTGACCAATTTCCCCCTTTTGTAAAGGGAATGTTTACTCAATGCTTGTACCCCCACTGTACCTTGGAAGTAACTAACTTGTTTTTATCTACAGGCTCATAGGTGGAAGGAACTTTCCTTCCACTTAATTCATTCCAGCATTAACTCCAAAGTCCTCAGATGAGACTTTGGACTTTGGAGTTAATGCTGGAATGAATTAAGACTTTTGGGGGCTGTGGGAAGGCATGATTGATTGTATTTTGCAATGTAAGAAGGACATGACATCTGGGAGGGGTCAAGGGCAAAATGATATAGTTTGGATATTTGTCCTTGCCCAAATCTCGTGTTGAATTGTAATCCCCAGTGCTGAAAGAAGGCCTTGTGGTAGGTGTTTGGGTCATGGAGGTGAATCCCTCATGGCTTAGTGCTGTCTTTGTGATAGTGAGTTCTTGTCAGAACTGGTCATTTAAAAATGTGTAATGCCTCCCTGCTGTTCTCGCTCCTGCTCTCGCCATGTGACATATCTACTCACCCTTCACTTTCCGCCATGACTGTAGCCTTCCTGAGGCCTCCTGAGAAGCTGTGCAGATGTCAGCACATGCTTTCTGTAAAGTCTGCAGAACCGTGAGCCAATTAAATTTTTTCTTTATAAATTACCTAGTCTCAGGTATTTCTTTACAGCAATGGAAGAATGGACTAACACAGCAGGGTAGCAACATGAAATGCTTCCAAAGTGGAAACCCCTACACTTGGGAGCAAGCTCCTGTTCATTCATTCTTTTCTTCATTCATTCATTCATCAATTTATCAAACAGTTTTTTGAAAACCAGTGGAGCACAGACCTTCTCCATCCTTACCACTTCTATTCTAATCCAAGCGAATGACCCCACCTGAGTTATTGCTGTGGCCTCTCAGTTCTTCACACCATCCCCACTCTTGCTCCCTTCTCCCCTGCCTCTCTACCCCATCCATCCTGGATACCACAATCAGAGCCAAATGAAAGTATGAGCATTCCTCCCTTTGCTTAAAACACTCCAGTAACTTCCCATTCTTTTTAAGACAAATACAGGACTCCAAAATTAGTGTGGTGAGCTGCAACATGGTCCATCAAAGATGTCCATGTCCTAATTCCCAGAACCTGTGGATATGTTATCATCTTATATGGCAAACGGGACTTTGCAGGTGTGATTAAGTTAAGGGTTTTGAGATGAGGAGACCATCCTGGATTATCTCGGTGGGGCAAGTTCATCTTAAAGGTCTTTCTAAGATGAAGGCAGGAGGGTCAGAGTCGGAGAGTCGGAGAAGGAGATGGGAAAATGCAAGCAGAGAATGGGGGTTGTAATACCAGGAGCCCAGGAATGCAGGCAGCCTCTAGAAGTGGGAAATGCCCAAAAGCGGAATCCCCACTAGGGCCTCCAGAAGGAACACATGCAGCTCTGCTGACGCCTAGAATTTAGCTCCATAAAACCCATTTTGGACTTCTGACCTTCAGGGCTGTAAGATAAGCTTGTGCTGTTTCAAGTCACTAAATTTGAGATAATTTGTCACAGCAGCAACAAGCTTTCCCCATCTTCCGCTATACTCCCTCCCTCTGGCACTCCATGTTTCAGCCACACACATTTCTCGTAGCCTTTCCCATGCCTTTCCCTGAGCCTTTGCACATGCTAGTCCCACTGCTGGAAAACCTCTTTTACATTCTTCTTGGGCTAGCACAGCAAACACCGTTGGTTCCTACCCCAGATTTATTCCTCCACCACTCCTTTCTGCATGTAAGAAGCCCAAGGCTCAACTCTAGCTCCAGGGAGTGAATCATGGTTGATTGGTCCCATTTCCCTTGCCATCAGTTGGGCTAGGCTTGGTGTGATTCTAGCCAGTAAGACTTGGGATGCTGCCTCAAAACGTCATGGGAAGATTTTCTACTAGAAGTGGATGCACAGGGAGTAGAGGCTCCTCTTCTGTTGGTTTGTCTCTGCACATAACATCTGGAACTGTGAAAGCCATCTTTCCAATATGAGGGGAAATGAGCTGACACTGACAATAGCAAGAGGAAGATGAAAGAAACATGGTTTTTGTTTGTTTGTTTGTTTGTTTTTAACTATTGAAAAAGGTCTTACTCTGTCAGCCAGGCTGGGTGCAGCAATGCAATTATAGCTCACTGCAGCCTCAAACTTCTGGGTAAAGCAATCCTCTCACCTGCAGCCTCCCAATTAGCTAGGACTACAGGCATGGGCTACCATGCTAATTTTTCATTATTTGTAGAGATGAGGTCTCACTGCATTGTCCAGGCTGGTCTCAAGCTCCTTGCCTTAAGCAATCCTCCCACCTCAGCCTCCTGAGGGACCTGGGTTCTTGATGACATTGTTGAACTGCTGAGTTGTCTAATATGGAAGTTTCTTTATTTCTAGGGATCTTATATGGGATGATCCCTTGTCCTTATTGTTGAGTCAACTAAGTTAGGGTTTTCAATACTTGAAGCCAAAAGCATCCTAACTGATAAACAAGGTTAATTCCTTCTCATCCTCCAGACTGAAGCTTCTTATCCCTCAGGCTGATTGTTACTTTCTAAGGGAGGCCTCTCTGAGCTTTCTGACTAATCAAATCTCCACCTGTTAACTCCATGTATCCTGCTATGGAACACTTAGCAGCAATTGTACATTTATTGGCACAACTATTTAATTAATGATTGCGGGTTCCTCTGAACTCTTAGTTCAATAATTTGCAACCATGTCTGCTTTTACACATCATCGTGTCCCCAGGACATGTATTTTATATCATCGTGTATTTTTTTGGAGTGAGTGGGGTTGGTGCAGTGATAAGACTCTGAACAGGACATAGTTTCCGCCCACCAGGACACTTCAGAAGGAAGAGTGGCAGATTCTGTGAACAGTATAAAACAACATAGGAAGTGTAACTGAAGACGACAGAAAGAAGAAAGAAATGCAGAGTCACTAAGCCACTAACTTTCATTGAGCAGTGTTAAAAATTTAACCTTTTATTATGGAAAATTTTAGATCCATTCATAAGAGTAGAGAGAATAGACTAGGCTTGGCGGTTCGCATCTGTAATTCCAATGCTTTGGCAAGCTGAGGCAGGAGGATCACTTGAGGCCAGAAGTTTGAGTCCAGCCTTGGCAACATAGTGAGAACCCTGTCTTTAAAAGAAATAAAATTAAAACTTAAAATAGGGCTGGGCATGGTGGGCATACCTGTAATCCCAGCACTTTGGGTGGCAGAGGAGGGAGGATGTCTATAGCCCAGGAGTTTGAGACCAGCCCGGACAAGATGGTGAGACCCCGTCTCTACAAAACGTTACAAAATTCATTATGTATGAACTGGATAGCAGGCATATTCAGTGGGTGAGTATCCTTGAGGTCGTAAAGCCAATTGCACATGGCTTCATACAAAGTGAATTCATCTAGGGCCTTTCTAGGTGGACTTTACCAGTTCCCCTTCTCAGGGTAAACAGACCTCACAGTGGTTTTATCCAGTCCAGTCCAGCAGGCTGGCTGTTCCTTCAGGCACAACCTCCTGTGTGTCCAGATCTCACATACTCGTCTGTGAGTGTTCAGTAGTGAACTATGGGTCCTGCATCAACCCAAACATGCTCTTCCACTCTGCAGCATTTAAAACCAAAGGTACTGCTCCTAAATTAGTTATTCTCATAACCCATTTTTGTAAAGGTGCCTTAGGAAGCTGATGATCCCAATCTACAAAATGAAACAATTCCTTCACACCGTTCCCTCTGATTTCAGTCCTTACTCGGGTTCGTCCTTCTCCCACACTGACTACCTTCTTGGTAACCACAGGTCTTAGAGGGACTTCTGTTGTCCTGGCATAATGGTCCCACTTGTCGGTAGCATTGAGGCTAGTGGCCTGAGCTCAGACAGAGCTACAGCTGAGCCTGATCTAGCCTCAAGACCCAACCTTACACTCTCTTTTACTTTCTTTTTAGCTTGTAGAGATAACAATAGCCAAGAGGCCGGGCACGGTGGCATGTGCCTGTAGTCCCAGCTATTCGGGAGGCTGAGGCTGGAGGATCTCTTGAACCCAGGAGTTCTGGGCTGCAGTGCACTATGCCAGTCAGGTGTCTGCACTAAGTTCAGCATCAATATGGTGACCTCCTGGGAGGGGGGGACCACCGGTTTGCCTAAGGAGGGGTGAACCAGCCCAGGTCGGAAATGGAGCAGATCAAAACTCTTGTGCTGATCAGTAGTGGGATCATGCCTGTGAATAGCCAGTGCACTCCAGCCTGGACAACATAGCAAGACCCTGTCTCTTATTTAAAAAAAACAAAACACAATAGCCAAGAGACTGAATATTTTATTTTTTTTCTTAATAGTTTCATTTTCTTATGCATCCAGTGAACCAATTCCCTGGGAGTTGGATCCATCTTTAAATTCCACCGGTAATGTTTACCTGATCGATTAAAAAAAAAAAAAACTCTAAAATATTTAGAGAGGTTTATTGTGAGCCAAATACGAGTGACCATGGCCCAAGGCACAGTCTCAAGAGGTCTTGAGAACATGTCCCCAAGGTGGTTGAGTTATGGCTTGATTTTATACAATTTAGGGGGACGTAAGACATCAATTGATATTTTATACACACACACACACACACACACACACACGCATTAATTCTGTCTTGAAAGGCAGCACAACTTGAAGCTGGGGAAGGGAAGAAAGGGGCTTACAGTTTATAGGTGGATTCAAAGGTTTTCTGATTGGCAATTGGTTGAGTTATTACCTAAAGGCCTGGACTCAATAGAAAGAAGTGTCTGGGTTAAGATGAGGTGTTATGGAGATCAAGGTTCCTGTTATGTAGATGAAGTCTCATAGGTAGCAGCCCTTAGAGACAATAGATGGCAAATGTTTCCTATTTAGATCTTTAAAAGGTGTTAGACTTTCATTTAATCTCTTCAGGATTGGGAGTGCCTGGAAGGGGAAAGATCTAGCTTTGTTAATAGGAACTCTTTACATATGCAAATTTTTCCCCCACACAAAGAGGCTTTGAGGGCCATTTCAAAATACGTCAAAGAAATATATTTTGGATTTTCTTCAGGTCCTGCTGTCATGTGATGCTATATTAACTTGGTTTGAAATTTGGTATCTTATTGCTACAAAGAGTCTGTCAGTCTCAAGATCTCTGTTTTAATGTTAATACTGGTCAATTGTGCCTGAATTCTAAAGGGAGGAGAGTATAATGAGTCGTGTCTGTGTCAGCAGTGTGAATCCAATGGGCCTGCAGCAAACATGATTCTTGAGTCCTCAGAGGAAAGAATTCAGCCAAGGGGCATAAGGCCGAGTGAGAGAATGAGGCAAGTTTTAGGGCAGGAGTGTGAGTTTATTAAAAAGTTTTAGAGCAAGAATAAAGGAAGTAAAGTACACTTGGAAGAGGGCCAAGCACATGAGAGATCCAAGTGCCCCATTCAATCCTTGAATTGGGGTTTTATACACTGGCATGGTTCCAAGGTTTGTCTTCCCCCTCTCCTTGATTCTTCCCTTGGGGTAAGCTGTCCCAATGCACAGTGGCCTACCAGCACTTGGGAGGGGACATGTGAGCAGTGTGGTTACTAAACGTGTGCATGTGCTTATTTGAGGAATTTTTTTCAAGTGTTCCTAAATGAAGGTCATATACCTGTGAAACTTGGCCATTTTGCCTCCTAGTGCACATGATTGAACCTGCTTGCCCAACTCCTGAGATCCTTTTGGGAAGCTGCTGATCACCAGCTTCATGTGCTCTATCTATTGGGAGACTACCAATTATTATTTTAGACAGGCAGTTAAACAATCACTTTTTACCTGATGGTTGCCTAACATTCCTGGCGATTGGGCAGGGGAAACCTCCTCTCTTGCCCTGCTCATGTCTGCCTAGCTACCTACTCTAACATCTGCACCTGCATTCCTGTCATGGCCTGAACTAGTTTTTCAGGTTTTAGGGGTGATCTCCCTCCTTCGAGGGTGGAGGCCCATTCAGTGGTTGCAGGGCTTAGAATTTGGTTTTTTGTTTACAATCTCAACACAGCTGCAGCCTCATACCATGAGTGACCATGTGGCCACTCAAGATTCAAAGGTTCCTCACTGCTGTCCACACCGCAGCCCTTTTTTTCCCTTTCCTTTTCCAAACCACATATTTCTGTGGTCAGGGCTTTTCCAGTAAATCCCAATTCACTGATGCAAATTCTCTCAGCCGGGCAAGGTGGTTCACGCCTGTAATCCCAGCACTTTGGGAGGCCAAGGTGGGTGGATCACAAGGTCAGGAGTTCAAGACCAGCCTGGCCAAGATGGTGAAACCCTCTCTCTAATAAAAATACAAAAATTAGCCAGGCGTGGTGGCAGGCACCTGTAATTCCAGCTACTTGGGAAGCTGACACAGAGAACTGCTTGAACCCAGGAGGTAGAGGTTGTAGCGAGCTGAGATCATGCCACTGCATTCTAGCCTGGGCAACAGAGCAAGACTCCATCTCAAAAAAAAAAGAAAAGAAAAGAAAGAAAAACTCCCTCAAACCTCAAACCACATTTTTTCTATACTCTCACACCACTTCTTTTGTGGCCGGGCGCGGTGGCTCACGCCTGTAATCTCAGAACTTCGGGAGGCCGAGGTGGGCGGATCACGAGGTCAGGAGATCGAGACCATCTGGCTAACGCGGTGAAACCCCGTCTCGGCGCGTGCCAGGAGGCTGAGGTGGGAGGATCGCTTGAGCCCAGGAGTTCTGGGCTGCAGTGCGCTATGCCGATTGGGTGTCTGCACTAAGTTTGGCATCAATATGGTGACCTCCCGGGACCGGGGGACCACCAGGTTGCCTAAGGAGGGGTGAACCGGCCCAGGTCGGAAACAGAGCAGGTCAAAACTCCCGTGCTGATCAGTAGTGGGATCGTGCCTGTGAATAGCCACTGCACTCCAGCCTGGGCAACATAGCGAGACCCCATCTCTCATTAAAAAAAAAAAATGTTTTTTAATGTTAAAAATTAAAACAATAAATAAATTAAAAATACAAAATACAAAAAATTAGCCAGGCATGGTGGCACACGTCTGTAGTTTCAGCTACTCCGGAGGCTGAGGCAGGAGAATCATTTGAACCTGGATGGCGGAGGTTGCAGTGAGCCGAGATTGCACCACTGCACTCCAGCCTGGCAACAGAGAGAGACAACGTCCGGAAAAGAAAAGTTTAAAAAGTTAATCAAATGAATAAATGAGTTCAGTGCGATTGCAGAGCAGGAGATCAATCTACAAAAGTCAACTGTATTTCTATACACTAGCTATAAACAACCCAACAAAACTGATTTTTAAAACATAATAATTCTGAAGTGGCTATGTTGTCTGGGGTGTATGCTCTGGAGTTCATCCTCTGGTGCCAGGGAAATTTAGGACACAGACATGGAGACAGGGAGAGGGGAGGGGAGGGGTAAAAACAACGCTTTCTATATATAGAGAGGGGTCTTCTGAGCAGAAAAGACTGGCTGGCTGTGGATACTCTAATCTTATTTTGCAAATGAATTCTCCTTGGCCAGCGCCATTTATCTGCTCCTTACCATATACGTGGCTGGCAGAGAAGGGAAGATGGAGCTGCCATCTTGAAAAAGTCTATCCCTAGTTCCTGCCAGCATTCAGCCGCAAGCTCCCAGCTTGATTGTCTATGGCTGTAGCTCAACTTTACAGGATACCCTTTGCTAGAAAATGGTTTGGGCTGCTTTTCATTAAAGAGAAAGGCTTTACCAAGGATACTCCCATACCCTTACTATCGGCCTCAGTGATTTCTTCTTAACTCCTATATCAATTCCACTTATAATTGTTTCAAAAGAATCAAATGCTTAGGAATAAATTTAACCAAAGAATTGGAAAACTTATAGCCTGAAAATTACAAAAAATTGCTGCAAAAAATTACAGAAGACTTACATAATAATTAGAAAAACATACTGGATTGGAAGACTTAAAACATTATTGCTAAGATAGCAATACTCCCCTAAATGTTTTACATATTTAACGGAATTCTTATCAAAACTCTGCTGATTTTTTTCATGAAAATTGACAAGCTGATTCCAAAATTCATATGGAAATTCAGGGGATCCAGAGCAGTCAAAACAATCTTAGAAAAGAACAAAGATGGAACAGTTACATCTTACGGTTTCAAAACCTATTACTAATCTAGAGTGATCACAACTGTGTGGTACTGTCATAAGAATAGACAAATAGATCAGTGAAATAGACTCGAAAGTCTAGAAACAAACCCTTACATTTATGGTCAACTGATTTTTGACAAGGGTCCCAAAATAATTTAATAGGGGAAGAAAGTCCTTTTAACAAAGTGGTGCTGAGACAGCTGAATATCCACATGCAAATCAAATCGAACTCTTTCCTCAAAGCACATGTGAACACCATAAACCAAAAATAAAATTCTGAGCCCCTCAATCAACTAATGGACGCCCTCACAGCCAAGGGCATTCCAATGTAAACCTGCAAATCTAGTGCAGGCCACGATGGGACAGAGGGGTCCAAGATGCCTCATGATACCACCCTCCCTGTGGAATTCAGAACGGCTGACCAGCATTAACATGAAAACAGAGATCTTAAGACTGAGAAAACAGACTCTTTTGGGTCAAGTGTGATGGCTTATGCCTGTAATCCCAGCACTTTGGGAGGCTGAGGTGGGCAGATCACTTGATGTCAGGAGTTCAAGACCAGTCTGGCCAACATGATGAAACCACATCTCTACCAAAAATCCAAAAATTAGCCAGGCATGGTGGCTTACACCTGTAATCGCAGCACTTTGGGAGGCCGAGGCAGGTGGATCACTTGAGGTCAGGAGTTAGAGATCAGCCTGGCCAACATGGTGAAACACTGCCTTTATTAAAAATACAAAAATTAGCCAGGTGAGGTGGGAGGCGCCTGGAATCCCAGCTACCTGGGAGCCTGTTGTAGGAGAATCGCTTGAACTTGGGAGGTGGAGTTTGCAGTGAGCGAAGATAAGACCACTGCATTCCAGCCTCGGTGACAGAGCAAGACTCTGTCTCATAAACAGAAACAAAAACAAACAAAATTAAAAACTTGTGTGCTTCAAGGAATACCGTGAAGAAATCATAAAAGCAACCCATGGAATAGAAGAAAGTATTTTCAAACTGTATATCTGATAAAGGACTTATATCTAGCATATATTTAAAAACTCTTCAAACTCAACAATAAAAAGACTAATAATTTGATTTTAAAATGGGCTAAGAATCTGAATAAATATTTCTCCAAAGAATATAGGCAAATGGCTAATAAGCAAATGAAAAGATCCTCAACATCATTAGTCATTAGTGAAATTGCAAATTAAAACCACAGTGAGCTCCTACTTCACACCGAGTAGGATGGCTATAATCAAGACAGATGGCTTTTGATTAAGCCATCCTATAATCAAGGCCCATGCCTGTAATCCCAGCACTTTGGGAGGCCAAGGCAAAAGGATTGCTTGAGCCCAGGAGTTTGAGACCAGCCTGGGAAACATAATAAGAACTCATCTCTACAAAAGTTTAAAAATGAGCCAGGTGCAGGGGCACACTCCTATAGGCCCAGCTACTCAGGAGGCTGAGGCAGGAGAATCATTTGAATCCGCGAGGTTGAGTCTGCAGCGAGCCATGCCCACGCCACTGTACTCCGTCCTAGGTGACAAAGTGAGACCCTGTCTCAAAACAAAACAAAACAAAAGACAGAGGATAGTAAGTGTTGGCAAGGCTGTGGTGGAGAAATTGGAACCCTCATACACTGCTGGTGGGATTGTAAAGTAGTATAGCTTTTGGAGAACAGTTTGACAGTTCCCGAAGAAGTTAAACACAGAGTTGTCATATGATCTGGCATTCCATTTCCAGGTGTATACCTAAGAGAGATGGAAACATTATATCCACACAAAAGCTGGTATGCAAATGTTCATAGCAGCATAATTCCTACCAGCCAAAAAACAGAAACATCCAAATTTCATCAGCTGACAAATAGATAAACAAAATGCGATCTATCCATCCATTGGATTACTATTCGGCTATAGAAAGTAATGAGGTAGGGGTTGCAACATACATCAACTTGGAAAACATCATGGTAAGTGAAAGAAGCCAGTCACACAAGAGTATTGTGTGATTCTATTTATATGAAATGCCCAGAATAGACAAATCTATATGGACAGAAAGCAGATTAAGAGTTCAGCACACAGTCAAAAAAAAAAGGAAGAAGAGAAAAGAAAGTAGATTAGTGGTTGTTAGAAATAAGGCTCAGAGTCGTAAGGAAAGATGAGCGCTCAAAGGATTTCTCAGGAAAGCAAATTTACTTCTGTGCAGAAAGAAGTACGAAGGATTAAAGATGAAAAGTTACGCGAGTTGTTTAAAGAGAAGCCTTTCTGTCCCTCACAGTGGTTCCCTACGATTGAGAGTCTGGGAGAAATAGGGAGTGACTACTAATGGGTATAAGGTTTCCTTTTGCAGTGATGAAAAAGTTCTGAAATTGATTGTGTGACAGCTGCATGACTCTTTTAATAGATTAAAAGCCATTGAATTGTACACTTTTAATGGAGGAATTACATGTTATATGAATTATATCTCAATAAAGCTGTTATATTTAAATATTACATTCTGTATGATTCCATTTATATCACATTCTCTATCTAGAGATGGAGAGATAAGTGGTTTCCAGGGGAGGGATGGGGAGTGAGAAGGAGTGTGGATGAAGAGGTAGCAGGAGGGAGGTCTTTTCCAGTTACTGAACAGTTCTGTATCTTAATTGTGGTGATGGTTACACAGATTTCGACATGGGATAAAATTGCACTGAAGAATATACATACAAGTATACACACAAAATGCATGAAGCATTTTTTTAATGGAAATAAAACCTGTCGTCTAAAATATTAATGTGGCAATGTGAACTTCCTAGCTTTGATATTGCAGTGTACTCATGCAACATGTCACTATATGGGGAAAGGAGTCTGTACTAATTTTGTAATTTTCTCTGAGCTTATAATTACTTCCAATAGAAAGTTTGAGATAAAATAAAATTAGAGTTGTCCAAAACTGACATGCCCTCTTCCTGAAATGGTGATTTCTCCATTTGCTGGAGTTTAAAATAGAAGCTGGGTGATTCTGTATAGGAGATGCTAAAAAGATACATGTGGTTAGAGGGATGGCAAGTGGAAACGATTTTCTAGGGCAAAATCCAGGAGCTGCTGCTATTGAAGTTGACCCCTCTTGCACCTCCTAGGCCTGAGAATGTCACTTGGGATGTAGAACTCCCCGCAGTGCCTGGAAGGACCAGGCTGCCCTCAGGGTTGCAGGTGACCCAGAGCTCTTCAGCTTCCTAGGCTGACTTGATAAGCTCCTTTCAGCCACTATCTGGGCAAGCCCGGCTCTGGCCTCACTTTGATGCCAAGACCATCCTCCCCACATACACAAGGGGGCTGGGCTCAGTGGGTACAGAAAAGGCTCTTCCTGGACACATCTTTGATAAGACATTGAGCAGCTTCCATCTCCATGAGCCATTTGAGGGTAGAGACTGTCTTACTTTAAAATTTCCCATGTCTAGTACCTTGTCTAATACAAGTGAAATGGTAATTGAGTGAGGACCTCTTAAAGAGCCCTCTAAATCTCAATAGGTCTCAACTCCAGCTGCACATTAGAACTTTAAAAAAAAATGTAGTAGCGTCAGTTCCACATTACACCAGTTAAATCCGTTTTCTTGTTTCTATTTTTCTTGCTTCTTATTTTATAGCACCCTCAATGCCATTCTTATAGCAGGTTCAATGAAAAGTTTCTGAGAGATAGTTCTCTTTATTTTGCATTTTATTTTTAGTTGACAATAATAATCATATGTATTTACAGGGTACAATGTGATGTTTCAATACATGTATGCTATGGAGTAATGAAATCAGGCTTATTAGCATACCTGTCACCTCAGATACTCATCTTTTCTTTGTGATGAGAACATGTGAAATCCATTCTTTGGGCTATTTTGAAATGTACAATACCTTGTCTAGGTCACCATGCTGTGGACACTCAGGTTAGAGTTAGGGCTCAGGTTCTAGAGTAGGTCACCAGAAACCAGTCTTCCTGTCTAACTGAAATGTTGTATCCTTTGACCAACATCCCTCCTTTCCCTTCCACATTCCCCACAACCCCCACTGGCCCAGCCTCTGGCAACTACCATTCTGCTTTCTACTTCTGTGAGATCCGCTGTTTCACATTCCACCTAGAAGTGGAATTTGTCTCTCTGTACCTGGCTTATTTCTCCTGGGTTCTTTAGGCTCATCCGTGCTGTTACAGAAGGCAGAATTTCCCGCCATTTAAAGGCTGGATAGCATTCCATTGTATATATTTGCCCCCCTTGAAAAATCCGTTCACCTGTTGATGGGCACTTTGGTTGCTGCCGTATCTCGTTATTGTGAGTAACACAGCGATGGACATAGGAGTGCAGGCATCTCACTGGCACACTGATTTCCATTCCTTTGAAAATATACCCAGAAGTGGGATTGCTGCATCATATGGTAATTCTATTTTTAGTTTTCTGAGGAACCGCTATAGTTTTCCAAATGGTTGTACTAATTTACATTCCCACCAACAGTGTACGAGGGTTCCCCTTTCTCTACATTCTCACCCATACAAATATTTCTTAAGCTGACCCTCAGTAAGTCGGGTATTTATCATTCATAAGGACTCAATTGAATGTGATGTCAATACATTTTCAGCTTTGGGCTCTTCTAAGCTTCCACAAGCTAATTTCATCTATTTTAATACATGCACATAGTAAACAGAAGCCAAAAATACCAAAAGACAAACAATGAAAAGGAAGTCTCCTTTCCACCTCATCTCCCTGAGGCGATTGTTGATACTGGCCTCTTCTGCTCCCTCCCGGACACCGTCTCTGCACCCACACTTCTGAACTTAGGCAGAAATGCATTTGAGAACACCGAACCCTGAGTGTGCTTTGACGTGCTGGTAAACGGTTTGGGGAGTGGAGGAGGAAGCTTTGGAAATACAGTGCTCTCTCCACCTCACAGTGCATATTAGCATGTTAAAAGCTCCGAATGTTTCTAAAACTTACTTCAACACAGAATCTGTTTTGGGGACAAGTTCTTGAAGACTTTTCATGTTTTCTATATTGGCATTTTCTGATAGTATATCTAGGTGAATGCTCATGTAGCAGGATCATTTGGTAAACTAGCCAGTGTGTCTTCAGCCCTGGTCATTCCCGGCCCCTGTGAACTTTCCCCTGTTAGGCATCCACTACAGTACTCTGGGCTCCTGGCCCCAGGGAAAGAGGAACAGAGAAACGCAAAAATGTCCATTCTGAATTTCTGGTTTTCAAAGTACATCTTTGAGACAACAGATGGAGACAAAGGGTGTTTTTGTTTGTTTGTTTGTTTTGAGTTGGAGGCTCAACTCTGTCACCGAGGCTGGAGTACAGTGGTGTGATCTTGGCTCACTGCAACCTCTGCCTCCTGGTTTCAAGTGATTCTCCTGCCTCAGCCTCCAGAGTAGCTGTAACAACAGGCACACGCCACCACACCCAGCTACCATTTTTATTTTTTTTTTTATTTTTAGTAGAGACAGGGTTTCACCACGTTGGTCAGGCTGGTCTCAAACTCCTGACCTCAAATGATCTGCCGGCCTTGGCCTCCCAAAGTGCTGGGATTACAGGCGTGAGCCACAACACCCAGCCGAGACAAAGGTTTTGCATTTCAAAAGTCAAAGCCCCAAGGAACTCAGGGCAGGCAGTTTATGGCAGAATTAATAGATTTGGATGAATGTAAGAGAATATTTTTTTCCTGCCCTAGATTAAAAGATTAAGAATCTCTGAGTTGAGTGCAGGGAGAAAAAAAGTCAGAAAAGAAGCCACAGATGAGGTACTGGTGAGTGTCTCTGAGAAGGAGAATGCATGATAGAATCCCCAAATAAATCCGAAGACCTAAAAACAAGAGCACCTATGCTCTGTCCCCATTGGTAACTCCAAGGAGAAATCAAACCTCATGAAGAAGCTCCAGGCTGGGTGGTGGTGGTTCACGCCTGTAATTCCAGCACTTTGGGAGGCAGAGGCGGGCAGATCACGAGGTCAAGAGTTCAAGACCATCCTGGCCAACATGGTGAAACCCCATCTCTACTAAAAATACCAAAATTAGCTGGCTTGGTGGCTTGCACCTGTAGTCCCAGCTATTCAGGAGGCTGAGGCAGGAGAATCGCTTGAACCCAGGAGACGGAGGTTGCAGTGAGCCGAGATCGCCACACTGCACTCCAGTCTGGTGACAGAGCGAGGCTCCAAGGCTGAGATAGCATGAAGTGTTTGTGCTAGTACTGCGTTCTGTAAGGGATAGAAACTCCATAATAAGGATACACTAATAATAGTAATACACTAATACGTTTATTTCTATTTATAGTAAAAGGCCAGGCACAGGGGCTCGTGCCTATAATCCCAACACTTTGGAGGCCAAGGTGGGAGGACCGCTTCAGGCCAAGAGTTCGAGAACAGTCAACATAGTAAGACTCTGTCTCTACAAAATAAAAATAAAATTAGCCGGGCATGGTGGCTCGCACCTGTAGTCTCAGTTACTTGAGAGGCTGAGGCGGGAGGATGGCTTGAGCCCAGGAGTTCAAAGCTGCAGTGAGCCATGACCACACCATTGCACTCCAGCCTGGGCAGCAGGGCAAGATCTTGTCTCTCAAAGAAAAAACGTAAAAGTCCAGGTAGGTTTCCCAGGGTTGGAAAGGTGTTCCACAGTGTTGAGAGCCCAGGCTCTTCTCTGCCTTGCATGGCCTCAACATCATAATCCAAGATGGTAGCATCCATGTTCTGGGTAGCATGAAAAGAGCAAAGAGAACACACATGCTGTTTCCTATGAAGAGTTTTTGGAGCTCCTACATATTTCCATCACATCATTTGACCAGAAGTTAGTCACGTATTAGAGTTTGAATTGTGACCCTCAAAAAGATGTGTTGAAGTGCCAGCCCCTGGTACCTGTGAATGTCACCTTAGGATCATTGCCAATGTATTAAAATGAGGTCACTGCTAGGTGCAGTGGCATGCAGTGGTAATCCCAGCTCTTCAGGAGGCTGAGGTAAAAGGATTGCCTGAGGCCAGGAGTTTGAGACCTGTTCAGGCAACATAGTGAGACTCCCATCTCAAACAAACAAACAAAAACGATGAGGTCAGCCAGGCGCGGTGGCTCAGGTCTGTAATCCCAGCACTTTGGGAGGTTGACATGGGTGGATCACCAAGTTAAGAGTTCAAGACCATCCCAGCCAACGTGGTGAAACCCTGGCTCTTCTAAAAGAACAAAAATTAGCTGGGCGTGATGGCACACACCTGTAGTCTCAGATACTCAGAAGGCTGAGGCAGGAGAATAACTTGAACCCAAAGATGGAGGTTGCAGTGAGTCGAGATAATGACACTGCACTCCAGCCTGGCGACAGAGTGAGACTCCATCTCAAAAAAAAAGAAAGGCAGGGGAAAAAGATGAGGTCATTAAGGTGGGCCCTAATTCAACACGACAGATGTCCTTGTAGGATGAGGAAAAGCGGCGCTTAAGGAAAAGACGCCATGAGACACTGGAGGCAGGGGTTGGAGCGATGAGTCTATAAGGCAAGGAATGCAAGGGCTGCTAGCAAACTCCAGAAGGGGCAATGAAGGACTCAGCCCTCAGGTTTCAGACAGAGCACGGCCCTGCTTTTGGATTTTAGCCTCCATAGCTGCAAGACAATCAATTTCTGTTGTTTTCAGTTACTTGATTTGTGGCACTTGGGTAGAGAAGCCCTGGGAGGCTAACACACCTGGCCACACCTGGCAATAAGAGAGGCCAGGAAATATAGTTATTCTTCTGGGTAACTGTGTGAGATTCTGTTATTATGGAAGAAGAGAAGAACAGAACGTGGGGAATAAGTGGAGTGTCTGCCACAGGCGTTGAGCCCAGCAGGCTTGAGAACATCTCACCAAGTCCCCAAGAACTCAACAACATACTCACCTAGAGAGCAGAAGAATAACCTCTGCACGTGGCCAAGCGCAGTGCTGACATGGCACTAAGAATCTAGCGGTGGTGGCGTGGGCATGGTTTATCGTAATCTCTCGTCCCCATGTACTCCTTCCTGGGGACGAGAGATCAGGATAAACCATGTCCACCCCAGCCGCGTTCTTTCTAGAGGAGTCTTTGAAGCAGAAACTGAAGGTGAAGAGAACATACAGAGAGAAGGGAACAGGATGGACACCAAGCTGGGGCCTCAGGAGGCAACACCAGGACCTCAGCCCTGAGCACTGCAAAGGAGCAGGTTTCTGGATTCGGTCAGGACGCCATCCAGAAAAGATACCCTTTCTAGGGTCATGTCTGGTTGTAATCTATTCACTTTGTTCAGTACCAGTGATCACTTTCAGAGCAGAGGCTGGGATGCAGAGTTTGGAATTTAAGTTCTAATGCATCGTAGAGCCAATCTCCTGGAGGGCAAGAACCTTACTCTCTTATTCATTACTGCATCCCCAGGCCTTGGAAAAGGACCTGGCTCATAGTTGGTTCTTATTTATTCTGAGAAGGAAAGGGGGAATGACTTCCTTCCAGGGACCCTCCGCAAGCTGGACTGAGCCAGGTTCTATGGCCACCTGAGGAAGCACACCGCAGGGTTTCGGGCACAAAGAATCCTTGGCAAAGTCCTCCCTCCCTCCCTCCCTCCTTCCAAATACCAGTGAGTAGATGCCCACCTGTAGGAACGTCCGGGCTGTGGCTCCAGACCCATGTTTTTCACTGTCTGCTTGCCACCTCCAGCAAGACAAGGTGGCATTCAGGCTCCCTGCCGCTAAGCTCCAGCCAATTCTTCTCCTTCCCGCCAGGCACACTGCAACTAGTGGAGTCATTTTCCAGGGTGGGATTTTCCTCTCCCACCCGCCCCCATTAGGAAAAGTCCTTCCTCTCCTGGGCTCCCATCGCTGCCTGGACCCCACTCAGCCTGCCCCGGCAGAAGCGAAAGCCGGGGACGGGATTCCCCCTGGAAGTCTTCTCTGCCAACGCCAGTTCCTCTTCCACTCTCCCCCACCCAAGGGCCGCTCCTCCTACAGTAGACGGTGATGCCAGCATGGAAAAGGAATTCAGGAGGAGGAGCAGGTGAGGGGAAGAGAGAGGTGTATTTTGGAGGAACTTGTTAGGAGGTGCCTTGGGACACCTTGGAGGCGTAGAAGCTGCGTCTCTCGGTCTGTAACTCTTACTCCTCACCCTGCACAAGAATCCCAACCCCCGGCCAGAGAGACTCCGGGGATCGGCCAAGCTGGCAGCCAACTCTGTAAAGCCTGCCCGGCTACCGTGACGTCACGAGATCCCAGCTATCTCATTGGTGGCTATTTTCTATCGCGCTGTGGTCCCTGGAGACGCTGGAGGAGGTTTCCGTGACAACTGCAAGTTGGCTCCAACTAAGCCGCCCACGTGGGCCTCCCCGGCTGCTAAAGAAGAAGGGATCCCCCAGGGCAGAGGCGGCTACACCCGGAGAGCCGGGAAACCGGAAGCGCGGATCCCGCCTGCTTTGGACTCGCTGCTCAGCACCAGCGCGGAAGGAAGGCCCGGCGAGGCGAGCGCCCAGCCTCCATCCGGACGTCAGAGCCGCTGGCTAGTTTTGTCATCACCGCCTTGGACTAGTCTCCTTCTCGCTCGGACATCACTTTTTTATGTATAGACCAAGGAGCCGCTCGTGATGTTCCGCAAGCAGGTTCCGCTACAGAATCAGAGGTGCTTAAGCAGGAACCTGTATGCTAGATCTGCCCTTGCTCTTGGCCTCAGTTTCTTTACCTGTAAAATTGGGATATTGGAACTGTGAAATTAAATCACTCAAACTTAAAAGAATTCCAGCTTAAAACTGCTGGAACTTTACATGATTCTGAGCCTTGAGAGGAATGTGGTATGCAGCCTGAGTCATGTGGCATGCAGCTGCAACCTCTGCCTTTTTTCCACTGTAAATAATGAAGAAGACCAGCACCCAAGATAAGAACCCCTTAGATCATTGCCCCTCGTCGCAGTCATAATCTTCCTTGGAATGTAGCAAT
Source organism: Callithrix jacchus (assembly GCF_049354715.1). Lineage (NCBI taxonomy): Eukaryota > Metazoa > Chordata > Mammalia > Primates > Cebidae > Callithrix > Callithrix jacchus. Next base: position 8,197,151 of record NC_133512.1, read on the forward strand.
CTGAAAGCAACCAAATGTCTGTGGGTATGCACCTTGCATGCACACTTGTAATCCTGCTGGAACACCCGCGTCTCTGCCTATGTAATTGAAACCTTAACTTCACTTTGGAAACGCTGACGTCGTTTGCTTGGAGTCAGCCCTTTCCTGAGTGGCCAACTCCAATCTTTGTGCTCAAATAAACTCTAGGCTTATTTACATTTTCTGAACTTCATTGTTTAAAGTTGACAGAATTCAGGTAGTGTGGGGAGAGTGCAGTGGAGGGACATTAGAACCCCTAGAGTCCTGTGATTCCCAGTCAGAGGGGTCTCTCAGCTGCCAGGTCTCTTTCAAGGGTTCAAGATGAGGTGACGTGCCCCAGGTCCCACAGTGAGGAAGTGGCTGAGTGGGAACACAGGTAATTTCCAGAGTTTCTAATTAGCAATTCACACGGAGATGTTTCAGAGCCTCTGCTTCCCCATTTGTAGAATGAGGATTGTAAACCCTTCTTCAGTGGGATGCCTATAGAATTATGTGAAACCGCTACGAAAAGTGCCAAGCACATGGCTCTTAATAAATGGACATTATAATGTCATTAATTTTTAATAAAGAAAATGAATTCTTATTAAATTTGTATTCTGTGTTGGGTCCTCATGCTTATTCTTCTGTTAACTCATTCCTCTTTAAGCTAGTCTGGCTTCCTGGTCTTCCTTTCTCCACCTCACTTCCCACTTCTGTAATTCCTAGGGGCTCAGCTTGCTTCTCTGTCACCCTGGTCACTTCACTGTCCCCTCCAGTAGATCTTGGGAGGTTTGTACCCAAATCCGCTAGTCTCCTTCCGGTTCCAGGAATCAGTTTTTAAAATATATATAGGTTTACCCTAAGCCGGGCGCAGGGACTCATGACTCTAATCCCAGCACTTTGAAAGGCCGAGGTGGGTGGATCCTGAGATCAGGAGTTCTAGATGAGCCTGGCCAACATAGTGAAACCCCATCTCTACTAAAAATAAAAAATTAGGCATAGTGGTGCATGCCTGTAGTCCCAGCTACTTGGGAGGCTGAGATGGGTGAACTGTTTGAACCTGGGAGGTGGAGGTTGCAATGAGCAGAGATCACGTCACTGCACTCCAGCCTGGGCAACAGTATAGGACGCCGTCTAATAAATAAATAAATAGGAAAAAAATTTGACTTACCCTAATCTGTTGTAAAATGTTACCCTATCTCCTCTGTCCTCACTATTCCCAAAGACAAGGTTATAGAACTTTGCCATAATTAAGGGTTTTGCAGTTTTTATTATGGAAACACAATTGGATGCAAGGAGAATAACAAACTAGAAGTAATTATGGAGCTTAAGGAAATAACATCAAGTCCTCTGCCACATGCTTAGATGTTGCCATCCCTCTGGGTACTTGCCTAAGCTGGCTTCTCACCTCAAGCACCCTCTCTGCAGCTAGCTCCCACCTCTCTGTTGGCAGCTCAGATCTCTCCTGATCTATGGACTCATGTATTGTGCACCTCCTTCTTCCATTCAAGGGTACTGATCTCTTCACTTCTTTGAGTAACTCTAGAGAGGAACAAACCAGTGAGAGACAAGCCCCCACTTCTGATCTAACAACCCAGAGGTGGGTGGACCGGGCGGGAGTCAGCCAGATTGCCCGGATGCCAGCAGTCTCAGGGATGGCAGCCCCAGATAGGTACAGATAACCCGGCATCACCGATCTTAGCTGGTGGGAAGAAGCTGACTCTTGAGTGCATGAAGGTCCAGCAGTTCTTATCTCATCTCCAATAAGCCTAGACTAGGAAGACTGGCCTTTAGCCAGGCCTCAAAAGCCACTGAAGGTGCTGGGTGATGGCAAAGTGCTACCAGGGCTGACGGGTTAACAACCTCAGTTTACTCATCTGTAAACTGGTGAGAAAAATACTACCTGCCTCATAGGTAGTTATAGGGAATAAACGAGTGAATGCACATGAACGCCTACTACGTGGTATGTAAATCTTAGCTATTATTATCGTTTGGAGAGGTGAGAAAACGGGGTAGCTTTTTGGTGGGTAAAATAGAAAGATTGTCCACACACCTCTCTTCTTTTGCCAATGTGGCCTCGTCATATGAACATATTCATAAGTTAATCTTTGTTTTTAGTTTGTATCTTACTGAAAGAACTGCAATATTTACACACTTCACAGTATAATGAACTTCTGTTTCATAAATTATGTAGTTTTCTTTTTCTTTTCTTTCCTTTTTTTTTTTTTTGAGATAGGGTCTTGCTCTGCCGCCCAGGCTGGAGTGCAGTGGCCATCACAACTCACTGCAGCTTCACCCTCCTGGGCTCAAGCAGTCCTCTTGCCTCAGCTTCTGGAGTAGCTAGGACAAGTGTGCCCCATTCCAGGCTAATATTTTTATTTTTATTTTTTATAGAGACAGGGTCTTACTATGTTGCTGAGGCTGATCTTGATCTCCGGGGCTCAAGCGACCCTCCTGCCTCAGCCTCCGAAAGTGCCAGGGTTACAGACGTGTGCCACCGTGCCCAGCCAGTTGTGTAGTTCTCATGTGCTTCCATGCTTCACAGTCCATCAGGCTTCTGACAAGTGCACTTTCCTCCTTTGGAACATCAGCAAGATGTTGGATTTATACTAGGACTTGTCATGTTGGGAGAAGTGCCTCTCAACATGTTGAGGACATGGAGTTTTGTTTGAAAGGGACCTCGGCTTCCTCTCTACCCACCAAATGCTATGCTTATACCTGTGGCTTGCCCTTCTGGTTTGGCTTATTGAAAGAAAAATATAAGACACTTAAGAGGCAGAAAATTTGAGGCCAGGGAAAGTTGAGTGTGATGAAATATCACAAAAACATACCTGTATGAATATGATTCACTCTAGTCCTCCAATGTAAGTAAGGAAAAAAAATACATATATATGACCCAGATTAAGATATAGAGAAACACCAATACTCTTAACCTCTCTTGTGCTTCCTCCTTATTTTTTTTTTCTTTTTTCTTTTGAAACAGAATCTCACTCTGTTGCCGAGGCTGGAGTGCAGTGGTGTCATCTCAGCTGGGACTACAGGCATGCACCACCATGCCTGGTGTATTTTTGTATTTTTAGTAGAGACAGGGTTTTGCCATCTTGGCCAGGCTGGTCTTGAACTCCTGATGTCAGGTGATCTGCTTACCTTGGCCTCTCAAAGTGCTGGGATTGCAGGCGTGAGCCACCACATCCAGCCCCCTCCCTATCTTCACTGCACCTCCTTTCCAGATGTAAGCACTCTTCCAACATTTGATATACCAGATTAATTCTGACTTCTTTTAGGCTTATATAAATGTAATCATTCAGTGTATACTCATTTGTGTCTGGTTTCTTTTACTCAATATTATTTTTATGAACTTATTCATGTTGTCGAGTAGAGTGGTAGCCCATTCATTTTAATTGCTGTGGTTTTGGAGGGTAAACTCTAATATTTAATTGAATTGAATTGAATTTTTTTTAGAGGCAGGGTCTCACTCTGTCGCCCAGGCTGGAATACAGTGGCATGAACATGGCTCACTGCAGCCTCCACCTCCCAGGCTTAGGTGATCTTCCCACTTAGCCTCTCAAGTAGCTGGAACTACAGGCATGTGCCACCATGACCGGATCATTTTTGTATTTTTTATAAAGATGGGGTTTCACCATGTTGCCCAGACTGGTCTCGAACTCCTGGATTCAAGTGATCCACCCACCTTAGTCTCCCAAAGTGCTGGCATTATAGATGTGAGCCACCACACCCGGCTAATATTTAATTTTTAAAAAGTGAATACTCACGTGTAACCATCACTCCTTAGGCCTGTCTTGTGCCCTCTACCGGTCATTACTTCCTCCAGAGGTAACCAGTCTTCCAGTTTCTATCGCCCTTGATTTGCTTTGTCTACTTTCGAACTTCAGATAAATGGATCGTGTACATTATTTGATGACCGGCGTATTCCATTCATCACCATGTCTGATTCGTGCATGTTGTTGGGTGTAGCAGGAGTTCATTCCTTATTGCTGTGTGAACATATAAGAATTGATTCATCTATTCTACTGTGGATGGATATTTGGATCCTCTATAATTTTAGGTTATTATGGATAATGCTACTATGAACACCCTTGTGAATGTTTAGTGGGGAGGAGTCTCCTCTTCATGATTTTTCTCTTTCAGAATTTTGGGGCTATCTTTGCATGTTATTCTTCCATATAGATGTATTTTGATATTATTTGGTAGAAATCTCAGAAAAGTAATGTCAGCATTTTGATTTGGATAGTGAAAAAAAAACAGATTAATTTAGTATCTTGATTTTGAGAACTGTCAGTGTTATCGAAATTTTTGTGTCTCTTGGAAAGTCCTATCGTTTTTTCATATCATTTCTATGCATTTATATATTTCTACTCGTGCATGTGTGTGTGTATTATTTTTGAGAAAGAGTCTCACTCTGGTGCCCAGGCTGGAGTGCTGCGGCATGATCTGGGCTCACTACAACCTCCACCTCCTGAGTTAAAGCAGTTCTCCTGCCTCAGCCTCCCAAGTAGCTAGGATTACAGGCGCATACCACCATGCCTGGCTAATTTTTGTATTTTTAGTAGAGATGGGGCTTCACTATGTTGGCCAGGCTAATCTCAAACTCCTGACCTCAAGTGATCCACCCTCCTCGGCCTCCCAAAGTGCTGGGATTACAGGCGTGAGCCACTGTGCCCAGCTCTACTATTACGTTTTTAAAGATGAGGGCTTGGTCTGTTGCCCAGGCTGGAGTGTAGCAATATAATCATAGCTCACTGAAGCCTCAAACTCTGAGGCTCAAGCGATCCTCCCCACTTATCCTCCCAAGAAACTGGGACCACAAAGTTGAACCACCACACCAGGCTATTATTCTTTTTCTAATTTTTTATAAAGAGGGAGTTCGCGACATGTTGCCCACCCTAGTCTTGAATTCCTAGCTTCAGCTGAATTCAACTGAAGGCCTCAGCCTCCCAAAGCACTGGGATTACAAGCGTTGAGCCACGCACCCAGCTATTTGTAACTTTGTTCCTAAGTGGTTTATGTCTTTCTTTTTTTGGTTGTTTATGTTGTTTACGTTAGTTGTTTGATAGTTTGTGTTTTTTGGTTGCTTTTGTGAATAGGATCTTCTAGGTAGATCTTTACATGACACATTGTGAAAGAAACTGAGGATTGTTTAAAAATTCAGTGTCTTAAGGAAATTTTATTTACCTTTTTTATTTGTAAATAATTATCGAAAGGTCTGGCATGGTGGTTCACAACTGTAATCCCAGCATTTTAGGAGGCTGAAGTGAGAGGACTGCTTGAGCTCACAAGTTAGAGACCAGCCTGGTCAACATGGTGAAACCCTACCTTTATTAAAACTACAAAAAATTAGCCAGGTATTGTGGTGCATGCCTGTAGTCCTAGCTACTCATGAGGCTGAGGCAGGAGAATCGCAGGAACCCAGGAAGCAGAGGTTGCAGTGAGCTGAGATCGCGCCACTGCACTCCATATGTATGAATCACATTCATACAGGCGGCCCTGGTTGAAAGTCAGGGTAGGACTGAAGGCCTCAGACTGGACTTTGTGGCTGGGAGCAAAACATGAACTCAAAATAATAATCGTCATAATAATAGTCAAAAATGATCATAGTTGCTTAGTAATGTGTCCCGTGGCTTTTCATCTCATGGTGGTACAAAGGTAACAGAATTTTAGAGAAATTCGAAATTGCATGGTGGTGTTGGAAGCTTTCCCACTTCAGGAGCTGCTGCAGGAAGTCTCTATTGGCCTGCGGGAAAAGAACACCTAAAAGCTGAGCCACTCAACAGGTGACTGTATTACAGGTACTAAATCTTCAGCAGGTATGTGCTAAAGAGAGGGCAGTAAACCCAACAGATGAGCACAAAAAGCATGCATAGAGCTTTGAGTCTTGCCTACAGAGAGGGAATCGCAGGTAACCCAGCAAGCGCAAAAGCTTTCCAGGTCCGGGAACCTCATGAGGAAGGTCCTGAAGTGGGAAAAAGATTCATTCTTCGGAGAAGGAGGAGCGCCCTCTGCCGGTGCGATGCGGTGCTGCAGCGAGGGCTGAGTGTACTTAGATGTCCGGAGTCCCACGCGGGAGTAGCACACACGAGGGTAGCACACGCGGGCCTTGGAGGACGCCGAGACCGCGATCTTCCCACTCTGGCTTAGACCAACTGGTAGACCATTCCGACTCCGGTGGTCAAAGCCCTGGAGATTCATGATCAGGTGGTCTAATACCAGCCACTATGAACAGCACTGCTCAGACCTGGAAGAGACCCTGGAAGGGGTCGGTGGGCACGAAGGGGCTGGAGGCTGCACGCTGGGGGCTCAGGCGGCCCTGGTTGAAAGGCAGGGTGGGACTGAAGGTTTCAGACTGGACTTTGTGGCTGGGAACTGAGTTCGAGCCCCAGCTCTGCCTCTAACAGTGTGCGTTAGGGCCGGTCACCTAACTAGTGCTCTCTGGGTCCAGTATTGAGTTGGACACCTGGCACTTTAGCTTCCTACCCAGTAAAGTAAGAAACATTACTGATGAAATGACCATTTAAAGCTAAACATAAGAAAATACATTTTAGCATCATAATTACAGATTCACTTCATTTTTATTTATTTTTTTTTTTAGGCAGAGTCTTGCTCTGTCACCCAAGAGTGCAGTGGCACAATCTCAGCTCACTGCAACCTCTGCCTCTGAGGTTCAAGCGATTCTCCTGACTCAGCCTCCTGAGTAGCTGGGATTACAGATGCACACCACCACGCCCAGCTGATTTTTATATTTGGAATATCAGCAAGACATTGGATTTCTCCATATTGGCCAGGCTGGTCTCAAACTCCAGACCTCAGGTGATCTTCCCGCCTCGGCCTCCCAAAGTGCTTGGATTACAGGCATGAGCCACCACGCCTGGCCAAGAATCGCTTTATCTTAATTTTTACAATATTTAATAAGCAGTGACTTGGAAACATTCAGCTTTTACTTTCTCCCTCTGCTAAGCATTTAAAGATCTATAAATATACCCAGGAGAAGCTGCTTCTTAAAGGGACCCTTTTGTAATCTGTGGAATCCTTTTGTTATGAGGATAATTTCACCTCTAATTTGGTGCAGTAAATAAACGGTAAGCATGATTACATTTAATCATGTAAATACTGCCCATTGTCGCGGAGGGGATGCTTACTCACACAGAAGTCCTTTTATTCACACTCTGCTGTGTCGTGTGTTTCTGTGACTGGTGTCCCGGTGTCCCGTTATTCCAAGCACTCTCCTCCAGGAAAGCCACTGTGTGGCCCAAAAGAGATAGAGCATCTGAAAATGATTTTTAGACAAAGGCTGGACAGGCTGAGGATTGTAAGTAGGTCGGTGACTTCCTGGGGTCCCCGAACATCTGGACAAGCTGGAGATAGGGGCTCTAATTATGGGACCCATTGAGAAAGTAGAGGATGTGTCCAAAATGAGGACATTTCTGAGGCAGCTGGAGGTCAAATGACCTTTGAGATTTCATTATTTTCTAAGCTGGCCCACCCATAGTTCAAAATTTGGCACTAGTTTTCATGGAAAAATGCTGTCTGCCTCAGCCATGAGACCTCTTTCACTGTCTGCAGCTTCGCTTCCCAGCTGAGCCAAAGCCAGCTCCTGAACTCAGGTGGGCCAAGCCACCCCGTGGTTCACAGCTAGGGTGCCCATGTCTCCCAGTTTGCCTGTGACACTCCTAATTACACCAGTTGTCATAATTAAGACTGCCCATTCGGCCGGGCGCAGTGGCTCACGCCTGTAATCCCAGCACTTTGGGAGGCCGAGGCGGGTGGATCACGAGGTCAAGAGATCCAGATCATCCTGGTCAACATGGTGAAACCCCGTCTCTACTAAAAATACAAAAATTAGCTGGGCATGGTGGTGTGTGCCTGTAATCCCAGCTACTCAGGAGGCTGAGGCAGGAGAATTGCCTGAACCCAGGAGGCGGAGATTGCGGTGAGCCAAGATCGCGCCATTGCACTCCAGCCTGGGTAACAAGAGCGAAACTCCATCTCAAAAAAAAAAAAGACTGCCCATTCACTCTCCAGAGTGCCCAGTTTGAGTGATAACTTATTTGATCATATCCTTTCTGCTACTCTCTCAACAGTTTGCAAGATCTGACAGCCGAGGTTTGGAGAGCAAGGTTCCAGGGACATGGCAGTGGTTCCTAAAAAGGTACAAGGAAGGGAGAGTGTGGGAAGGGTCTAAAGCATTCAACCCAGTGTGGGAAAGACCCAGGAGGCAATGATGCATGCTCCGGTTCTCTTCCATGATCTTGTTCACCCTCGTTTGTTGAGCTCCTGCATTGCCTCTCCAGGTAGCAGGAATCCAGATACATAAAAGGCAGCGCACTGATCTCAGCCTCTGATTAGGAGGAAATCGAACATTCACCCCACCTAAGGAACATTTACTGATGCTCTGCCTTGGGCCAGGAATCCAATAAGGACTTCAAAGAGTAAATAAAAAATTATGATAGAGTAAGGTGAATGCTGTGGAGTAAGTTGAAGGTGTCACCGGAGCCCAAAGGAAGAACCTACTCACTTTTCCTGTAAAGGGGGTGGGATGGGTAATGGGAAAGATGTCACCAAGGAGATGTGTGAGTCTGGCTCTGCAGACAAGACAAGGTATCAGATATCTCCAAGTGGAGGCAGGGAATTCTCAGCTTTCAAGAGCCAAACAGCCATGATTAGAAGCATTTGTTAGCCAGCAGCAGAGGCCCAGGCAGGCAGATGAGGAAGATGAATTAGGTACCCAAGAGTGGGGCTGGTGCTCCTTTAAGCCCTCCCTCTTAGGGCCAGCTCGTGCCAAGACCTGAGGCGGGTGGGTTGGGGCTGAAGGTCAGCAGCAGCCATATGGCCTGCAGAAGAGAAGAGGTGGGGCTGAGTCAGATACACATTTATCTGATATCAGATCAATTTCTGGGGGGGCGTGGGGGGGCGGGGCAAGGTGTATATATGGGCACAATGTGTTGAGTCAGAGAAGCAGAAAACATGGGCAGGCCCCCAAGGCACTGGTTTATGCCTGGTCACGGGGAAAGGCTTAGAAACAGGCCCTCCCTAGTCTACTCCTCCACCCTCCTCCACCCACCATGATTTCTGCAATGGCTGGCTCCACTCGGCAGTGTGCCCAGAGGATCCGGATGACTTAGGTTCCAGGGTCTGGCCAAGGTAACCCAGTACTTCAGCCTACATCCTCAGCATTACTGAGCAGGCTTATTAAACACAAGATGTTGGCCCTACCCCTGAGTCTCTTATTCAGCAGGTCTGGAAGGGGGTCCTCCAAATTATGCTTTAACAAGTTCAAGGTGATTCTAGTTCAGGACCATGTTTGAGAACCACCAAGTTAACCCAGGCCAGGTATCCTCGCTGACCAGGGGCCGTGGAGACCCCGCCTGGAGCTAAGGGCTTTAGTTGTGGGCTGGCTCTGGCTACTGGGTTGCTGCATGTGTGAAAGGGTAATTCTGCGTCTCAAACAGGACCTTAGATGTGAAAGCCCTTTGTCAACTGAGAGGTGAGATTTGATGTCAGTTTTTTTACATCAAACCTAGGGCTGTAAAGTTTGCTCATTTCTCTTAAAATAATTACAGCTGAGGTCTGAGGATCCCCCACACCTACATGAGGATCCCCTGGGAAGCTTCCTAGAATGCAGACTTTGCAGCTCTAAATCTTGGTGTGGGCCTCACATTTACATTTTCAACACATCTTTAGTGATTCTTGTGCACCCCAAGAAATTTGAAAACCACTTGCTTACGTTGGGGCAGTAGTGAGGGACAGAAAAAAGTTGTTCTTCCGTTTCCTGGTTTGCTCTTGGGCCACAAAGATCCCCCACCCTCTCCTTGAAGTCTCCTTGCTGCCAGCATCCTTGGGGAACCTCTCTGCTCAGGAAGACTGTCTCTGCGCCCTCATTTTCCTCCTGGCTCCCAGCTGCATGCAGGCGCCACCTCCTGGCAACCTGGTTTTTTCACTTTTTTTTCTCCCGTTGTGTTAATCAGATCCACCCAAATTAAGCCTTGAGAGGAGCCTTTCTAATGTCAGAATGAAATGTGACTCTGTCATATTTGAGGGGTTTCGATGCCTCCTTAAATGTCTTCACTACTTGTGATTTTACTGTTCCAGTCTCAAAAAAGCAACTACAACAGTTAATAAATATATATACTTTTAATTCTTAGTTTTAAGTTTTTCTTTTTTTGAGACAGACTCTTCCTCTGTTGCCCAGGCTAGAGCGCAATGGTGCTATCTTGGCTCACTGCAACCTCTGGCTCCCAGGTTCAAGCAATTCTCCTGCCTCAGCCTCCCGAGTATTGGGATTACAGGTATGCGGCACCACGCCCAGCTAGGTTTTTTTATTTTTATTTTTAGTAGAGGGTTTTACCATGTTGGCCAGGCTAATCTCGAACTCTTGGCCTCAGGTGATCCACCTGCCTCGGCCTCCCAAAGTGATGGGTTTACAGGCATGAGCCACTGCACCTGGCCTTAGTTTTAATTTTTAATACAATAAATATCAATAGATATATCCCACACAAACAAAAACATTTTGGGACCGTGTGTGTGTGTGTGTGTGTGTGTGTGTGTGTGTGTGTTTTAACTCTAGGTGCTAACCTTAAATAATTGTCCTCTGGGCCAGATGTGGTGGCTTGCACCTGTAATTCCAACACTTTGGGAGGCTGAGGCAAGAGGATCTTTAGCGGCCATGAGTTTGAGACCAGCCTGGGTAAGAACTAGTTTCCACACACTCACAAAAAAGAGAAAACTAGTCAGGCATGGTGGCAAGCACCCGTGGTCCCAGCTATCTGAGAGGCTGAAGTGGGAGCATCACTTGAGCACAGGTTGTGGAGGCTGCAGTGAGCTACGATCACACTGCTGTACTCTAGCCTGGGTGACAGAGTGAGACCCTGTCTCTAAAAACAACAATAATAACAATAGCATATTTTAAGAGAACAAAGATTCTAAGACCAAAGAGTTTGCGAGTCACCGACTTATATATTTATAAAATGGAAACAAAACCCTCACACTACAATAGTCATCCTTATATCATGTAATGCACCCTGAGGCTTTTTTTTTATTCCATCCTTTTAAAAGTACTGGTCATGGCCACGGATAGTTCATTTGTGACAGCTTAAAAAGCAACCAACCAAAGTATGCAAATATATGTAATTTTCTGGGGTCCACTTTTTATTTAAGTTAAACCTGTTATTTAAATTTAAAAAGTGTCTAAGGATCATCTTCTTTCTTCTAAACAGAGCTGAATATGCCACACAGTTAGTGAAGCTCAGGTTCAAGGCTCCTGACTTTCACAGGCCCCTTCTGGGACGCCCTACCTATTTTCTAACCTGTAATTTGGCATTCTTTCTAAAAGATAGCCACCCAATCTGTATAAGCTTCAGGCCCCACAAAAACCAGATCTGCACTTGCTACTAAACCATATTTTCTTCTGTATATGAGCTGGAATGTATTAAAATAACATCATTTCTGCTTGTTTTTCTAATTAGAAACAATGGTAATTAATAGTCAATTTTTCTAATTGAAAAAGAGCTGCTGTTTGCATTAGGTGCTCTAAGACGTTTCTCCTGATCCTCCCGTCTCTCTGGAACATGGTATATCTCTCCTTCAAAGGGAGCTCAATATAGAACAAATTGTTAGCTAAACTGTTAGACGCTGGGGATTTAGGTAAAAATCATTTGGAATGAATGGAGTGGGTGTCTTCCATGATGACTACGAGTTGATGCTTAGGGCTGGTTTCTATTATCAAGTCATGCTCGTTGCTGATTCAGGCTGGAAATGCTGCCTCTCCTGGAATGTGTTTACTTTAGACCAAGACTCAGCAAACTATGGTCCATGGGTCAAATGCAACCCACAGGCTGTTTTGTACAGCTTGTGAGCTAACAATATTTTTTACAATTCTTAATGATAGGGGAAAAAAGAAAAATAATATTTTGTGACACGTGAAAATTACATGGAATTCAAATTCTACCATTCATAAATAAGAGATCATTGGAACACAGCCACACTTATTTATGTTTTCTATGGCTAGTTTCCTGCTACAAGGATGGAGCTGAGTACCTGCAACAGAGACTGTATGGCCCACAAAGCCAAAAATGTTTGTTGTCTGGCTCCGTACAGAAAAAGTTTGCCAACCCCTACTCTAGATGACCTCACGTTTCACTCCCGCACTTCATTCAGGTCTCCGATCAAGTGTCACCCTGGTAGGGAGAGGTCTTCCCTGATCTTCCTATCTAAAAAAGAACATGTTCCCCCAACCTGCTCTCTGCACTGATATGTTGCATTATTTTTCTCTGTGGCACTTACCCTCAGCTGACATCACAGTGGTATTTGTTTATTATGGGTCTCTCCTGGTAAGATCCAACTTCATGAGATCAAGGCCTTTGTTTTGGCTCATCTCTTTTTTTTCCCCTCATTTTTCATTTTAATGAGAACCTAGAGATAATAATGCTTTTTAAAAAATATATTTTTTATTTATTTATTTTTTGAGACAGGGTCTCACTCTGTCATCCAGGCTGGAATACAGTGGTGTGATCACAGCTCACTGCAGCCTTGACCTACCGGGCTCAGGTGATCCTCTGACCTCAGCCTCCTGAGTAGCTGGGACTATAGGTGTGAACCACCATGCCCAGCTAATTTTGTATTTTTGGTAGAGATAGGTTTTTGCTATGTTGCCCAGGCTGATTTCAAACTCCTGAGCTCAAGGGATCCATCGCCCTCCTCAGCCTCCCAAAGTGCTGGGATTATAGGCGTGAGCAACTGCACCCAGCCAATATTTTGGCTCATCTCCACATGCTCAGAGGCTCTCAATAAACATTCAAATGAATGAATGAATATTCTCTAGAGTATCTCTAAGAACTTCCCTGGTGATTAAACTATTTTACTTTGATTTTGGGAGGGACAAGGGGTTGACCGAGTGTACACTCTAAACTAGGTTACATTAACAGAGATAATTAAAGTTGTTGTTTGCATTTTATAAATGATGAATATACATTGTGAAATATTTCTTAAAAGACCTGGAGGCGAAGCCTTCAGACTTGGAGGCCATAAATCAAAAATCATTCTTCTGCTGGGCAAGGTGACTCACACCTGTCATCCTAGAACTTTGGGAGGCTGAGGTGGGCTGATCACTTGAGGTCAGGAGTTCAAGACCAGCCTGGCCAACATGGTAAAACCCTGTCTCTGCTAAAAATACAAAAAGGAGCTGAATGTGGTGGTGGGTGCCTGTAATCTCAGCTACTCTGGAGGCTGAGGCAGGAGAATTCTTGAACCTGGGAGGTGGAGGTTGCAGTAAACCAAGATTGCGCCATTGTATTCCAATGGAATACAGAAAATTGATTTTGACTGTTTTTTAAGAGAGCTTAGGGACTATTTTGTCCCATTCTCTTTCTGTTTTATTTCAAAATTCTTCTACATTTTAATCCAATTTCATATATATATATTTCAAGTGTCTATCTTAGTACAGACTTTTCAGAAGTGAGATAAATATACACTTTCCTGCTACCTAGAGCTGCTATGAGAATTAACTAAATTAAAAAAAACCAGAGACAGTAGACTGAAATCTTTCTCTTAAGAGTCGTGCCATGGCTGGGTGTAGTGACTCATGATTGTAATTTTAGCAGTCATGAAATTGGGAGGTTGAGGCGGGAGGATCACTTGAGCCCAGCAGTTCAAGACCAGCCAGGGAAACATGGCAAAACTCCAACTCTACCAAAACACAAAAAAATTAGCTGGACATGCTGACACATGCTTGTAGTGCCAGCTACTGGGGAGACTGCGGTGGGAGGATCTCCTCACTGTACTCCAGCCTGCTGGGCAGCAGAGTGAAACCCTGCCTCAAAAGAAAACAAAAAGTTGTGCTATGAATTAAATGAAAAGAAACTCAAATATTTACTGCTTGAAAATGAAAGAATTAGGTTAGTGCCTACCTATTCTCTAGTTCGAATTTCACTGTCTCTCTTTAGCCAAGCACCGGAGGCCTTCGTTGTTTTGTTGTATGGGTACGTGCTGGGCCTTCATAAACCAGCTGGTTGGATATTGGTGGTGGTTGTTTTTACTCAGCTCTATTCTGTAGAAACAGTACCCCAATTTTCCTTTGGGAAATTAGCCCTGCCCGCTGGCTGAACCCACTTGCTCCGGGTGAACCTGAATCCATCCATGGACTCCTAGGGAGTAGAAAGTGAGTGAGGCGAAGCTCCTGCCACCATCTCTTTCCCCTGATGACAGTCATTGGCTCAGGGAAAAACACAGTCAGAGCATTAAAAACTTAATTGTCGGTGGAAATGCCAAATGTTATAACCTTATGGAGGGGAATCCAGCAATCTCTAAAGATAAATAATAATAGAGTACAACTAATTATCTGTTGTTTTCTTTCCTATAAAAGATATTACTGGGGCAGGGTGCAGTGGCTCACGCCCATAATCCAGCACTTTGGGAGGCCAAGGTGGGCAGATCATGAGGTCAAGAGATCAAGACCATCCTGGCCAACATGGCGAAACCCTGTCTCTGCTAAAAATACAAAAATTAGCTGGACATGGTAGCGCATGCCTGTAGTCCCAGCTACTCAGAGGCTGAGGCAGGAGAGTCACTTGAACCCAAGAGGCAGAGGTTGCAGTGAGCCGAGATCGCGCCATTGCATTCCAGCCTGGCAACAGAGCAAGACTCCATCTCAGAAAAAAAAAAAAAAAAAAAGATGTATCAGGAAAATGGGTGAAATTTAAGATCTGTAGATTAGTTGATAGTATTGTATCAGTGTTACTATCTTGAGTTTGATAATTGTATTGTGGTTAATGTTCTGATTTTTAGGTGACACTGAAGTAGACAGGTAGGGTCATCACATCTGTACACACACACACACACACACAACAGATAATATATAGAAAGTAGGAGGACAAGAGAAAGAACAACAAAGCAAATGGTTTAAAAACTTAATAATTGGGAACTTGAGTAAAGGGTATATAGCAATTCTTCATACTGTTCCCAAAACTCTTCCATAAATCTTCATCATGTTGTAAAAGTTTATTTTGCCAAGGTTGCGGACACACCTATGACACAGCCTCAGGAAGTCCTGATGACATGAGCCCAAGGTGGTCGGAGCACAGCTTGGTTTTATACATTTTAGGGAAACAGGAAACATCAATCGATATATGTAACAAGTACATTGGTTCAGTCAGGAAAGGCGAGACAACTCAAAGCAAAGGCGGGAACACTCGAAGCAGGACATACCTTCCAGGATACAGATAGGTGAGAGACAAAGGTTGCATTATTTTGAGTTTCTGATTAGCCTTTTCAAAGAAGGCAATCGGATATGCATTTATCTCAGTGAACAGAAGGATAACTTTGAATAGAATGGGAAGCAGGTTTGCCTTAAGCTGCTTTTTCCCTTTAGCTTAGTGATTTTGGGGCCCAAGATATTTTTCTTTCACATTCCCCCATTTTGTTTTTTGAAATTTTTGGAGAAGGCATTTTAGAAGAAAACGAGTCTCTGGTCCTAGGATTCGTCTGATCTCTCATTGCTAGGATGATTTATTCCTATACAAATAGAATGGAGTTCTTAGGAAAGCTCATTTTTAGAAGGTTGTGAAGTCTCATTTCCTATGCAGAGAAAATAGGGGGAGGAAGGGAGAAAAACAACAACAAACAAAAGAGCAATCCTGAAAATCTATATAGGCCACATTACTCTGAAGTCTATACATCAGTGGGCAGGTATGAAAGTGGCTTATTTATGTAAATAGGTTGCTATTATTTTCTTCTGAAGTTTAAGCTGTCTACTTTCAGTTCACAGGCCTTTACGAAAGCCCAGCTTAGTTTTCAGTGAATTCAAATGAAGAAACATGGGGGACAAAAAAAAAAAATGAAAAAAATTGAAAGCATCATGTTGAGACTTGTAGCCAAGAAAAAAAATTAGAATTCTCTCCAAACTGTAGAAAATAAAAAAAATGTAAAAACATTGGACAAGACTAGAATCTCACAACAGGTGTACTATTGTTTTTGAAACATAGTTTTTCTCTCTCCAGTTTTCCATTTTTGCTGAAGACAAATCATGGTAGGACTGGCTTGCTTTATTTTACTTGGCATAATTATTTGTATACAGTGCACCAATAATGATTATTTTTTACATAGGCTTTTAAATTGACATTGATGGAACTTTGTTCCATTGAAGGAATCTCAGATAAGACATTTTAAAGCTGAGCCCAGCCATGAAGTTATACCATCAAATACCTATGAGTTGGGTTAATTTCCTCTCCTCTTGAGGTTCCAAGATAAAGCTGGGACTTCTGGGCCTGTCAGAAAGTGACATTCTTTACTTACCACAAGTCAGAAACCCTGTACAGGGACTATGGACACAAAATATGAGACCAGTTTTTCCAAGGGTGTTTTTGGCTCCATAAGTCAAGTTTGATTCCTTAAAGGAAAGCACATCATTCCAGTCAAACCCTTGGTAAATTAACTAGTTTCTCCAATTGTGTCCTGTTACAAATGAAAATAGATTCTTATTGCATTTATGCAAATAACTGTATTGCTAATAAGTTAAGAATACTCAAAAATGGTTTCAAATCAGGTAGAGAGAAACAAATATGCTCCAAATTTTGTTCATAGGAGTATACTAAATAGTTAAAGGCTGTCAGTAGTTCAAAAGAAAATTTTCAAGAGTCTGAAAAACAAAACAAAGGATCAGCAACATTTTAAGCAAAAAGTCAAAAAGTTTAGTTCAGTCCATGCAGCTCCTTCCTGTTCTGCTTGATACTTATGAACATTTTAGCTCTCCATGAGTCCTGAACATTTTTCCTCTATTCTGATGTCATAATCTCCAAAGTTATCAGAAACCTGAATTCAGGAGTATCTGTTAGAGTTTTATAGCTAATTATAAAACCATCTCCTAGGCCGGGCACAGTGGCTCATGTCTATAATCCCATCACTTTGGGAGGCCAAGGCAGGAGGACCATTTGAGGTAGGGAGTTTGAGACCAGTCTGACCAACATGGAGAAATCCCATCTCTACTAAAAATACAAAAAATTTGCTGAATGTGGTGGTGCATGCTTATAATCCCAGCTACTTGGGAGGCTGAGGAAGAGAATCACTTGAACTTGGGAGATGGAGGTTGCAGTGAGCCAAGGTCATGCCATTGCACTCCAGCCTGGACAACAAGAGCAAAATTCCACCTAAAAAAAAAAAAATGGGAAAAGTTGTTGGTGTGCATGTACTCCAGAACTTTAAAATAGAATCAAATTAATTTTTTTAATGGGCAAAGAACTTAAATAGACATTTCTCTAAAGAGAACATACAATAAGTACATGAAAGGTGCTCAGTATCACTAATCATTAGGGAAATGCAAACCAAAATCACAGTGAGATACCACCTCACACACATTAGAATGGCCACTGTCAAAAAAACAGACAAGTATTGGCAAGATGTGGAGAAATTGGGACCCGTAATGTTTTCCATAGTGCCTGTATCATTTTTCATTCCCACCTATCGTGCCCTATAAGTGGGAATGAAAAATGATACAGGCACTATGGAAAACATTACGATTATTCCTAAAAAAAAATTAAAGACAGAATTACCATGTGATTCAGCAATTCCATTTCTGGATGTTTATGCAAAAGAACCGAAAGCAGCATAGCAAAAAGATATGTGTAATTCCTTTTGCAGCCAAAAGGTGGAAGCAATCCAAGTGTCCATCAATGGATAAATGGATAAAGAAAACGCAGGATATTCATACAACAGAATATTCTTCAGCCTTAAAAAGGAAGGAGGCCAAGTATGGTGGCTCATCCCTGTAATCCCAGCACTTTGGGCGGCCAACACAGTGGTCACCTGAGGTTAGGAGTTCAAGAACAGCCTGGCCAACATCATGAAGCCCCGCCTCTACTAAAAATACAAAAATTACGCTGGTGTGGTGGTATGCACCTGTAATCTCAGCTACTTGGGAGGCTGAGGCAGAAAAATTGCTTGAACCCGGGAGGCAGAGGTTGCAGTGAGACGAGATCGCACTGGTGCACTCTGGCCTGGGTAACAAAGCGAGACTCCATCTCAAAATAAATAAAGAAAGAAAGGAAGGAAGGAAGGAAATTCTAACACATGCTGCAAGGATGGACTTCAAGGATATGATGGAAAGTGAAATAAATCAATCACAAAAGGACAGACATGGTATGATTCCACTTATATGAGGTAACTACAGCAGTCAAATTCCCAGAGATGAAAAATAGAACCATGGTTGCCAGGGAGTTAGAGGGAGGGAAGAATGGGAAATCAGTGTTTAATAGGTACAGAGTTTCCATTTTTCAAGAAAAAAAGAATTCTGAGGGTGGATGGTGGTGATGGTAATGTTAACGAATGTAATACCATTGAATTGTAAATTTAAAAATGGTTAAGATGGTAGGTTTTGTGTAATGTGTATTTTACGGTAATTGTAGAAAAAAGAGTTACATGGACAAAAATACTTGTGATAGGGCAGACTGAACAACTTACATAGCTTGGCCAGAGAACAGCTGGAGTAAACAAATACATCACCTAAAGGAAATGAAAAATTTATAAATCCTGAGGGGGAAAAATTTTTGTTTCAACTCTAAGACCTATGCAAATTTCTGCAAATAAATAAATAAAACTCTAAGACATAGAAACCTTAGGAGAAAATCAGGCTGGGCACAGTGGCTCATTTTTGTAATTCCAGCACTTTGGGAGGACGAGATGGGCAGATCACTTGAGCTCAGGAGCTCAAGACCAGCTTGGGCAACATAGTGAGACCCTGTCTCAAGAAATTAAAAAAAAGAAAGAAAGAAATCCTTCAAAGTCTCCAATAGAAAGCCAGCTTTGGGATCTACTACCCTGTGTTGGTGCTTCTTAAACTGGAGAACGCATGGTTTCCCCAAAATATATCCAGAGATTCCATCCCACTCCTTGTGTCCCAGAATCTGCTGACCTCATTTTAAGGAACGTCAAAATAATGCACTTAATGTCAAAATAATGCCATCACCCTGCATTTGTGATTTTTACTTTGGTTGAATTATTTTAGGCTATAAAGGTATGTTGTATTTAGTAATAATACACAGCCAAAAGCTTTATAGATTATCTTTAATTTCTTGAGTTAGTGTTTTCCCAAACTGAATGCTCTATTTTTTTTTTTTTAGAGAGAAAAAGAAGGGGAAAAAAAGAAAAAGAGGGAAAAAGGAATATTACTTCATTCCTAAAATGGGTTTCAATAATGGCCGATCAATATTTTGAGTGTTTAAAGTGGTTAATGCATATTTTATGTGTTTAAAATGGAGACCTCTATTGTGTTTATTTGTTCTGGCTCTGAGTTCAAGTCCTGGATATCGTTATCAATTTGTTGTCTCGTTGAATCTAAATCTCATTATGTGTCTTATGTATCTGGGTGTTAAGATCTCTTATTATTACATTAATCCTTTTACCCTTGCATCCTTATAGCTTTGAAATCTATTTTATTAAGTGTGAGAATTGCAACTCCTGCTTTTTATTTATTTATTTTTGCTCTCCATTTGGTTGGTGAGTTTTTTTCCATCCCCTTGTTTTGAGTCTTTGTATATCTTCAGATATATCGTTAGATTTTGTGGATAATGTATATTTTGTGTGTTTAAAATGGAGAGCTCTATTGAGTTTATTTGTTCTGGATCTTAGTTCCAGTCCCGGGTATCGTTATCAATTTGTTGTCTCGTTGAATCTAAATCTCATTATGGGTCTTATGTATCTGGGTGTTAAGATCTTTTATTATTACATTATTCCTTTTACCCTTGTATCCTCGTAGCTTTGAAATCTATTTTGTCAAATGTGAAAATTGCAACTCCTGCTTCTTATTTATTTATTTTTGCTCTCCATTTGGTTGGTACGTTTTTGTTTTTGTTTTTTTTCCAACCCTTTATTTTCAGTCTATGTATATCTTTGGATATACCGTTAGATTTTGTCTGTATCTTTTGATTGGGAGATTTGGTCGATTTAAATTTAGGGTTGCTGCCATTTGTTATTAACTGGCTATTTTGTCCTTTCGTTGATAAAAATTCTTCTTTATGTTAATGCTCTTTACTTTTTGGTGTATTTTTAGAAAGGGTCATACTGGTTGTTCCTTTCTGTGTATAATGCTTCTTTTAGAAGTTCTTGTAAAGCAGGCCTGGTGGTAACAAAATCTCTGAGTACTTGCTTGTTCCTAAAAGATTTTATTTTTCCTTCAAATGTAAAGCTTAAATTGGCAGGATATGAAATTCTGGGCTGAAAGTTCTGTTGATTAAGTATATTGAATATTGGCCCCCACTCTCTTCTAGCTTGTAGGGTTTCCGTTGAGAGATCTGCTGTAAGCCTAATAGGCTTACCTTTATGGGTGACTTGATCTTTCTCTCTGGCTGCCCTTAATATTTTCTCCTTCGTTTCGATCTTGGTGAATCTAATGATTATGTGCCTTGGGGTTGGTCTTCTTGAGGAATATCTTTGTGGTGTTCTCTGTATTGCCTGGGGTTGAATAGTGTCCTGCTTTGCTAAATTAGGAAAATTTTCCTGGATAATGTCCTGGAGAGTACTTTCCAGCTTGACTTCATTCTCTCCGTCACATTCAGGTACACCAATCAAGCGTATATTAGGTCTTTTCACATAGTCCCATATTGCTTGGAGACTTTGCTCATTCCTTTTTATCCTTTTTTCTCTATTCTTGTCTTGTCGTTTTGTTTCATTATGTTGGTCTTCGACCTCTGATACCCTTTCTTCTGCTTGATCCATTCGGCTGTTTAAGCTTGTACATATTTCACTAAGTTCTCGTGTTGTATTTTTCAACTCCATAAGTTCATTTGTATTCCTCTCTATATTGTCTATTCTTTTCAACATTTCATCTAACCTTTTTTCCAAGTTCTTAGTTTCTTTACATTGGGTTAGAACAAGTTCCTCTAACTCCCAGAAGTTTCTTATCATCCACCTTTTAAAGCCTACTTCAGATAATGGAACACAGTCCTTTTCCATCAGGGCTTGTTCCGTTACTGATGAGTCCTCTTCCATCAGGGCTTGTTCGGTTGCTGATGAGTCCTTTTCCATCAGGGCTTGTTCCGTTGCTGATGGGTTCTGATTCTGAGTATACTCGGCCTTCTTAGGCTGTTTTTTTCCCTTCATTGTAGATGAACCGCCTTTCTAATTAGTTTTCTGAGTCGACGTCCGACTTATTGATTCCCAGTGTTGGGATCCAAGCAACCCACTGTGGCGGCCTAAATAGCAGCGGTAAGACTGATGGTGCTCTTCTGCCCGGGAATCTCTGGTCTGGCTTCCCTCTTGAGTCCGCAACAAGCGGCTCTGACTTCCTGGAGCTCCAAACTCCGGTCAGTAGGGGAAGCAGTCCCGTTGGCTCTGCATGAAGAGCTGCTGCGCCGAGACGCCGGCAAAACCGCTGCGGCGGCCACAAGAGTCGCGCTGGCGACCCGTGGGGCTCCTCCACTGGGAATCGGCTGATCGGTGAGTGATGAAAATTCGTTTAATGATGTGGCGTTGTCTCGTTCTCTGAGCTTTCACTGGGAGCTACAATCCTGAGCTGTTAGTGGTCGGCCATCTTGGATCGATCGCTCAAAACTGAACGCTCTAAGCTGCCCAAGAATATCATTAGAGAAACCAGTTTGAGAAGCACTGTACTACATCGAAGTTGTCTAAAGACCCTGAGATGCAATAATCTGGCAGCAGAAGTTTCTGGTTTGAGCTCAATTGACTTCTAAACAAAGTTGAGGGCCAGGCATGGTGGCTCATGCCTGTAATCCCAGCACTTTGGGAGGCTGAGGCAGGCGGATCACTTGAGGTCAGGAGTTTAAGACCAGCCTGGACAACATGGTGAAATCCCATCTCTACAAAAAAATCCCATCTCTACAAACATTAGACAGGTGTGGTAGCACACACCCATGATCCCAACTACTCAGGAGGCTGAGGTGGGAGGATTGCTTGAGCCCAGGAGGTGGAGGCTGCAGTGTGCTGAGATTGAGCCACTGCACTCCAGCTTAGGAGGTCACCATATTGATGCTGAACTTAGTGTGGACACCTGATTGGCATCATGCACTACAGTCCAGGACTCCTGGGCTCAAGTGATCCTCCCACACCTCAGGAGTAGCTGGGACTACAGGTGTGCATTGATGTGCCCGGCAGGAGTAAAAAGTTTAAGTGCTGCAACTTCTAGTAGGGAAGCTGTTTAACCGGAGAGACCAGATCCCAGAATTTTTTTTTTAACCTTTCGTTTCTCTTAGGTAGCTGGATCAGATAATCTCTGTATTCTTTTCCAGGTCTATTTTTCTGTGATTCTCTTATTACCTGTTTCAGAGTACCCCAATTTGGTGAGAAGAAACTCCGAATTTTGAAATATTAGAGGATTTTGCAAATGGAAAGTTGAATTGGGAGGACAATCAAGATATCTCTGTAGATTTTTACTAAATTAAGAAGCAAGTAAGCAATAAATTCTAAAAAAAAAAAAACCTTTTTCATTCTAAAATGCATTTCTGAGTCAAAGCTGTAGAACAGTATGGGGGAAATGTAGAAGTCTCCTCCTATCATCTAATAATCGTTGACTCACATTGGCTTTCCAACAGCAAATCTATAGCTATAGCCCCAATTATAATTTGTGACAGAACTTCTTGCATATGTATTAGATTGGTGCTAAAGTAATTGCGCTTTTTGCCATTAAAATGACAAACCCACAGTTACTTTTGGACCAAGCTAATAGAGTTGAAGAACAAATCCAGGTCAAAACAAGGCATGAGGGGCTGGGTGCGGTGGCTCACGCCTGTAATCCCAGCACTTTGGGAGGCCGAGGTGAGTGGATCACAAGGTCAAGAGATCGAAACCATCCTGGCCAACATGGTGAACAAACCTGTCTCTACTAAAAATGCAACAATTAGCTGTGTGTGGTGACATGCGCTTGTTGTCCCAGCTACTTGGGAGGCTGAGGCAGGAGAATTGCTTGAACCCGGGAGGTGGAGGTTGCAGTGAGCCAAGATCACACCACTGCACTCCAGCCTGGGACAAAGTGAGGCTCCATCTCAAAAAACAAAAACAGGGCACGAGGGATGATGAAGGGATGGAAGTTAACCAGCTGGGGCGTTCTCCTGGACACTTCTCATGCTCCTCTGCTTCTCTTTAGCTCCTAGAGAACTAAGCCTCACCTAGCCCCCAACCCTGCTCCCCGTCCCTAAAGCAGCGCACATCCTTTTCAAGACTCTCTGACAAAGACTAGGAAACCCAAGGGCTGGCTTTGTAGTGGAAAGTGCTGGCAAGGGTTGTGCAGCCCGTAGGGACCTGGTTTCCTAATCTGACCCCACGGCTCTATGGCTGTGTGGTCTGCGGCAACTACCTAACCTCTCTCAGCTTCAGCTGCCTCTCCTGTGAAACAAAGCTGGTACTGCCCAACAGATTGTGGGAAAGTCTGAAGTATTATTGTATGTCATGTGCCCAGTGAACTGCATGGTATACAGCAGATGTTCAATAAGTAAGAGACATGGCCGGGTGTGGGCTCACGCCTATCATCCCAGCACTTTGAGAGGCCGAGGTGGGTGGATTGCCTAAGGTCAGGAGTTTGAGACCCAGCCTGGCCAACGTGGTGAAACTCCATCTCTACTAACAATACAAAAATTACCTAGGCGTGGGAGGCATGCCTGTAATACCAGCTAATGGAAGGCTGAGGCAGGAGAATCACTTGAACCCAGGAGGCGAAGGCTGCAGTGAGCCGAGATTGCATCACTGCACTCCAGCCTTGGCTGGAGCGAGACTCTGACCCTCCCCTAAAAAAAATGGCTGTAGTCACTCTGTTGTGCTAGCAAATACTAAGTCACCTTCATTTTTTGGGCCGAGATTGCGCCACTGCACTCCAGCCTGGGTGACAGAGCAAGACTCTGTCAAAAAAAAAAAAATTTTTTTTTAAGTGAGAAATAAGGGCAAGAAAAAGCTCCAATCACTGCCTCAGCCACATCCACTGCCATGGCCACGGAAACCTCATAGGATAATTTGCACCTTGGATTTCAGATGCTGGTAACTGCTTTCTGTAAGG
The DNA here is from genome assembly GCF_049354715.1 of Callithrix jacchus. Classification (NCBI taxonomy): domain Eukaryota; kingdom Metazoa; phylum Chordata; class Mammalia; order Primates; family Cebidae; genus Callithrix; species Callithrix jacchus. The sequence goes on from NC_133512.1 coordinate 8,221,146, forward strand.
TGAGGTCAGGGCAGAGAAGATCCAGGAAAGCGCTGGCATGCTGCTTAAAAGACTCCTTCCATAAGGGCTGACGGCAGGGCTGAAACTGTCTTTGCAAAAATTATAATGGAGAAAAATATGTCCGTGAAAGAGATCAGACCTAACCAACTCCATCTTGCTTCTAACTTTTAAGCTGTCTTTGTTCATTCCCGGGCATAAGCTGAATTAACCTTGGGAAGGAATTTAGTTTATAGTTTGACTCTGAAACAAAATTGATAGTAGCCCTTTTCCCAAAAAGACCCACTTCTTGCCTGGGGACCAGTCTATCTTTGTAGGACTAACAAATTAGCTACAAGATTGGAAATCTGGTTTAGGGATCACTCAGACTCTGGCTGCAAGTGTCTGAACCTCCCCAGATTGCCTCTGGGGATAACATCACTATTGTACAACCTAAGATCAGTGCTTGAGAAATTTTGCAGACCTTGCACTGGATGGATCGGCGGACACTACCTAGAAGGGTAATCTGGCTCAACCAGCTCTGTGATCCCACCCAGAAACAGAAGACTGCAAGAAAACCTCAGTTCAGCCCCCTAAGATTCCATCTACATACTGGCCAATCAGCACTCCCCACTTCCTGAGCCCTCCCCCAACCAAATTATCTTTTAAAATTCTCCAAATGCTCAGGGAGACTGATTTGAGTGATAATAAAACTCTGGTCTGCCACATAGCCAGCTCTGTGTGAAGTACTCTTTCTCCATTGCAATTCTCCTGTCTTGATAAATTGGCTCTGTCTAGGCAGCGGGCAGGGTGAACCTGCTGGGTGGTTACAGAGCTTTGGGTAGGTGAGAAAGAGATGAGAAGAAGAGTGCTTGCAGGGGAGGCAAAAGGGGAATTCCTGAGGCAGATCCTGAGGGGAAGCAAGGGAGAGGTACTCTTCAAGGGCCATAGGTGAAACCTGAGTCATCTGTGAATGTGAATACCTCCAAATAAATAGAAGAAATGTGAACAGTACTTGCTCTGTGCCAAGGCTTATTCTGGATGCTTTACAAATATTAACTCAGGTAAACTTGTCAACAACTTGTGAGGTATGTGCTCTTATTATCTCCATTTTGCATGTGAATGGACTGAGGCAAAGAGAGGTTGAGCAACTGGCCCAAGGTTGCCCAGCTGGTAAAGGTTGGAGCTGGGACTCAGATCAGACAGGCCTGTTCCAGCATCTCTCCACCAAATCTGGAAATCTGTGACTGAGTGTTGAGAATGGTACAAAGAGTTAGGGTTACCGCATTTTGGTGGATCTTTCTTCTGAAAACTGGGTCACCCTAACAATCCCCCAGGTTTACCTGGCCAGGATACACCTTCAGTCTCCAACATTTTTTTTCCTCCCTCAGGTCTGGTTCCTGGATCCCTCTTTGCTTGTGCCTTGTCTGCTCCAGATGGAGTGTCCTCTCTGTGCCAGCGTATCAGCCAGGGGTCCATCCAGAAGAGCCCCTGTATATATCAGAGTGACGTATACTAGGGAGGTATGAGAGGACCTGAACAATTTTGGAAGCTGGCTAATGTAAACCAAAAATAACATTCTGGGCTGGGCGCAGTGGGTCACACCTGCTCATCTCAGCACTTTCGGTGTTGTTATTGTTGTTGTTTTGAGACAGAGCCTCACTCTATCACCTAGGCTGGAGTGCAGTGGCACAATCTCGGCTCACTGCAACTTCTACCTCCCGAGTTCAAGCAATTCTCCTGACTCAGCCACCCAAGTGGCTGGAATTACAGACGTGCACCACCACATCTAGCTAAGTTTTGTATTTTTAGTAGAGACAGCATTTCACCTTCTTGGCCAGACTGGTCTGAAACTCCTGACCTCAAGTGATCCACCTGCCTCAGCCTTCATCCCAGTCCTTTGGAAAGCTGAGGCGGGTGGATTGCTTGAGCCCAGGACTTCAAGACCAGCTTGAGCAACATGGCAAAACCCCATCTCAACAAAAAAAATTTATGAAATTAAAAATAATAAAATTCTAAGGTCCACCAACCATCTGAATGGACCCCTCCTCTCAGCCAGGGCATTCCAAAGTTAACCTGAGAAACTGGTTCAGGTCATGATGGGAAGGGAGGGTTGGACATGCCTCATTATATCCTGCTCCCTTTTGGATTTCAGCAAAAGCTGACAAGCATTAACATCAACACAGATCTTAAGTCTGACAAGAAACACTTATGGGCCAGGTACGGTGGCTCATGCCTGTAATCTCAACACTTTGGGAGGCTGAGGCAGGTGGATCACTTGAGGTCAGGAGTTCAATACCAGCCTGGCTAACATGGTGAAACCCCGTCTCTATTAAAAATACAAAAAATTAGCTGGCATGGTGGTGCATGCCTGTAATCCCAGCTACTCAGAAGGCTGAGGCAGGAGGATCACTTGAACCCAGGAGGCAGAGGTTGCGGTGAGCCGAGATCGCACCACTGCACTCCAGCCTAGGTGATAGAGCAAGACTCTGTCTCTTTTTTTCTTTTCTTTTTTTTTTTTTGAGACGGAGTTTCGCTCTTGTTACCCAGGCTGGAGTGCAACGGCGCGATCTCGGCTCACGGCAACCTCCACCTCCTGGGTTCAGGCAATTCTCCTGCCTCAGCCTCCTGAGTAGCTGGGATTACAGGCAGATGCCACCATGCCCAGCTAATTTTTTTGTGTTTTTAGTAGAGACGGGGTTTCACAATGTTGACCAGGATGGTCTCAATCTCTTGACCTCGTGATCCACCCTGCCTTGGCCTCCCAAAGTGCTGGGATTACAGGCGTGAGCCACCGCGCTCGGCGAAGACTCTGTCTCAAAAAGGAAAAAAAAGAAACACTTTCAGTCTATTATCTCTGAAGCTGCTACCTGGAGGTTTCATGTGCATCATAAAACTCTGGTCTCTGCAAACCTTTATCATTGCAACCCAGACATTCATTTCTCTTTATTCCTGGTCTTTATATAATAACTTAATAACTTAACTCTTTCAACCAATTGCCAATCAGAAAATGTTTAAATCTACCTATAACCTGGACCCCCACCAACTCTGCTCCTTTCAGTTGTCCCACCTTTCCAGATGGAGCCAATGTGCATTTTACATGTATTTGATGTCTTGTCTCCCTAAAATGTATAAAGCTAGGCTGTGCCCCAGCCCCTTTGGGCACATGTTCTCAGGGTCTCCTGAGGGCTGTGTCATGGGCCATGGTCACTCTCATTTGGCTCAGAATTAATCTCTTCAAATATTTTATGGAATTTGACTCTGTTTGTCAACATTGAACAGTCTGCAGATGGCTGGTTCTGGGGTCTGAAGTCTGCAGGGCGGGTCCTCTGGGGTGAGGATGAGGATGGATATGAAGTAGACGAAAGCAAGTAGAAACTGGGATCCATGAGCCAAAAGCTGAAGCCAGAGGACAGATTGGAACCCGCACAGGTCTTTCAGAAAGCTTCCGGTTTCAAGGATGTAGATGTCCTATTGGAAAAGCTAGAGCCCTCCACTATAGAACTAAACACACATCTGGCCCAAGTGTCAGAGAAGCTGAAAGAGGCTCCTGTGGAGTATGGAGGAGCTGTGAGCCAGGGGCTGCCACTAACAAAGTGAGCCAACAGAAAAGCAGCAACCTGAGCACGCACTGGGTTGGTAGCTGGAGCGCGCACCAGTCGACTGAGCACAGAAGGGATACAGCTGCTGTTTCACCTCTGTCTTCCAAATTCCACCCAAGACGGCCCTTGCAGGATAAGCCAGCCTGGAACTATGCAGGGAAGGGGATGCTGGGAGACATTGTTCCATCTTAGCTCTACTGCTACAAGCCCAAGCCACCTGGGATGGGATGCCCTGCTCTTGCGGGGAAGCCCCTCCATTCTTTTTCTAGAAATCAAATTGCTGAAGAAACAAGCCTCCTGCCCAGGGAATTTCTTTGCTTGAATATTTGCTTTGTACTTTGTTTTAGAGCCACGGTGGATTTATTCCCTGCTGCCAACTTCTAGTATGGACACCCAGGTGGGTGCCTTTGCTTCTCTTTGGAACCACCCACACCTTTCTATCCTTGGGCTCTCCTCCCCAGAGGGGGGTCATTATCCCAATCAAACACAGTGATGATGAACAGAGAATCCCTGACAGTCACCAGGGATGTCACGTAAATGACAGTGTAGTTATGTCTACTACAGTGTTTATTCTTGATCTCTAGGATAAGCCTGGAACCAGTTACTTTTACTTAGGCGGTGGCATAATCTAAGTCAGCGGTTGTCAAACTTTTGCCTATGGCAACATCACCCAGAATCCTCTGATTCCCATTTTGATGTTCTTTTTTGTTTTTTTTTTAATTGAGACAAAGTCTGGCCATGTTGCCCAGGTTAGAGTACAGTGGCTCTTCACAGGTACGGCCATAGTGTGCTGTGGCCTCAAACTTCTGGCCTCAAGCTATCCTCCCACCTCAGCCTTTCAGGTAGCGGGGACTGCACTGTGCACACTGCAGCATGCAGCTCCTTCCCAAGTTTCTGATTCAGATCTCGAAAGGGGCCTGAGAACTTACAGTTCTTTCAAGTCTCCAGGGGATGATGATGACGTTGGTCTAGGGGCCACACTTTGAGAAACACTAGCCTAGAGGTTAAGAGCACAGACTTCTGGATCAGACTCCATGGGGCGAAGTCCCAATTCACCACTCGTTTGCTTCATGACCGTGGGCAAGTTACTCAATATCCTCATGCCTCAGTTTCTTTAGGACAAAAACGGCACCTACTTTTGGGGGTTGTAGTGACACTTAAATAAATTAATCCACATAAAGTGTGTATCCATAAAGCACTATATTCATGTTTTATCCATAAAATACTTTATCCACATTAAGTATGGATACAGCATACAGTAAACACTCAACAAATGCTTGCTATGCTTTTAATTCAACATGTTTTGTGAGTGACTATGTAGCAAATGCATGTTGAGTTCTAGATTTACAGTCTTTCACACTCATAAAGGCTGAGTCTAGAATACACTGGTCTCTGATTTAATTTCTCAGTAACTGTGACATCTTCTTGTTTCTTCATACCTGTCCCTTCATATTTCTCCAATAATGATCACTGAGCCAGGAAGTACAAGCAAATGCATTAGGAAAAAACATTGTGATAGAAATACAGCGTCGGTTCTTTTACAAAATATTATTCTAATGGAAAAACTAGCTTTAAGGCAAAGTTTGAGTTTAATTTCCTAATAGTCCAGTGGGTGGCAGCACCACACGGGAATTTTGTAGAAGAGTATTTAATATTCCCAGCCCCAATCTTCGAAAGCAAGCTGGGTCTTTTGCACTTTAAACTCCATTTCCTGGGTCTCAGATGCTTTTTTGTCTTTGTTTAGACTTTTAAAAAAGTTAATTAATTAATTAATTAATTAATTTTTTTTTGAGACAGAGTCTAGCTTCGTCACCCATGCTGGAGTGCAGTGGTGCTACCTCGACTTACTGCAACCTCCACCTCCTGGGTTCAAACTATTCTCCTGCCTCGGCCTCTCTAGTAGCTGAATTACGGGCACCCTCCACCGTGCCTGGTTGATTTCTGTATTTTTAGTAGTGACAGGGCTTCACCACGTTGGCCAGTTTGGTTTGGAACTCCTGAGCTCAGGTGATCCGCCTGCCTCGGTCTCCTAAAGTGATGGGATCACAGGTGAGAGCCACCGTGCCAGGCCCAGAGTTAAATCTTTATACACATGTTAAATGTTTTCCTTTGGGTAAGTTCTTATTACTATAATTGCTGAGTTAAAAGGTATACTGGGCAGTGTGCAGTGGCCCATAGCCTGTAACCAGGAGATGGAGGTTGCAGTGAGCCAAGATTGTGCCACTGCACTCCAGCCTGGGCAACAGAGCAAGACTTCGTCTCAAAAAAAAAAAAAAAAAAAAAAGGACAACACTGGATATTATAATTGTAAAACTCTTTGTAGTTTTTATAAAATAATCATTTTGTTTAAAATGGTAATTTATTGTTTTCGTTTGCTTTTATGGTATATTTAACTTTCTTAGTTTATAACTTGATTTTGTTTCAAGCTCCCTTTCTCTTGATTAAATGGAAAAAATAAAATGAGTTAAATGGAATTAAGCTAAATAGAATTCAATTGCCAGTTTCCTGTGTACATATATCCTTCTAGAGGTGCCCATGCATTTTCCACACAGTACACTGTTTTCTACACCTTGCATTTTCAGATTTGTTCTTTTTTTTAGAGAAAATCCTAGATTGACGTTTTTTTTTTTTAACTCTCCTCAACAAATGTCAACTGTCACTTTAGCCTCATAATGATCGCAATAGTCCCATTTCTTTTTTCTTTTTGAGATAGAGTCTCGCATCGTCGCCTAGGCTGGAGTGCAGTGGTGTGATCTTGGCTTACTGCAACCTCTGCCTCCCGGGTTCATGCACTTCTTCTACCTCAACCTCCCGAGTAGCTAAGATTACAGGCACACACCACCACAACCAGCTAACTTTTTGTATTTTTAGTAGAGACGAGGTTTTACTATGTTGGCCAGACTGGTCTTGAACTCCTGACCTCATGATCCACCTGCCTCGGCCTCTCAAAATGCTGGGATTACTGGTGAACCCCTGCACCTGGCCAATAATCCAACTTCTTAAGCAGTAATTTATTTTCATTGCCTTCTTTTCCTTTTTTGTCATTTGTCTTTTTCTCCAGATGGAATAGTAGGCAGTCAGAGGGACCCTGGGGAACCAGCTTGCTCCCATCTTTGTCTTGTAAACGGAAAAGACTGAACACAGCCCTGGGTCGAGCTGCAGAAGTCTCTTCTCTAAGATTTGTTGGCAGAGGCAACAGGTAAGAAATGACAGATTTCTCCTTCTTGTAAGGAAGTCCCAGTCTCTCCTCAACATCAACGTTCATTTTTCTCATTCATCTCTCCATTTCCGTTCAGTAATGCATTGCATGCAATTGACACTGTGCAAATGCTTGTTGAATGAACAAATTAATACATGAAAATATCTGTGAATAAATACTAACCACAGAAATATCTGGTTATGCTTGTTTGAAGAATCCTCAAGACTTTCGCCCATGTGACTGGCTAACTACGAACAATCAATGTTAGTGTAGCACAAATGCTAGCAGGATATCCAGGAGTCATATCCTGTTAGAGCTGGAAGAGGCCCTAGAGCTTATCATATCCCAAAGTCTCAAACCATTGAACACTAGCAGAGTATACTTTATTTACCCTGCATAATCTTGTTGCTGGTGATGTTGGTTTTCACATTTGAATTAGTTGCCAACGTAGAAAAATTAGGAGACCTCACAAAACATGATTCAGGGGCTGTTTGAGGAGCAAAACTGGAAAATAGCTACAGAAAATAGCCTGGGCTGACTAGTTGCTGCCCCTCTTGCATTCTATTTTATTTATGTATGTATTTATTTATTCTTCTGGATCTTCTTTCAAGAACTGCTCCCATTTTAGGCGAGTGTGTTCCACTTATTTAACGCGCCTCCCAACCACCCCGGTGTACCTGATGCATAGACAGGACTTGTCAGCTCTGGTAGCAGTTGCATTTGTGATGCCGAATCCAATCTTATGCCACTCCACTACCCCATTTTTTCAATAAGAAAACTGAGGCCCACTCGATTTGCCACCCTAAAAATTTGCCTGATTTGGGTCTCATTCCTGCATTGTCTTCCATCCACTGCCATAGTAAACACTGAAAGATACAAACTTAACAAGGTCGCTCTTCTGCTTAAAATCCTTCAGTGCTCCTTACTAGTTTTGAAGCTCCCAATCTTCTTGTCATGGCCTATGAGAACTTTCAATGCAAAGCCTACTTTATGAGCCTTAACTCTGACAACGCTAAGGAGCCAGCCACACCAAGCGTCTTCAAGTTCTCTTACTCTGCCGTGTCCTTTTATGTCTCGCTGTCTCTGTCTGTGCGGATCTCTTTGCTTGGATTGCCCGTGCCTATCATTTGTCTGACAAACTCATGCAACATTCAGCACTTAGCTCAGGCACCTGCGATTCTGCCCTGCCAATGTCTCCACCCTCCTCCTACTTCTCCTCCTCCTCCATCATCTCTGAGCCACAGGGCTCAGCTCACACTCCCATTTACAGCTCTTATAACAGTCAATTGTAACTTCCCCACTAGAAGATGTGCTCCTTGAGGGAAGAGACCACAGCTCATTCATTTTTATTTTCAGTATTTTTCCCCAGTACTCAATAAATGTTGAATCAATGCATGCTAGCCTTGCTCCAGGTGACTGCATTAGTGACCTATGTGTGAGAAAATAAAGGAATCCCTTAAAACTTGAGAGAGTGCAGGGACAAGCTACTTCCTTTCCACAATACCAGGCTGTCTCAAGAAACTCTGACTTGTTGATTCTCTTCCTCCTTTTTCTCCTTCTAACATATTATGCACCTCATTTTGGCCACAGCTTCCCAGTTACAAAGGTTACCCCCCAAATGTTCATTTGACTCCAGATGATTAGTAGAAGCCAATCCTGGAAATTCTATACTTCTTGCTAGTGTTTGGTTCGTGAATGAGACTGTAATGAAAACCTGGTTAATGAAACAGGAGGGAATCCCGGTCTCAGGAAGATAGTCCTGAGAAGTTTTCCTCTATACTGAAGAAAAGCCACAGAGCAGCTGCTTCCTCCCTTTATCCTTTGGACATTATCATTACAAAATGTTATGTATGGAAGTGCTAACGGCATCTTGCCATCGATCTGAAAATGAAGCTGATACCAATGGTAGAAGAGAGATGGAAAAAAGCTTGGAATAAAAGCATCGCCAAGCAGCTGAGCGACCAACCCTGATTCTTATTCCATTGCTACATCCAGTAACACATTTCCTTCTTGTTAAGCCACTTTAAATCCTGGCTGTATATTTTCATTTGGAACTAAGCCATGCTGATACAGTTCTTCAATTCCTATTATCATTCCTAAAATGACTACATATAATCCTCAACTTTCTAATCCCTTTGTTAGTCTATGAATAGCCTAATTAATCAGGTAAGCCTTGGATCATCTAAAATTAGGCACCACGAAGAGGGGCATGACCAGGAATTCCTTAAATATCTGTTTTCTCCTTGTCAGTCCTGTACATGGCTCTTAATAAATGAAGTCCATTTTAGAGTCGGCCATGAGTGAGTCTCTTTCCATCATTCCCTACCACGAGCCATACTATCAGCTTCTCTCCAGCTTTCAGCCACATTTCTCCTTCCTAACAGCACCCGGATTTTGTTTACAAGAATGCTTTTCCTCCCTGCAGCCATAAAACCTGCCCCCCCCCCCCCCCCCCCCCCCGGCTAAAGAGGCCGGATTCTTCCACAGACAATCCCATTGACCCTTGTTAATGATCAGTTATGCATGGTCCGGTAACTCAGTTCTGGCCAATGAGAAAGGAGGAGAATTTATTAGGAAGCTTCTGGGAAAATCTTCCCCAATCCTTAAAGAGAGCTATAGGAGAAACTCTCCTTATTCCTCCTGACATTGCCCTGCTGAACGTAAATACTCCAATTACTGCTGCCATCTTGTTATGAGCTTGAGGATAAAGCTAACAACAAAAATAAAATCAGAAAATAAATATCAGAAGAATGATGGAGGAATCTAGGTCCTTTTCTTGAGACAGAGTCTCACTTTGCCACTCAGGCTGAAGTGCAGTGGCACAGTCTCAGCTCATTGCACCTCCATCTCCCAGGTTTAGGCAATTCTCGTACCTCAGCCTCCCGAGTAGCTGGAATTACAGGCATGCACTACCATGCCTGGCTAATTTTTTTATTTTTTGACACAGACAGGGTTTAATCATCTTGGCCAGGCTGGTCTCAAACTTCACCTGCTTCGGCCTCCCAAAGTATTGGAATTACAGGCGTGAGCCACTATGACCAGCCTGGAATCCAGGTTCCTGATAGCACACTGAGTTGCTGAATTGACCAATCCTGAAGCACTCCCTACCCTAGTTGGGGATTTTCATAATGTATGACAATGTGTATTCTTATTTTTTTTTAATTATACTTAAGTTCTGGGGCACATGTGCAGATCTTGCAGGATTGTTACATAGGTATATGCCATGGTGGTTTGCTGCCTTCATCCCCCCATCACCTAAATTAGGTATTTCTCCTAATGCTATTCCTCCTCAATCTCCCCACCCCCCGCTATCCCTCCCCTAGCCCCCCACCTCCCAACAGTGTGTGATGTTCCCCTCCCTGTGTTCATGTCCTCTCATCGTTCAATACCCACTTATGAATGAGAACATTCATGTTTCGCTTTCTGTTCTTGTGTCAGTTTGCTGAGAATGACGGTTTCCAGATTCATCCATGTCCCTGAAAAGGACATGAACTCATCCTTTTTACAGCTGCATAGTATTCCATGGTGTATATGTGCCACACTTTCTTTATCCAGTCTATCATTGATGGGCATTTGGGTTGGTTCCAAGTCTTTGCTCTTGTAAACAATGCTGCAATGAACATTCCCGTGCATGTGTCTTTACAATAGAATGATTTATAGTCCTTTGGGTATATATCCAGTAATGGAATTACTGGGTCAAACGATATTTCCATTTCTAGATCCTTGAGGAATCGCCACACTGTCTTCCACAATGGTTGAACTAATTTACACTCCCACCAACAGTGTAAAAGTGTTCCTATTTTTCCACATCCTCTCCAGCATCTGTTGTCTCCAGATTTTTTAATGATCGCCAATCTAACTGGCGTGAGATGGTATCTCAATGTGGTTTTGATTTGCATTTCTCTAATGGCCAATGATGATGAGCACTTTTTCATGTTTGTTGGCTGCATGCCTTCTTTTGAAATGTGTCTGTTCATATCCTTCACCCACTTTTTGATGGGATTTTTTTTGTTTTTTTTGTAAATCTGTTTTAGTTCTTTGTAGAGGCTGGATATTAGCCCTTTGTCAGATGGGTAGCTTGCAAAAATTTTTCCCGTTCTGTTGGTCGCCAGTTCATTCTAATGATTGTTTCTTTTGCTTTGCAGAAGCTCTTAAGTTTAATTAGGTCCTATTTGTCTATTTTGGCTTTTGTTGCCATTGCTTTTGGTGTTTTAATCATGAAGTCCTTGCCTATGCCTATGTCATGAATGGTATTGCCTAGGTTTTCTTCTAAGGTTTTGTGGTGTTAGGTCTTATGTTTAAATCTTTAATCTGCCTTTCTGCCCATGGACACTGCTGAAGAAGCATCATTAGAGTCTCTCCTCTCCCTGCGATCATGTGTAAGTCAGAGTCTCCTAAAGAGCCCGAACAGCTGAGGAAGTTCTTCATTGGAGGGTTGAGCTTTGAAACAACTGATGAGAGCCCGAGGAGCCATTCTGAGCAATGGGGAACGCTCACAGACCGTGAGGTAATGAGAGGTCCAAATACCAAGTGCTCCAGGGGCTTTGGGTTCATCACGTATGCCACTGTGGAGGAGGTGGATGCAGCCATGAATGCAAGGCCACACAAAGTGAAGGGAAGAGTTGTGGAACCAAAGAGAGCTGTCTCAAGAGAAGATTCTCAAAGACCAGGTGCCCACTTACCTGTAAAAACAGTATCTGTTGGTGGCGTTAAAGAAGACACTGAAGAACGTCACCTAAGAGATTATTTTGAGCAGTATGGAAAAATTGAAGTGATTGAAATCATGACGGACCAAAGCAGTGGCAAGAAAAGGGGCTTTGCTTTTGTGACCTTTGATGACCATGACTCCGTGGATAAGACTGTCATTCAGAAATACCAGACTGCGAATGGCCTCAACCGTGAGGTTAGGAGAGCCCTGTCAAAGTAGGAGATGGCCAGTGCTTCAACCAGCCAAAGAGGTCCAAGTGGTTCTGGAAACTTTGGTGCTGGTCATGAAGGTGGTTTCGGTGGGAATGACAACTTTGGATGTGGAGGAAACTTCAGTGCTCATGGTGGCTTTGGTGGTAGCCATGGTGGTGGATATGGTGGCAGTGGGATGGCTGTAATGGATTTGGTAGTGATGGAAGCAATTGTGGAGGTGATGAAAGCTATAATGATTTTGGCAATTATAACAATCAGTCTTCAAATTTTGGACCCATACAGGGAGGAAAATTTGGAGGCAGAAGCTCTGACCCCTGTGGTGGTGGCGGCCAATACTTTGCCAAGCCACAAAACCAAGGTGGCTATGGCGGTTCCAGTAGCAGCAGTAGCTATGGCAGGGGAAGATTTAATTAGGAAACAAGGCTTAGCAGGAGAGGAGAGCCTGAGAAGTGACAGGGAAGCTACAGGTTACAACAGATTTGTGAACTCAGCCAAGCACAGTGGTGGCACGGCCTAGCTGCTACAAAGAAGACATGATTTAGACAAATACTCATGTGTATGGGCAAAAACTCAAGGACTGTATTTGTGACTAATTGTATAACAGGTTATTTCAGTTTCTGTTCTGTGGAAAGTGTAAAACATTCCAACAAAGGGTTCTAATGTAGATTTTTTTTTTTTTGCACCCATGCTGTTGATTGCTAAATGTAATAGTCTGATCATGATGCTGAATAAATGTCTTTTTTTTTTAAAAAAATCTTTAATCCATCTGAAGTTATGCATATAGTGTAAGGAAGGGGTCCAGTTTCTGCTTTCTGCACATGGCTAGCCAGTTTTCCCGACACCTTTTATTAAACAGGGAATCCTTTCCCCATTGCTTATTTTGTCAGGTTTGTCAGAGATCAGATGGTTGTAGATGTGTGGCATTATTTCTGAGGGCTCTGTTCTGTTCCATTGGTCTACATCTCTGTTTTGGTACCAGTACCATGCTGTTTTGATTACTGTAGCCTTGTAGTATAGAGCATTTTCTTATTTTTAAGCCAATTCAATTTAGACTTTCTGATATCTGTAACTTAAAACATCCAAATGATACATCCACAGAAAAGGAAAAAAAGTGCCCTGCACGTAACCATTTGTTACTTTCCTTCTAGCTCTAAGATATTTTTGTATATTTTGTTTGATGAATGAAGATCAACTTTTCATTGAGGATCTGCCGTAGGAATGACGGGACCTTAAGAGGATATTTTGGAATCAGCTACTCTTCAGTTCTCTTTTCCAAGAGAAATCAAATGGCACATAAATGTTTTAGTCAGGATGGCATAGGATGATACACTATCAGATTCCTAGTACCAAATTTTGATGTCTGACTCACCAACATTGAATTTTAATGTCGGTAAGCCAGAGTTCTCCTCCGTCTGGTGACTCAGGAATCCAGGCTTCTTCTATCTAGAAATGTTACCCTTTCAGTAGAGGGCTTCCAGGGTCACCATGGTGGGGAACAAAGCACATGGAGATAACATACCAGTTCTTAAATATGTCCATCCAGAAAGGACACTCATCACTTACATTCACATTTCACTGGCAAGAAGCAGACGCATATCTTGCCTAAGGACTAGCAAGCTGGGAACTGTAGTCTCCCCTTGTATCTTCAAAGGAGAGGTGAGCCACATATGGATAAGCTCTGTCATTTTTTTTAACTTTATTATTAGATTTTTTTGAGACAGGATCTCACTCTGTCACCCAGGCTGAAGTGCAGTGGCACAATCACTGCTTGCTGCAACCTCAACCTCCTGGGCTCAAGTGATCCTCCCATCTCAGCCTCCTGAATAGCTGGGACTGTAAGAGTGTGCCCCACGTCTGACTAATTTTATTGTTAATTTTTGGAGAGACAGAGTCTCACTAAGTTGCCTATGCAGGTCTTGAATTGCTGGCCTCAAGTGATCTTCCCACCTCTGCCTCCCAAAGTGCTGAGATTATAGGTATGAGCAACTGTGCCCAATGACAGAAAAGCCCTTTTAGTCTCTACCACAGTGTCAAAATTTTTTTTTTTTTAGTTTTATTTTTTAAGTGACTATTTCAGCTGGGCATGGTAGCTCATGTCTGTTATCCCAGCACTTTGGGAGGCAAAGGCAAGTGGATCACCTGAGGCCAGGAGTGCGAGACCAGCCTGGACAACATGGTAAAACCCCCATCTCTGCTAAAAATACAAAAATTAGCTGAGGGTAGTGGCGGGTGCCTGTAATCCCAGCTACTCAGGAGGCTGAGGAAGGAGAATTGCTTGAACCCAGGAGGCGGAGGTTGTAGTAAACCAAGATCGTGCCATTGCACTTCAGCCTGGGCAACAAAAGCAAAACTCTGTCTAAAAAAAAAAGAAGACTATTTCATGAAGAGGGACCGAGGAAGTACTTGTTATAAAAATTATTATATAAAATTATTTGAAATTAGATCGGGAAAGCCTTGCTATTTTTTCCACATGTAAGTCAAAGAATAACAGTTATACTGAAGCTTCTTAGTAATCTATTTGTTAAGTGACTTCTCTGTTCTGAGCAGTAAACATCATTATTATTATTATTTTGAGACAGAGTCTCACTCTGTTGCCCAGGCTGGAGGGCAGTTGTGCAATCTTGACTCACTTCAACTTCCGCATCCCAGATTCAAGCAATTCTCTCACCTCAGGCTCCTTTTTCCCACCTAAGCCTCCTGAGTAGCTGGGACTATAGGCATGCACCACCATGCCTGGCTAATTTTTGACTTTTAGTAGAGACAGGGTTTCACCATGTTGTCCAGGCTGGTCTCGAGCTCCTGATCTCAAATGATCCACCCACCTCAGCCTCCCAAAGTGCTGGGATTATAGGCGTCAGCCACAGTACTCAGCCTAGTTTTAAAACTTCCTTTAATTACCATGTTGATTCAAACTAAAATAGCAAGCTTTTTTTTTTTTTTTTTTAAAAAAGGACTAAAAAAAAAAAAAAGAAAAAAAGGCATTGTATTCTTCAAAAACGTAATGTCATAGAAGATGAAGAAAGGCTGATGATGACCTGTTCCCAATTAAACACACATGACAACCAAATACACATGTGATCCTAGTTTGGAAACTGTACTGGAGGAAAAGAATGCTATAAGGAGCATTACTGGATCAACTGACAAAGCTGGAACACAGACAATGGACAAAATAAAAATATCATATCTATGTTAAATTTACTGAGACTCATAACTGTATTATGGAAATACAAGATAATATTCTCTTTTTTTCCTCAAATGCCTTTTAACAAGAATATTCTTATCATTAGGAAATACATAATTTAAAATTTAGGGATAAAGGGTCATAAAGTACACAACTTACTAAAAAGAGTTATCAGAAGTCTCTATACAAAGAGGCCAGGAAGAAAAAAATTAAAAAAATTTTTTAACTTATCAGAAGACTCAATATTGTTAAATGTCAATTTCTGCCAAATTGATCTAGAGACTCGATGCAATCACAATAAAAATTCCAGCAGGTTGTTTTGTAGAAACCGCCAAGATAATTCTAAAACGCATATAGAAATGCATAGGATATAGAATAGTCAAAACAACTTTGAAAAATAACAGAGCTGGAGAACTTATGCTACCTGATCTCAATACTTAGTGCAACTAACAGAAATGAACAATAACTCTGATGCACTTGTTAGGAGATTCAACAGGTTCATGGAAAGAATTTCTGAGTTTGAGAATTTCTCAAAGAAATTGCCAAAACTGGGCCAGATGCAATGACTCACACCTGTAATCTCAACACTTTGGGAGGCAAAGGCGTGTGGATCACTTGAAGTTCAAAACCAGCCATGGGTGACATAGGGAGAACCCATCTCTACAAAAAAAGAAAAAATTGCCTGGTCATGGTGGCATGCACCTGTAGCCCCAGCTACTCAGGAGGCTGAATGGGGAGGACCCCTTGAGTCTGGGAGGTTGAGGTGGCCGTAAGCCAAGATCGTACCACTGCACTACAGTGTAGGGTCAGAGTGAGACCCTGTCTTAAAGAAAAGAAAAAAGTGGCCCGGCGTGGTGGTTCACATCTGTAATCCCAGTATTTTGGGAGGCTGAAGCAGGTGAATCACTTGAGGTCAGGAGTTCCAGACCAGCTTGGCCAATATAGTGAAACCCTGTCTCTATTAAAAATACAAAAATTAGCTGGATGTGGTGGTACGTGCCTGTAGTCCTAACTACTTGAGGCTGAGGGAGAAGAATTGCTTGAACCCAGGAAGTCAAGATTGTAGTGAGCTGAGATCATGCCACTGCATTCCAGCCTGGATGACAAAGTGAGACTCCGTATCAAAAAAAAAAAAGAAAAGAAATTGTCAAAACTGAAAAGCAAAGATAAAAAAGACTAAAGAAAAACCAGTGCAGATCATCGAAGAACAGCATGATGACTAAAAAAGGAATAACAACATGTAATGGGAAATCCAGAAGAAGAAAAAGAGAAAAGAAAAGAAGCAATTTTATGACATAATAATGACTGAGAATTTCATCATATTAATTTTGTTGTTGTTGTTGAGACGGAGTTTCGCTCCTGTCACCCAGGCGGGAATGCAATGGTGTGATCTCCGCTCACTGCAACCTCGGCCTCTGGTTCAAGCGATTCTCCTGCCTCAGCCTCCCAAGTAGCTCGGATTACAGGAACCCATCACCACTCACTGCTAATTTTTGTATTTTTAGTAGAGATGGGGTTTCACCTTGTTGGCCAATTGGTCTCAAACTCCTGACCTCAGATGATCCTTCTGCCCTGGCCTACCAAAGTCCTGGGATTACAGGCATAAGCTACTGTGCCCGACCCTAGAATTTCATCAAATTAATGTCATATACCAAACCACAGATTCAGAAAGCTCAGAGAACACTATGCAGGATAAATGCCAGAAGATACTATAGCTGGCATAACATATTTAAATTGAAGAAAATTAAAGAGAAAGAAAAAATCCTGAGAAAGAAGTTGGGAGGGGAAGAAAACCTTAGATACAGAGTAGCAAAGATAAAAATTACATCCAATTTATCTCAGAAACCGTATAATCAAGAAGAGAATGGAATGAAATATTTAAGTTTTGAGAGAAAAAAACCCATAACTAGAATTCTGTACCCTGCAAAATGATTCTTTAAAAGTGAGGAAGAAACAGACTTTTCCAGACAAATGAAAACTAAGAGAACCTGTTGCCAGTAGACTTACCTTTCAAGAAATGTTTTAAAAATTTCTTTAGAGAGAAGGAAAACAGTATAAATAAAAAACTCAGATCTACATAAAGGAAGAACATTAAGGAATAAGCGAAGGTAAAATAAAACTTCAAATTTGTATTTCTAATTGATCTAACAGATACACACACATATAAACATTTACACTTATGTAACATATATAAGCAAATATAAGCACGTGAATATCCTTATGTGTAAGCGAAATGAATGAAAGCTATTATACAAAGGATAGGAGGCAGGAATCAGAATAATTTGTCATTATATGATACTTGTACTACCTGTGAACCACTATAGTGTCATTTGAAAGTAGACCTGGATTAGTTATAAATGTATATTGCAATTTTTTTTTTTTACTTTTTCACTGCTTGTTTCAAGGAAGGTATATTGCAAACTCTAAAACAACCAGTAAAAAGAAGTTAAAAAAGGGAGTATAACTGATAAGCTAAGAAAAAAAATGAATTCTATAAAATGCTACCGCTCCTGCCATGAAATTCAGGACGAGCATGGAAGACAAAAAAGAAAGAACAAGGACAACGAATAGAAAACAGTAACTAATACGGCATATATTAACCCAATATCAATAATGACTTAAACATCAATTGTCTAAGCACATCAATTAAAAGACAGAGATTGTCAGAGTGGATCAAAACACAAGGCAAAGGCCGGGCACAGTGGCTCACATCTGTAATCCCAGCACTTTGAGCTTAGGTGGCCAGATCACCTGAGACTAACCTGGCCAACATGGCAAAACCTTGTCTCTAATAAAAATACAAAAATTAGCTGGGTGTGGTGTTGCACACATGTAATCCCAGCTACTCATAAGGCTGAGGCAGGAGAATCGGTTGAACCTGGGAGGCAGAGGTTGCAGTGAGCTGAGATCATGCCACTGCACTGTAGCTTGGGTGACAGAACAAGACTCTGTCTCATAAAAAAAGCAAAAACAACAACAACAAACCCCAAAAATTAGTCGGGCATGTGGCACATGCTTATAATCCCAGCTACTCAGGAGGCTGAGGCACTAGAATCACTTGAACCCGGGAG
This sequence comes from Callithrix jacchus, assembly GCF_049354715.1. NCBI lineage: Eukaryota > Metazoa > Chordata > Mammalia > Primates > Cebidae > Callithrix > Callithrix jacchus. The sequence continues at coordinate 8,239,095 of NC_133512.1, forward strand.
GCAGAGGTTGCAATGGGCCAAGATTGTGCCTCTGTGCTTTATCCTGGGCAACAGAGACAGACTCTGTTTCAAAAATTAAAAAAAAATTTAAAAAGCAAGATCAAACTATTTATTGTCTACAAAAATCTACTTTAGATATAAAGTATATTTTACATATAGTTTAAAAGTAAATGAATGGAAATGATAAACAAAATTGACAAGCTAACTAAGAAAAAAAGTGATAAGACCCAAATAAATAAAATCAGAAACAACAACAAAAAAGACATCACTATCAATGCCACAGAAATACAAAGGATCACTGCAGACTATTATGAACAACTATACACCAATACATCTGAAAACTTAGAGGAAGTGGATAAATTCCTGGACACACAACCAGCCAAAATTGAACCAAGGAAAAGTAGAAAGCCTGAACAGATCAATAGCAAGTAACGAGATCGAAGCAGTAATAAAATGTCTCTACTAAAAGTACAAAAAATTAGCCAGGTGTGGTGGTGCATACCTGTAATCCCAGCTACTCAGGAGGTTGAGGCAGGAAAACAGTTGAACTTGGGAGGCAGAGGTTGCAGTGAGCCGAGATCACGCCGCCATACTCCAGCCTGGGCAATGGAGCAGGACTCTGTCTCAAAAAAAGAATAGTGCATACGGATTTACACTGTGAGCTTTTTTCCAAGAAGCAACACAGAAACTTAACAAGGAAAACTGAAAGAAACCAATTACCCTGTGAAGGAAGCAGTGAGCAGCAGCCTTACATCATTAGGCAGGCAGAAAACTGTGAGTCTCTAAGAGTGTGAGAGGAAAGACTACCTCTGTGATATTCACTCCCACTGGGGAACCTGGCAATCCAGGCCCTGGGCAAAGCCTTAACCCTACCCAGTGCTGGAGCTGATTTAGTGAGCTGTGGGGAGTATGTGAGAAAGAGGCATTAGGATGTGCTTTGTGTGCAATACCAGACTCCAGTGGAGATGATGGGAAGCCATTCCTGATCCTAGCTCACAGGGGACCTCATAGAAGTCGGCCAGCTGTCTCAGGCAGCAGTCACAGGTTGAAAGAAGCTCCCAACTGAGATTTGCAATACAATCTTCTTTTTTTTTTTTTTTTTTTTTTTTTTTTAAGATGAAGTCTCACTCTGTCACCTAGGCTGGAGTGCAGTGGCACAATCTTTGCTCACTGCAACCTCTGCCTCCTGGGTTCAAGCGATTCTCCTGCCTCAGCCTCCCTAGTAGCTGGTATTACAGGTGCCTGCCACCATGCCCAGATAATTTTTGTATTTTTAGTAGAGACGGGGTTTCACCATGATGGCCAGGCTGGTCTGCAACTCCTGACCTCAGGTGATCCACCCGCCTCAGCTTTCCAAAGTGCTGGTATTACAGGCATGAGCCACTGCACCTGGCTGTGATATAATCTTGAGCAGGGATGAAACCCCTTGGCCAGAACTGAGGGACAAGCGGGAAGTGTTCTATAGCCATAGGTATAGGAGCTGGGTGCCCCTGCTTCATTCACCAGGGCAGACTGGGAGAGGCATGACCTGAAAGACAAGGTTTCTGTTCCAATGAGGAAGGCTTATGGCCTGGGGAAGTTTGAGTTCTGAGCACAGGATGTCCTGAACCCAGCTAGCTGCTGCTACTGGAACTCCCTCAGTGTGAGACTTGCCTTGCTAAGTGCATGAGAGCTGGGCAGGGCTTATTGCTGCCTGCAACCTGTCAATCCCCATGTGGATTCTTCTGTGCAGCACAGGCAGCTGTGCTACTCCCTGGAACATTAACCCAGTGGCCCCAGAACTGTACTCCGATTTCCATTGAGGCTACCACTTGCACCGACACAGGGAGAACCAGAGCACAGACTTGTCTGACCCAACCTCTATCTGGCTTTTCCCCTCCACCTGCCCTGGTAACTTAACACAAAGGACAGGGACTTTTGGGATCTCCACGGTCTCATACATTGCATAAGACACCAGAGTACCTCCCCTGGGTAACATAAGGCAAGCACAGATCCCACTACGACTACTGCAGTTGGTACTCTTTTGCAACTGCCACCTCCAGGCTGGAGGCCAACCAACACAGTCCATTATAGCATCTACAGACACAATAAGACAACAGCCAGGAAGGAGAAAACTTTTGTGAAGCCTTGGCTATCACCACTGTCTGCATCATTCTTACTAACCAGGTTTTAGTCTCCTTAAACAGAAAAACTGCCAGCCAAGAATGATATATCCAGCAAAATGAAGTTTCATACATAAAGGAGAAATAAAATCTTTCTCAGACAAGCAAATGCTGAGTGAATCTTTTACTACAAGAAGTGGTTAAAAGAATTCTAAATTTTGAAATAAAAGGTCAATATTTCCCAGAATAGAAACTTTTGGGCTGGGTATGGTGGCTTACACCTGTAATCCCAGCACTTTGGGAGGCTGAAACAATCACGTCATCTGAGGCCAGGAGTTCAAGACTGCCTGGCCAACACACCACTGTCAGCACTAGACAGATCATTGAGGAAGAAAGTCAACAGAGAGACACTGAACTTAAACTTCCTGCTAGAAAAAATAGACCTAACAGACATTTACAGAACATTCTAGCCAAGAACTGCAGAGCATACTTTCTTCTTATTACCACATGAAACATTCTCAAAGACAGACCATATGGCCAAAAAACAAGTCTCAATAGATTATTAAAAATCAAAATCATATCAAGTATCTTCTCAGACCATAGCAGAATACAATTAGAAATCAATTCCAAAAGGAACACTCAAAACTATACAAATACATGGAAATTAAACTATCTGCTCCTGAATAATTTTTAGGTTAACAATAAAATCAAGATGAAATGTTTTTTGTTTGTTTGTTGGTTGGTTTGTGACAGGGCCTCACTCTGTCACTCAGACTGGTGTGCAGTGGCACAATCTTGGCTAACTTCAGCCCCAAACTCCTGGGCACAAGTAATCCTCCCACCTCAGCCTGCTGAGTAGCCAGGACTATAAGCACACACCACCATGCTTGGCTAAGTTTTTAATTTTTTATAGAAACAAGGTCTCGCTATATGCCCAGGCTAGTCTCAAACTCCTGGGTTGAAGCGATCCTCCCACCTTTAAGAGAGAAGATTTACATAAGCTCAATTAGAAGTGAAATTCAAGACATTTAACTGACACCACAGAAATAACAAAAGATCATTCAATACTATTACCAAAGTGCTGAGTTTATACGTGTGAGCCACTATGCCCAGCCTCAAGATGAAAATTAGAAAATTTTTTAAAATTAATGATAAAAGCTGGGCATGGTGGCTCATGCCTGTAATCTCAGCACTTTGGGAGGCCAAGGTGGGCAGATCACTTGAGCCCAGGAGTTTGAGATCAGTCTGGCCAACATGATGAAACCCCATCTCTCCTAAAAATACAGAAAAGTAATGACATGGTGTTGCATGCCTGTGGTCCCAGCTACTTGAGAGGCTGAGGCATAAAAATTACTTGAATCCAGGAAGTGGAGGTTGCAGTGAGCCAAGATAGTGCCACTGTACTCCAGCCTGAGTGACGAAGTGAGATTTTGTCCAAAAAAAAAAAAAGATAACAGTGACACAAGTGATCAAAATCTCTAGGATACAGTAAAGCCAGTGCTAAAAGCAAAGTTTATAGTACAAAATGCTTACATAAAAAATGTAGGCCAAGCGCAGTGGCTCACACCTGTAATCTCAGCACGTTGGGAGGCCAAGGCAGGAGGATCACCTGAGGTCAGGAGTTTGAGACCTGACTGACCAAAATGGTAAAACCTCATCTCTACTAAAAACACAAAATTTGCCAGGCATGATGGTGCATGCCTGTAATCCCACCTACTCAGAAGGCTGAGGCAAAAGAATCACTTGAACCTGGGAGGCGGGGGTTGCAGTGAGCCGAGATCACACCTTGCACTCCAGCCCAGAGAACAAGAGTGAAACTCCATCTCAAAAATAAATAAATAAATAATGTAAAAGATGGGCCAGGTATGGTGGCTCATGGTTGTGATCCCAGCACTTTGGGAGGCCAAGGCAGGTAGATCGCTTGAGGCCAGGAGTTCAAAACCAGCCTGGCCAACATGGCCAAACCCCATCTCTACAAAAAATACAAAAATTAGCTGAGTATGGTGGTGCATGCCTGTAGTCCCATCTCCTCGGGAGGTTGAGGCAAGACTACTGCTTGAACCTGGGAGGCAGAAGCTACAATGAGCCAGGGTTATGCCACTGCACTGCAGCCTGGGTGACAGAGCAAGACTCTGTCTCAAACACAAAAACAAAAACAAAACAAAGTAAAAGACCTAACATGGTTTAAGTTCAGTGTCTCTGTTAACTTTCTTCCTCAGTGATCTGTCCAGTGCTTCTGACATAGGTTTTGAAACTTAAAACCTAAAGTGACACCTCAAGGAAATAGAGAAACAATATAAATTGATTCCGAAACAAACCACCCCAAAGTTAGCAGAAGGAAAAGAATAACAAAGATCAGAGAACTAAATGAAATCGAAGCAAAAAAACACAAAACATCAATGAAATGAAAAGTTGGTTCTTTGAAAGACAAGCAAAATTGATAGTCCATTAGCTAGATTAACCAAGAAGAGAGAAGACTTAAATAAGCTCAATTCGAAATGAAAATGGAGACATTGCAACTGATGCCACAGAAATACAAAAGATCATTCGAGACTACTATGAACACCTCTAGGAAACCTAGAGGAAATGAATACATTTCTGGAAACATACAACCCTCCGAGCTTGAACCAGGAATAAATAGAAATCCTGAACAGATCAACAACAAGTGATGAGATTGAATCAGTAATAAAAGAATTGTCAATAACAAAAAAAGCCAAGGGTCAGATAGATTCACAGCCATATTCTATCAGATGTTCGAGGAATAATTGGTCCCAATACTACTGAATCTTTTCCAAAAAAATCAAGAAAGAGAGAATCCTCCCTAACCCGTCCCATGAAGCCAGTATCACCCAGACACCAAAGCCAGAAAACAATTTAACAAAAGAATCAAACTATATACCAATATTCCTGATGAACATAGATGCAAAAATCTTCAACAAAATTCTAGCAAGCCAAATTTAACAGCATACCAAAAAGATAATTTACCATAATCAAGTGGATTTCATTGCAGGAATACAGGGATGGTTTAACATATACAAGTCCATAAATGTGATTCATCACATAAACAGAATTAAAAACAAAAACCATACGGTCATTTCAGTAGATGCAGTAAAAGTGTTCCATAAAATCCAGTGTCCCTTTTTGATAAAATCCCTCAACAAACTAAGCATAGAAAGAGTATATCTCAAAATAATAAAAGCCAGATGTGACAAACCACAACCAACATCATATTGAATGGGGAAAAGTTAAAAGCATTAGCCCTGGCCGTGGCGGGTGGATCATGAGGTCAAGAGATCGAGACCATCCTGGTCAACATGGTGAAACCCCGTCTCTGCTAAAAATACAAAAATTAGCTGGGCATGGTGGTGCGTGCCTGTAATCCCAGCTACTCAGGAGGCTGAAGTGGGAGAATTGCTTGAACCCAGGAGGCGGAGGTTGCAGTGAGCCGAGATTGCACCATTGCACTCCAGCCTGGGTAACAAGAGCAAAACTCCATCTCAAAAAAAAAAAAAAAAGTATTAGCGCTAAGAACTGGATTAAGACAAGGATGCCCACTTTCACCAATTCTATTCAACATAGAACTGGAAGTCCTAGCTAGAGCAATCAGGCAAGAGAAAAAATAAAGGCAATCCAAATTGGAAAAGCGAAAGTCAAAATATCTCTGCTTGCCACTGGTATGATTATATACCTAGGAAACCCGAAAGACTTCACCAAAAGACTCCTGGATTTGATAAATGAGTTCAGTGACTCTCAGGTTACAAAATCAATGTACCCAAATCAATAGCAGTGCTATACACCAACAATTATTACATTGAGAATCAAATCAAGAACTCAATCCCTTTTACAATAGGTGCAAAAAATAATAGTAAAATACCTAGGAATTCACTTAACTAAGAAGGTGAAAGAACTCTGTAAGGAAAACTACAATACAGTGCTGAAAGAAATCATAGATGATGCAGACAAATGGAAATACGAGTCACCAAAAACCACTTGTACCCTGAAAGCTGTTGAAATAAAAAAGAAAAAAGAAAACGAAACCAAACAAAATAAACGAAAGGAAACAGGCAAAATTCTTCAGGACATTGGTCTGGAAAAAGATTTTATGAATAACACCTCAAAATCACAGGTAACTAAAGTAAAAGTAGACAAATAGCATTATATCAAACTAAAATGTTTCTGCATAGCAAAGAAAACAATCACAGCAAAGAAAAACAAACAAGGGAGTGAACAGACAACCTCAAATGAGAGCATTGCTTGCAAACTACTCATTCATTAGGGAATTAATATCCAAAAATACAAGGAACTCAAACATGTCAAAAGAAAAAGAAAAAAACAACAATCTGATTTTAAAATGGACATATGATCTCAACAGATGTTTCTTAAAAGAACACGTACAGGTGGCCAACAAATATATGAAAAAATGTTGCACATAACTAATCATCAGAGAAATGCAAATTAAAAACCACAACATGATCTCACTCCAGTTAGGGTGGCTATCATCAGAAAGTCAAAAAATAATAAATGCAAGGCTCTGAAGGAAAGCGAACTTATGCGCTGTTGATGGGAGTGTAAACTAGTACAGCCACTACTGAAAATAGTGTGGAGCTTCCTCAAAAAACTACAAATAGAACTACTGTGGGATTCAGCAATCCCACTACTGGGCATTGTCCAAAGGAAATGGAATCAACATATCAAAGAGATATCTGCACCCTCATGTTTACTGTAGCACTATTTACAGTAGCCAAGATAAAGCAACTGACCCAAGTGTCCAACAACAGATGAATGCATAGAGAAAATGTGGCTAAAAAACCACAATGAGATACTATTCATTGATTGAGCTCAGGAGTTGGAGACCAGCCTGGGCAACATGACAAAACCCTGTCTCTACTAAAAATACAAAAATTAGCTGGGTGGGTGGTGTGTGCCTGTAATCCCAGTTACTAGGGTGGCTGAGGAAGGGGAATCACTTGAACCTAGGAGGCAGAGGTTGCAGTGAGCCGAGATCATGCCACTGCATTCCAGCCTGGGCTACAGAGTGAGAACTTGTCTCAAAAACAAATATCTAAAAGCAAAATAAAAATTAAAAAAAGAGGCCGGGCCGGGCGCAGTGGCTCAAGCCTGTAATCCCAGCACTGTGGGAGGCCGAGGCGGGTGGATCACGAGGTCAAGAGATCGAGACCATCCCGGTCAACATGGTGAAACCCCGTCTCCACTAAAAACACAAAAAATCAGCTGGGCATGGTGGCGCGTGCCTGTAATCCCAGCTACTCGGGAGGCTGAGGCAGGAGAATTGCCTGAACCCAGGAGGCGGAGGTTGCGGTGAGCCGAGATCGCGCCATTGCACTCCAGCCTGGGTAACAAGAGCGAAACTCCGTCTCAAAAAAAAAAAAAAAAAAAAAAAAAGAGGCCGGGCGCAGTGGCTCACACCTGTAATCCAAGCACTTTGGAGGCCAAGGCCGGTAGATCACCTGAGGTCGGGAATTCAAGACCAGCCTGACCAACATGGTGAAACCCTGTCTATAAAAAAAAGTAAAAACTAAATAAAATAATAAATAAATAAAATTAAGAAAAGAAATCTTGTCATTTGAGGCAACATGGATGGAACTGGAAGACATTATGTTAAATGGAATAAACCAGGAATAGACAGTTAAACACTCATGTTCCTGATCATCTGTGGAAGCTAAAAAAAAAAAAAGTTGATCTCATAGAAAGAAAAAGCAGAACAGAGGTTACTAAAGGCTGGAAAAGATGGGAGAAAGAGAGAGATTTGGTTTTTGTTTTGTTTTGTTTTTTGGCTTTTTGTTTGTTTTTGTTTTGTTGTGTTGTGTTTTAAGACGGAGTCACGCTCTGTCGCCTAGGCTAAAGTGCAGTGGTGCCATCTTGGCTCACTGCAACCTCTGCCTCCCGGGTTCAAGTGATTCTCCTGCCTCAGCCTCCCATAGCAGGAACTACAGGCACGTGCCACCACGTCCCAACTAACTGTTCTATTTCTAGTAGAGATGGGGTTTCACCATGTTGGCCAGGCTGGTCTCGAGTTCCTGACCTCCAGTAATCCACCCCTGAACCTGGGAGGTGGAGGTTGCAGTGAACTGAGATTGCTCCACTGCAATCCAGCCTGATTAACAGAGTAATACCCTGTCTGAAAAAAATAAAAATAAGAAAATAAAAAAGAAAAACCATCTAATGTCTACTCTCAGACTACAAAGAAATTAAACTAGAAACTAGAAACCAATAACAGAAAGAAAGCAAAAAAATCTCAAAACACTTGAATAGAAAACAACACATTTCTAAATAGCACCTGGGTCAAAGAAGAAATCTTAAGAAAAAATTTAAAATATTTCTAACTAAATGAAAATAAATAAAAACACAAATTTCAGAATTAGAAAGATGCAGCAAAAGATGTGCTTAGAGAGAAATTCATACCACTGGATGCTTCTAATAGAAAAGATCTAAAATCAGTAATCTGCCAGGCACGGGGGCTCACACCTGTAATCCCAACACTTTGGGAGGCTGAGGCAGGAGGATCATGAGGTCAGGAGTTCGAGACCAGCCTGCCTAATATGATGAAACCCTTTCTCTACTGAAAATACAAAAATTAGCTGGGTGTGGTGGTGTGTACCTGTAGTTCCAGCTACTTGGGAAGCTGAGGTAGAAGAATCACTTGAACCCAGGAGGCAGAGGCTGCAGTGAGCCAAGATTGCGCCATTGCACTCCAGCCTGGGTGGCAGAGTGAGATTCCATCTCAAAAGAAGAGAAAAAAAAAGAAGTAAAATCAGTAATCTAAGTTTCCAATTTAAGAAATTAGAAAATAAATAGATAACTAAACACAAAGTAAGCAGAGAAAAGAAATACTAAAAATTAGATCAGAAATCAATGAAATTTGAAAAATGAAATCAATCAACAGAAAATCAATGAAACCTAAAACTGGTTCTTTGAAAAGATCGGTAAAATCAGTAAGCCTCTAACTAGGCTAGGAATAGAGAAAACACAAATTACTAATATCAGAAACAAAAGGGCTGGGCGAGGTGGCTCATGCCTGTAATCTCAGCACTTTTGGAGGCTGAGGTAGGCAGATCGCTTGAGGTCAGGAGTTTGAGACCAGTCTGGCCAACATGGTGAAACACTGTCTCTGCTAAAAATAGAACAATTAGCCAGGCATGGTGGCATACGCCTGTAGTTCCAGCTACTTGGAGGCCAAGGCATTAGAATCCCTTGAACCTGGGACATGGAGGTTGCAGTGAGCTGAGATGGTGCCACTGCACTCCAGCCTAGGCAACAGAGCAAGACTCTGTTTCAAAAAAAAAAAAAGAAGGGACATTACAGTTTCCAAGGACATTAGAAGAATAAAAAAAAATACTATGAACAAATCTATGTCCACAAATTTGATAATCTGAATGAGATAGAACAATTCTTTGAAAGACACAATCTCCCAAAATTCACATGAGAACAAACAGACAATCTGAATAGGTCTATATTTATGCCTTTTTTTTATTTTAAGATGTAGTCGTGCTCTGTTGCCCAGTCTGGAGTGCAGTGGTGCAATCTCTGCTCACTGCAACCTCTGCCTCCCAGGCTTAAGCAATTCTCCTGCCTCAGCCTCCCAAGTAGCTGGGATTACAGGCACATGCCACCATGCCTGGCTGATTTTTGTATTTTTAGTAGAAAGGGGGTTTCACCATGTTGTCCAGGCTGGTCTCAAACTCCTGACCTGATATGATCTGCCCACCTTGGCCTCCCAAGGTGCTGGGATTACAAGCGTGAGCCACCATGTCCAGCCTGAATAGCTGAATAGATTTATGTTTATTAAAGATATCAAATCAGTAATTAATAACATTTCAAAACAGAAAGCAACAGACCCAGATTAGTACACTGGTGAATTCTACCAAACATTTAAGGAAGAAATTAGATCAATTCTCTACAATCTCTTTCAGCAAATATAAGTAGAAGGAATACTTTCTTTTTCTTCTTTTAATTTTTTTTTTTTGAGAGAGGGCTTTGCTGTGTCACCCAGGTTGGAGTGCAGTGGTGCAATCACAGCTCAGTGCAGCCTGGAAGACCTGGGCTCAATCTATACGCCCATCTCAGCCTCCTAAATGGTAGGGACTACAGGTGCACGCCATCACGCCTGTTTAGAAGGAATACTTTCTAACTCATTCTGTGAGGTTAGCAATTCCCTAATATGAAAACCAAACAAAGGTACTCCAAGAAAACTATAGACCAATAACTCTTGTGAACATCATGTAGAAATCCTCAAAAAATATTAGCAAATAGAATCCAACAATGTATAAAATGAATTGGAGGCTGGGTGTAGTGGCTAACACCTGTGATCCCACATTTTGGGAGGCTGAGGCAGGAGGATCATGAGGTCAGGAGTTTGAGACCATCCAGGCCAACATGGTGACACCCCATCTCTAAAAAAAAAAGAAAGAAAGAAGGAAAGAAAGAAAGAAAAAAAGAAAGAGAGAGAGAGAAAGATAGAAAGAAAGAAAGAAAGAAAGAAAGAAAGAAAGAAGGAAAGAAGGAAAGAAAGAAATGGATACCACTAGGATACCACTACCAAGTGGAATTTATACCCAGACATGCAAGGCTGGTTCAACATTTGAAAAATTAATGAATGCAATCGGTCTCATGAACAGGCCAAAGAAAATATATCAATAAATCACACAATCTTATCAATAAATGCAGAGAAAACATCTGACAAAATTTAACACCAATTCATGACTTAAAAAAAAATTCTCAGTGGCCAGACGTAGTGGCTCATGGTGTTAATTCCAGCACTTTGGGAGGCTGAGGTGGGCAGATCACTTGAGGTCAGGAGTTTGAGACCAGCCTGGCCAACAGGATGAAACCCTGTCTCTACTAAAAATACAAAAATTAGCCAGGAATGGTGGCAGGTGCCTATAATCCCCGCTACTTGGGAGGCTGACGTGAGAGAATCGCTTGAACTCGGGAGATGGAGGTTGCAGTGAGCTGAGGTTGCACCACTGCACTCAAGCCTGGGTGACAGAGTGAGACTCCATCTCAAAAACAAAAAAAAAACAAAAAAGAAAATCCAAAAAAATTAACAACAAAAAGTCCAGGAGCTAATATTAAATTATAGCAAGACAGCAGGATGCAAGGTTATTATACAAAAGTCAATTGTAGCCTGGCACAGTGCCACATGCCTGTAGTCCCATCTGCTCTGGAGACTGAGGTGGGAGGATCCCTTGACTCCAGGAGTTGAAAGCCATAGTGAGCTATGCACTCCAGCCTGGGCTCTAGGTGACAAAGTGAAACCCTATCTATCTCTAAAAAAAAGAAAAAGTCAATTGCTTTCCTATATGCCAGCAAAGAACAGTGGAATTTGATATTAAAAACACAGTATTAGCAGCCTCCATGATGAAATACTTTAGTATAAATCTAACAAAATTATATAAGATCTATATAAGGAGAACTACAAAACTGTAATGAAAGAATTCAATAAGTAAATACATGGAGAGAGAGTTTATGTTCATGTGTAGTAAGACTCAGTATTGTCGAGATGTCAGCTCTTCCCAACTTGGTCTACAGATTCAATGTAATCCCAATCAAAATCTTAGCATGTTATTTTGTGGATATTGACAAACAGATTCTAAAGTTATATGGAAAGGTGAAATTCCCAGAATAGCCAACATAATATTGATGGAGAAGGAGGTAGTTGGTGGAGCACACTACCTGACTTCAAGACTTACTCTAAAGCTACAGCAATCCGGCCGGGCGTGGTGGCTCACGCCTGTAATCCCAGCACTTTGGGAGGCCAAGGTGGGTGGATCACCCGAGGTCAGGAGTTTGAGACCAGCCTGATCACCATGGAGAAATCCCATCTCTACTAAAAATACAAAATTAGCCAGGCATGGTGGCCCATGCCTATAATCCCAGCTACTCAGCAGGTTGAGGCAGGAGAATTGTTTGAACCCAGGAGGCAGAGGTTGCGGTAAGCCAAGATTGCATCATTGCACTTCCGCCTGGGCAAAAAGAGCAAGACTCTGTCTCAAAACAAAAAAAAGCTACAGTAATCAAGAAGTGTGGTATAGACAAAAGAAGAGACAAATGTGTCAGTAACACAGAACAAAGCCCAGAATAGATCCAACGTAAATACAGTCAACTGATCTTTGACAAAGAAGCAAAAGCTATACAACTGAAAAAAAGATAATCTTTTCAAAAAAATGTATTGGAGGCTGGGTGCGATCACTTATGAATATAATCCCAGCACTCTGGGAAGCCAAGGTGGGAGGATTGCTTGAGGCCAGGAGTTCAAGATCAGCCTACGTAACATAGTGAGCCCTTGTCTCTAGGAAAAATTAAAAAATTAAGACAGAGCATGCTCTCTGTGGAGATGTCTCTTACAAGTCTTGGGTTCCCAAAGAGGAATTTTAGAGATGTTTTAACAACCAAATCAGATGAAATAAATTATAAATTAACATGTTTAAATTATTATCATTTGTTTCTTGGGATGCCTTGGCCCACACGGAATTGCAGTGTGGACTCCTGGCATGAAGAGTCCAGCTTTGTCCCCAAGGTCACAGTGCCTCTGGCATTTCTGCTGCTTACTATAAAACCCCTGTGGACCAAAACTCTTAGGAAAGGTTTGAAGACTGCAAGATTTCACCCTCTCCATCACCAAGCCAAGGAAATCTGACCAAAAGGGTGAGATTTTCTCTTCCTCCTAAAAAGAAAAACACAGCAATGATTCTGTTGAGGAATTCTGGCCTTCTGTTCAGAGGCCTGTGTTCCATTTCCGGTTTGTTTTTCTTCCTTCCCTATTTATTAGAATTTGTAATTCTCATTTAAATGTCTAGCTAACCCTCACATCATCTAAACCCAGTAACTCACTAGTGTGTTAAAGTTTACTTTTCTATTCCTAGTTTTCTTTTCTCTTTGATGCTGGTAGCAGCTTTTTTCTGAAGAAAACTGGCAACATGTGGTAGTCATGGTATTGAAACAAATAGACAATTTCACGCAGGTTTTTGAAATAGAAGGTAGCTTTTGGCCAAACATGGTGGCTCACACCTGTAATCCCAACACTTTGGGAGGCTGAGGAGAGTGGATGGCTTGAACTCAGGAGTTTCAGACCAGCCTGGGCAATATGGTGAAACCCCATCTTTACCAAAAATACAAAGGAATTAGCCAGGCATGATGGCATGCACCTGTAATCGCAGCTACTTGGGAGCCAGAGGTGGGAGGAGTGCTTAAGCCTAGAAGGTGGAGGTTGCAGTGAGCAGAGATCGCACCACTGCACTCCAGACTGGGTGTTGGTATGAGACCCTGTTTCAAAAAATTAATGTATTGGAAAGATTAGATGTGCAAAAAAAAAAAAAAAAGAATCTAGACACAGACTTTACACGCTACACAAAAATTAGGACCATTGACTCAAATGTAAAATGTGAAACTATAAGAATCCTAGAAGATGGGAGAGAAAAATCTAGGTAACCTTGGGTTTGGCCATGACTTTTTAGATACAACACCCAAGGCATGATCCACAAAAGAAAGAATTAAGAAGCTACACTTCTTTAAAATTTCAATTTTGTGCTCTGCGAAAAACACTATCAAGAGACTGAAAAGATACGCCACTAATTGGCTGAAAATATTTGCAAAAAACAAATCTGATAAAGGACCATTATCCAAAACGTCCCAAGAATTACTTTTCCTTTTTTCATTGAGACAGGGTCTTGCTCTGGTGCCCAGGCTAGAGTGAAGTGTTCTGTAATGCCAGGATTTTGGGAGACTGAAATGATAGGACTCCTTGAGCCTGGGAGTTTGAGACCAGCCTGGGCAATATAATGAGACCTTGTCTCTACTTTTAAAAAAAGTTTTTAAAAAGTAGTCCAAAGACCTTAACAGATACCTTATCTAAGAAGATATACACATGACAAATAAGCATATAAGAAGATGCTCCACATCCTACGTCAATAGGGAAACGCAAATTAAAGTTCCAATGAGACACCACTGCACACCTAATTGAATGGCCAAAATTCAGAATATTGACAACACCATAGTCTAGCAAGGATGTGGAGGAACAGGAACTCTCATTCACTGCAGGCAAAAACACAAAAATGACACAGCCACATTGGAAGGCAGTTTCACAGGTTTTTTTTGTTTGTTTGGTTGGTTGGTTTCTCTTGAGACAGAGTTTCGCTCTTATTGCCCAGGCTGGATTGCAATGTTGCAGTCTCAGCTCACTGCAACCTTCGCCTCCTGGGTTCAAGCGATTCTCCTGCCTCAGTCTCCCTAGTAGCTGGGACTACAGGCGCCTGCCACCATGCCCGACTAAGTTTTGCATTTTTAGTAGAGACGGGGTTTTGCGATGTTGGCCAGGCTGGTCTGGAACTCCTGACCTCAGGTGGTCCACCCACCTCGGCCTCCCAAAGTGCTGGGATTACAGGCGTGAGACACTGTGTCTGGCCAGTTTCACAGTTTCTTATGAAATGAAAGCATGTAACACATAACTGTTACCATCGCTGCTTCTGAGACAGGCCATGAAGTCTAAGCAGGCTGTAATCATAACTGCTGTCTTCTGCAACTCATTTCATGTTCTCTTACCCTTTGACAGCACCTCAGCTAAATGGTGTTCTTTACCTGACAGGTGACTCAGACCTTTATTCCTACAGGATTTGAGTCCTTAGTGACCCTGTTCTTGTTGTGCTACTACAGTTTTTCATTGACTAAGACAATTGGCCAAATGAGTACTAAGAGGCACTCCAATGAATCCCCTGGGTTTCAGACATAGCTCTCTGTCTTCTCTGGGTCGCGGCAAACCAGTTTTTCCCTGGTAATCAGGATTGATTACTCCAGTCAACACAGTAACCCCGTTTACTGCATTCCTCCCTTGGTCACTAGGATCTGTAAATACCCAAAAATAAGTAACAAAATGAAAAAACAAAAAATAAATAAAAGAAAAAGAAAAAAAATACCCAGAAGCCAAGGTCACAGGGATAGAAAGCGACAATTCTTTAAGGTGATGGTGGCATAGCCAGAGCGATCACTGCCATCTCCAACCTTGGATCCTAGGCTCATGCTTTCTGGCTAAGAAAAAGAAGACATCATGTGCTGGTCACTGGGTTTTAAGCATGACTCAATCTGTAGGTCAGAAGCCTACCCTTACAGGGGGTTGTCTCCCAGCTGACATTAGGATTTCAGCAGAGCATTCTGCTGTTCTATCAAATGAACTACTTTTGTGTGGTAATGTCTGTGGTAAGACAGGTGAAGTTCACAGATGTTGGGTTCATTGTTCCACTTCTTAGGCAATGTTGCATGGGATATGAGAGTGGTGGATAAAGTATTCTGAGAGTCCAAAAACTGGTGGAGCTGGCAGAAGCACGGAGGATAGGGAAGATACATCTACAGCCAGTTTATGTGTCTATCCTAAACCTACCACTAGTTCTGTCCCTCAGGCTATCTCTTCTTCCACATGTAATAGGCAACCAGATGCAACACCCAACACTCTGCCCATAGAGATTTTCCTTCACTGCTGTCTCTCTGGGCCACCCTTCATTGAAGAGATGGTGTAGCAGCCACATCCCCACTTCCAGCTGGGGATGGCCAAAGGCAGATCCATCAACAAAACTGGCCTATGTGTTTCTTCTTCCTCTATTAACTGGCTATATGAAACTCCTCAAAAGGGACTGGTGTGACTTGAGAAAGAGCCAACAAAGTAGTAGGAGCAGGAGCATGGGAGCCTGTGCTGCCTGCTCATACAGGGTGCTGTGTCTTCCAGACCTGCTTACCAAGCAGGTCATATAATTTCCATTTTATAAGAAACCTGCTGTTGGCCAGGCACAGTGAACCACCTGCCTCAGGTGAGCACCTGATCACAGTGATCCACCTGCCCTGCTGTTGGCCAGGCAAGTGATCCACCTGCCTCAGCCTCTCAAAGTGCTGTAATCCCAGCACTTTGAGAGGCTGAGGCAGGTGGATCACTTGAGGTCGGGAGTTTGAGACCAGCCTGGCCAACAGGATGGAACCCTATCTCTACTAAAAATGCAAAAATTAGCCAGACGTGGTGGTACACACCTGCAATCCCAGCTACTTAGAAGGCTGAGGCATGAGAAGTGCTTGAACCCCGGAGGTGGAGTTTGCAGTGAGCCAAGATTGCACCTCTGCACTACAGCCTGGGCAACAGAGCGAGTGAGACTCTGTCTCAAAAAAGAAAAGAAAAGAAGGAAAAAAAAAAAAACCTGCTGTGTGCAATTTTTAGGTTTTAGTGGAGCACATAATACCCAGTTCAGGATGGCTAGTTTGGGTTACAGGTGTTTGTCAGAGCCTAGTAGTAACCTAGGAGGGTATTTTTTGGTTTTGGTTTTCAAATAGAGAATAAAGTTCTTTCAGGAGCTGAGTCCCTTCAGTGAGGGACTCACTAGCCCATGGTGACTTCTTAGAGAGGAGATTGGAGGAATAAATATCTCAATCTCAGTTTCCTCCCTCTTTCTGGTCTCCTTCTGGGTTTGCCGTGGACTGAACTCAGAATCCAGAGAAAAAAAGATTCGCCAATGATTGCAGACCATCTGTCACCCTCCAAGGGCATACAGTAGAGTGGAGAGTGGATCTGGAGGGGCAAACAGATGATTTCCTGCACAGCAGGTGAATATAATCAAGGAAGAACAGAAATAAGAAAAAATGGAAAGATCATGAAAGTTAAGCTGGATAAAGGGGGTGGTGAGGACATGGCAAGAGAGTGATGAGAAAGACACAGGCTCCTTCAACTGTAGGTCCAAAGGGAGGTATCTAAGTGTGAATACTAGAGTAAATGGAAAAGACAGAAGGTGCCCATCAAGAATGGAATTGGTGAAAATAGAAGTTATTGGTTACGGTAAGGTTTTGAGCAACCCTGGCCAATACAACTTTCTGTGATGATGCAAATGTTCTTTATCTGTGCTATCAAATACAATAGTTACCAGCTACATGGAGCTACTGAGCACTTGAAATATGGCTAGTGTGGATGAGAAATGAAATTTTTAATAATACATAATCTTAGTTAATTTAAATTTAAAGACTAGGAGTGGTGGCTCACACCTATAATCACTGGAATTTTGGGAGATCAGGACAGGCAGATCTCTTGAGGCCAGGAGTTTAAGATCAGCCTGGGCCACATGGGGAAACCCCGTCTCTACCAAAAAATATAACAATTAGCCAGGTGTGGTGGCACACACCTGTAGTCCCAGCTACTCAGGAGGCTGAGGTGGGAGGATTGCTTGAACCCAGGAGGTGGAGGCTGCAGTGCACCAAGACCGTGCTACTGCACTCCAGCCTGGGTGACACAGCAAGACTGTCTCAAAACAAAGAAACACTAAATAAATACATTTAAATAGCCACACATGGCTAGTGGCTACTGAATTGGAGAATACAGGACTAGCGTACGAGCATGTCAGCAGCTTTATCGGGATGCGTAATTTCAGGGAAGCAAAGAGTAATAGAAAAAAGGAAGAAAGAGAAACAAACACAATGCCTCCATGGGCATCAGGGAAGTCAGGCCAAAGCCAGGCACTCGCCCCAGGGGAGTGTGAGTCAGCTGTGGTGTTAGGAGACCAGACAAGCTCCATTGAGCAAGAGACCAAGGTCCAAGGGTAGGGCTGAGTGGAGCCAGGTGAGTCTGGATGGGGCACAAACCCAGTCAGGTACAGGTGAGTGACATTGGGCAAGTCACTTAAGCACTTCAACTTTTAGTTCCCTCTTCTGTGACATGGGTAATGTTAGTACCTACCTCACATGCTGGCTCAGATCATTTATTTATGTTATCCCGTATTATTACACGGATTTTGTAAAAATAAGTGAGGCAGCTATCACTCTTTGCCATTTCACAGCTATGGAAACTGAAGCAGAGAGATGAAACATATATGACTTATAAAGGGCAGAGCCAGACTTTCTTCTGACTCTTAGCCTCTTATGCCTTCCACCGTACCACACTTCCCCTGGAGCTTTCACCAGTAGACTGAATTCCAAATCTTAAGAGAAACGTAGCGAGGCATAAAAGTGAATTAAAAATGATACTTGGGGCTGGATGCAGTGGCTCATGCCTGCAATCCCAGAACTCTGGGAGGCCGAGGTGGGTGGATCACCTGAGGTTGGGAGTTCAAGACCAGCCGGACCAACATGGAGAAACCCCATCTCTACTAAAAATACAAAATTAGTTGGGTATGGTGGCACATGCCTGAAATCCCAGCTACTCGGGAGGCTGAGGCAGGAGAGTCACTTGAACCCAGGAGGCAGAGGTTATGGTGAGCCAAGATCGTGCCTTGCACTCCAGCCTGGGCAACATGAGCGAAACTCTCTCTCAAAAAAGCAACAAAACAACAACAACAACAACAACAAAAATTAGCTGGGCATGGTAGCATGTGCCTGCAGCCCCAGCTACATGGGAGGCTGAAGTGGGAAAATGGCTTGAGCCTCGGGGGTGGAGGTTGCAGTGAGCTGAGACTGCGCCACTGCTCTGACAGAGTAAAATCTTGTCTCAAAAAAAAAAAAAAATTATACTTGGCTGCAGATGTTATAAAGGATAAAACGCGTGTCCGGCAACATGCAATTGTACCATTTCTTAATTTACTGTCTAAAGTAAGAGGTACTTTCATGATGGCCTGTACCTCTCATCTCAGCCTCTTGGAAGGTTGAAGCAGGATGATCACTTGAGCTCAAGAGTTCAAGGTTATGATGCAGCAGGATAGCTCCAGCCTCGGCGACAGAACAAGACTCCGTTTCTAAAAATAAAAATAAAAGATTAGAGATAAAGCCTCACTCTGTTGCCCAGGCTGGGGTGCGGTGACGCGATCATACTTCACCACAGCCTCAAATTCCTGGGCTCAAGTGATCCTCCCACCTCAGCCTTCTGAGTAGCTAGGAAAATAGGCATGTGACACCACACCTGGATACTTTTTAAAAATTTTCTGTAGAGACAAGGTCTCCTTATGTTGTCCAGGCTGGTCTCAAACTCTTGGGCTCAAGCAATCCTCTCACCTCAGCCTCCCAAAGTTCTGGGATTATAAAAAATAAAGTGACCAGCTTGTGTTTCTAAATTCAAAAAAATAAAAAAGATACTTTGAAAGCAGTTTACAAGTATATTTTTTGAAGTACCCCAAAACATCTTTGATTTGAATTCATGTATTTCTGTTGAATTTCAGTGTCCTGTTAAAACAGAAAACAGGTTTATTCTTCTAAAACATTTTAGGGGCCCCAATCTCATTTGCTAGGAGAGCGCAATAGGAGAGCTGCTATCGTTGAGATCACACTTGCTCTGACTTGTCAAGAGTTCCTTCTTGTGTCTTCGTCCCGCCAAGTAGCAGGCTCAGCTCTAATCCCTTGGATCCAGCTGCCCCACAGACTGTCAGAGCCTAAGCCACGTACCTCCCAAGCACAGCAAGCCTCTTTCAGATCTGAGTGTTCCAAGGAAATGAAAATGAAATGGAGGGATTAAAAGCAAAGAACCCTCCACACTAACGCAGTAACTACAATGAGCTGTGAATTGTTAAATGCTTGCACTTTATGCAAATACAGAGAGAAATCAAAAGTCTTTTAAAAATAGGGTTATTACTTGCCAGCCTTCAACTCTGAGTAAGACGATATGGGAGTGACGTGAATGAGCTAGAGGTAGGCAGGGCTCTTGAAGCAGCCTCAGTTCCCCAAAGCACAGAGTCGAGGTGAGCCAGCTCATGACTGAAGACTTTCCTTGAGAACTTTATGGGCTTCATCAGGCTGCGAAAAGAAACTTGCACCTGATAATGGAGTTGCTACCCTGAGAAAGCAATGCCGGAAGGGATGAAAAGGTCACCCAAATGTTAGATTGAGTCAGGAGTCCTGGACGTCCGGAGCCTCTTCATGCAAGAAGACAAATGGGAGTGCTGTCTTTTTTTTTTTTTTTTTTAATTGGACCCACTGAATAGGAGGGAGTGCAGTCTTTACAGTATGACTTCTCTCCCCCTAACTCAGACAGTGGGGCAGAGCCAAAAGGTATGGTGATATAAGTATTGTTTTCTTTCACTGGGGGCTAAATGGTTGGCTACTTCTGATGTAAACACTTACCTGAATTGTCTCTAATGACATTTTTCTTTAATTGTTTCTTTGTCAGGCAAGGACATGTTTTTGTTTTAGGGAAGAAGAATCCAAAATATAATATACCCTGGGGTGATGGTATGCTATAGAAACTCATTTTAAATAAACGTATGCTGGACATAAGGGCTCATGCCTGTAATCCCAGCACTTCGGGAGGCTGAGGCAGGAGGACCACTTGAGCCCTGGAGGTCAAGACCAACCTGGGAAACATAGGAAGAAGCAGTCTCTACAAAAAAAACAAAAACAAAAAATTAGTCAGGTGTGGTGGTATACCCTTGCTATCCCGGGTACTGGGGCGGGTGAGGTGGAAAGATTGTTTGAGATTTAGAGGTCAAGACTGCTGTGAGCTGTGATTGCACCACTGCACTCCAGCCTGGGCAACAGAGCGAGACCCTGTCTCTAAATACATAAACCTTCCCCACAAAGAGATAGAAACTGTGCTGTCAGAAAGGAAACAAGTCTGCTTTCTGTTTTTATGTTCTTGTGCCCAGAGTAGTCCCCTCCACACACACAGTAGGACTCAACGAATCTTTGTCATCAGTGCTGTTAATTAAAAGTTTTGATTTGGCCCAGTGCAGTGGTTCACACCTGTAATCCCAGCACTTTGGGAGGCCAAGGTGGGAGGATTGCTTAAGGCCAGGAGTTTGAGACCAGCTTGGGCAACAGAACAAGATTCTGGACAACATAGTGAGACCTCTCTGTCTCTACCCAAAAAAAGGTGGGGTGGGGGACTTGGTTAAAAAAAGAAAAAGTGTCCTGGGCTTTCTGAAGTAGTGGCCAGGGAATGAAAACATATATGCTTTGACTTGACGTTATCTCATGAAGCATTAACCGGCTGTCCTTTCCCAAACAGCTGTGAAAAAAACGTCTCAAAACCATTGTGTGTTCTTTAGACTATTACTCCAATTTCATGCCATCTCCTTTCCGGAGCATTAAGAAATAGCGCTTAAGTTTCTATTCTTTGCTAGTTGTATGATGTTAAGGAAAGTAAATAATTTCTTTAAATTGTATTTCCACATCTGTGAAATAGGAATGATAATAATGATACCTACCTCACAAGGGTGTTTTGAAAGGAAATGAGTTATTGTCTGTGAATGTTTTCAGCAGAATTCTTAGTATACTGTAGCTAGTCATAGGATTATTGGATTTTTAAAACATACAAAAATGGCAGTTAAGCTTTACTGATGATATTTTTTTAAAGAAAAAGGGAAACGAGCAGGATATAGTCCATATTTTGAAAAATATTTTAAAAGAAGATAAATGACTTGTGTTCCAAAGCATTTTTTTCAGTTAAGTCAGTTCTCCCTTTTCTAATCAGTTTGAATTTTCTTTCATTTGTGAAGGATTTCATTTAAATCAATGACCTTTATAAATCTAGACTTTTTTTCAGAGAAATACCAAAACTTATCAGGAAAAGACTTCACAGCATTTCTGGTTTTATCTGGATCTCAATGGATAGATTCTTATCATCTCTTTCATAATTTTGTTGTAAAAATTGAGCATACTGTTAAACTTTCATGAATCTTCTCATTCTCAATTAAAATTTTTGGCAAAATAAAAGCTCTTGCAATAATTTTTTGCTCTTGTAATAATTTTATTTTTAGCAAAATAAAAGCTCTTGCAATTTCTGCTGATTTGTACAGAGATGAACTTGGAAATCAAGTCTTTTTAAAAATCATCAGCATCAATAAATAGTCTGTGAATGCCTACAACTTTATACAACATGCTGAGCAATGGGAATATAATTCAAGTTGTTCAAAAGAAAAGTTAGGAGAGTTGATTGTGAGTTCTGTGTTCTATGAGAAAACAATCCTCTTTCCTTGGTAGAACTTTCTTCTTTTCTGTTTTTTGTGTAATTCTGGTTTTAAGGTCTAGGACACCCCCTGTGGGAAGTGGGGAAGAGGGCAATTGAATTGTAAAGGGATCTAAGAGTGGGATTAGGAAGAATTTGATTATTCATCAGGTTTCGGATTTGCCTATTTTATAAATGAACTGAGAATAAAAGTCATTAGTTAGAAACAAAAGAAGGTGCAGTGGCTCACACCTGTAATCCCAGCACTTTAGGAGGCCAAGGTAAGAGGATAGCTTGAGACCAGGAGTTTGAGATCAGCCTGGCCAACATGGCAAAACCTCATCTTTACAAAAAATAACAAAACTAGACAGGCATGGTGGTGGCATGCTTGTAGTCCCAGCTACTCAGGAAGCTGAGGTGGGAGGATCCCTTGAGCACAGGAGGTGGACATTACAGTAAGCTGTGATCACACCACTGTACTCCAGCCTGGGTGACAGTTGTTTAAGGAAGAATAATCTAAAACATAATATACCTTGGGTGACAGTGAGACCCTGTCTCAAAAAAAAAAAAAAAAAAGAAAGAAAGAAAGAAAAAGAAAAGAAGTCCAGGCGTGGTGGCTTATGCCAGTAATTCCAGCACTTTGGGAGGCTGAGGAGGTTGGATCACCTGAGGTCAGGAGTTCAAGACTAGCCTGGCCAACATTTCATACCCCATCTCTACTAAAAATACAAAAATTAGCTGGGCATGGTTGCAGGCGCCTGTAATCCCACCTAGTAAGGAGACTGAAGCAGGAGAATTGCTTGAACCTGGGAGGTGGAGGTTGCAGTGAGCCCAGATCATGTCATTGCCCTGCAGGCTGGGCGACAGAGTGAGACTCCATCTCAAACAAACAAAAGAAACAAAGAAGGAACTTTCTCAGTAAGGTGACCAATTTTTATGGTCATAAAGTTATAAATACACTAGTGAGATTACCCTCAGATGATAATAGGTGAAGAAGCCAAATTATGATGAGTTATTCAAGAAGATGCTGTGGAAATACTTAAGATGCTATATAATTCAGCCTTGAAAGAGTTAACAGCATCCCTCCCCGGATGAAGCAGACCTAAGCTGAGCTTTCATGGATAAGTAGCAGTTAGCCATGGGAAAGAGGACTGGAAAAGGAAGGAATAACACATCCAGGAGCTCAGGTTCAAGAACAAGCAATCATCACATTTGGGTTGATCAGAGAGTTGAGAGAAGAGGCCAGAAAGTGACCTGAGATCAGATCCAGAAAGACTTCATACATCTGGGCATGAGATTCCATGCCTGAAGCCTCAGCTGAGCACTCTGGGAGGCCAAGGCAGGAGGACAACTTGAGTCTAGAAGTTCAAGACCAAGGCCAGGTGTGGTGGCTCACACCTGTAATCCCAGCACTTTGGGAGGCTGAGGCAAGTGTATCATCTGAGGTCAGGAGTTTGAGGCAAGCCTGGTTAACATGGTGAATCCCCGTCTCTACAAAAAATAACAAAAAAACTTAGCTGGGCATGGTGGTAGTGCCTGTCACAGCGACTTGGGAGGCTGAGGCAGGAGAATCACCTGAACCCAGGAGGCAGAGGTTGCAGTAAGCTGAGATCGCAACACTACTCCAGCCTGGGCAACAAGGGCGAAAACTCCATCAAAACAAAACAAAACAAAAAAAAAAAACAAAAAACACCAAGAGTTCCAAATCAGCCCGAGCAACATAGTGAGATCACATCTCTAGGAAAACAGCAACATCAACAAAAATGCTATATTAAAGACAGTGGGGATCCATAAAGGATTGGCTTTAGGGGAAGGCCTTAAGCAGATTTGCCTTGGAGCAAGATCTCTTAGGACTAATGTGGAGAACAGATTGAGGAATGTAATCAGCCTATTGGTCTCGTTTTCATAGTGTCATAGAGGGAAGAAAGGGACATATAATAAACCTATTTCTACGGTTTTAATTCTAATTTCTTAATATTGCTCTCAGAAACATCTTTAGTAGCGCTCTTTAGTAATAACACTACTTAACTATATCAATTCAACTTGTAAACTTCATGTAAATATATACTACTAATGTGGTGGTAGGTTTTTATAAAAACAAGAATGTCCAGATAATCTGGGTGTGGTTCTAGAGATGATTTTCCTCTCGTGCAATCTCTATGGACAGATTTTTTTTGGGATTTATCATTTGAAATCATTAGTCATGCCATATGTCATGAACAGTTGTATAATTAAAGAATCTGTATTTCCAGCCGGGTGTGGTGGCTCATGCCTGTAATCCCAGCACTTTGGGAGGTCGAGGTGGGCGAATCACCTGAGGGTCAGGAATTTGAGACCAGCCTGACCAACATGGAGAAACCCCATCCGTCTCTACTAAAAATACAGAAAAATTAGCCAGACATGATGGCACGTGCCTGTAATCCCAGCTACTCCGGAGACTGAGACAGGAGAATCACTTGAACCTGGGAGGCCAAGGTTGTGGTGAGCTGAGATCTCACCATTGCACTCCAGCCTAGGCAACAAGAGCAAAACTCTGTCTTTAAAAAAAAAAAAAAAAGATAGTCATGGAAGAATGAGGACCAAGAAAAAAGAATTTATGCTTCCTTTATGAAAGGCACAAACAGCTCCATGAAATATGGGTGGCACTTTCAAGTTTTCTCATAGACGATTTCAAAATGAAATGACTAGAATGGATTCTTAATTTTTTAGTTCCTCCATATTGTAAAACTTAACAGATTACCTTACTCAGTTGTTTCATTTCCACAGATTAAAGCATACTTAAGATTAAAGACTCTCATGACCTCCATAAAGATGAATTCTGAGGGACATAAAAGTGTGGAAACATGAATTTTTGTCTGTTCTTTCAAATCTGCCGAAACCTATTTTCCTTCAGCGAGAGATAATGTCTTTAGCACTCTTCCAAACTTTTTCCAGCTATTGGCCTCCTCTATTATTGCTGGCAAAAAATATAGTTACACTTACTTGCTTTCAGGGTAAGTTCCTGGCATGCCTAATAATACCTACCTGCCTTTCAAAATCAAGGAATAGAAAAGAAATTATAACGGAAAGCAACAGTCACCTGCCCCACTCCTTGTACCATTTTCTAGAGGCAACTACTTTGAATCATTTTATTGCTATTTCTTAATTAATCAAGTTTGGACATTTTCTCTTTACTTCCTGCTGTAACAGTTGAAAATTTAGCACACTTATGCCCCATCTCAGCTCTCTTACCTCCCTTCCCAATTCTGTCAGTCATAGCCTATTCGGTATTTATTAGTAGTTTCTCTACTTCAGAGGTTGCAAACAGATGGCCTACAGGCTACACCTGACAGAAATATATCTGACAATAAGTATATTTTGTTTGGATAGTTTTTTTAAAGCCAACATTGAAAACTTATTAGATATATTATTATTATTTTTAATTCAAATGTTGGCCAGGCACGGTGGCTCACACCTATAATCCCAGCACTTTGGGAGGCTGAGGCAGGAGGATCACTTGAGCCCAAGAATTCAAGACCAGCCTAGGCAACAAAGTGGGAACCCATCTCTACAAAAAAAAAAAAAAAAAAATAGGCAAAATTAGTTGGAGGTGGTAGTGTGTGCCTGTGGTCCCAGCTACTCGGGAGGCTGAGGTGGGGCATTACTTGAGCCCAGGAGGTCCAGGCTGCAGTGAGCTGTGATTGCGCCACTGCACTCTCACCTGGGCGATAGAGCAAGATCTTTTCTCAAAAAAGAAAAGAAAAGAAAACGTTTAACTTCTCATAAAAAGTCAGTTGTAGCACACCTGACTTTCCTAGCATTGCTATAAAAAAGTACCACAAGCTGGATAACTTAAAATAGCAGAAATATATTCTCTCAGAGTTTTGGAAGATAAAAGTCCAGAATCCAAATGTCAGCAGAGCTAGGCTCGCTTTGAAAGCCCTAGGGAAGAATGTTTCCTTGCTGCTTCTTAGCTTTTGCAAGCAATCTGTGGCACTGGCTAGCCTGTAGTTGTTATTACTCAAATTTCTGTCTCTGTCTTCATGTGGCTTTCCCGTGTGTGTGCACGTGTGTGTGTGTGTGTGTCCGAATCTCCCCTTCTTGTCAGAACACTAGCCATTGAAGTTAGGGTACACCCTAGTCCAGTATGACTTCATTTTAACTAATTACATGTGCAAAGACCTTATTTCCAAATGAGATAACCTTATGAGGTCCCAGATGCACATGAAATTTCGGGGGGATAACCAGTACATGAAAAATACAGCCCCTATCCCAAAAATTTATCTCATTAAATTAATGATCAAGTGACTGTACTTTCCAGATGTGGCAGGTACCAGCTTGTATGCAAAAGTTTCACTCTTGTTGCCCAGGCTGGAGTGCAATGGTGCGATCTTGGCTCACTGCAACCTCCGCTGCCTCAGTTCAAGCGATTCTCCTGCCTCAGCCTCCCAAATAGCTTGGATTACGAGCGTGCAACTGCTTATTTTTGTATTTTTATTAGAGACAGGGTTTCACCACATTGCCCAGACTGGTCTCAAACCCCTGACCTCAGGTGATCTGTCCACCTTGGCCTCCTGAAGTGTTGTGATAACAGGCGTGAGTCACCACACCTGACCTCTTGTTTCCTGTTGAATTGTGTCCCTCAGAATTTATATGTTGATGTTCTAACTGCGTGTATCTCAAAATGTGGCCTTATTTGGAAATAAGGTCCCTGTAGGGGTAGTTAAGATGAAGTGAGCCTCTAATCAAATATAAATGATGTTCTTAAAAAGGGGGAGATTCAGAGACAGTCATACATAAAGAGACAAAGACATGTAAAGATGAAGGCAGGCCGGGTGCGGTGGCTCACGCCTATAATCCCAGCACTTTGGGAGGCTGAGGTGGGTGGATCACAAGGTCAAGAGATCGAGACCATCCTGGTCAACAAGGTGAAACCCCATCTCTACTAAAAATATAAAAATTAGCTGGGCATGGTGGTGCGCGCCTGTAGTCCCAGCTACTCAGGAGGCTGAGGCAGGAGAATTGCTTGAACCCAGAAGGCCGAGGTTGCGGTGAACTGAGATCGTGCCATTGCACTCCAGTCTGGGCAACAACAGCAAAACTCTGTCTCAAAAAAAAAAAAAGATGAAGGCAAAGACTGAGGCAACAGGAGCCAAGGAATGTTGAAGATTACATTGAACTTGGAGAGAGGCATGAGCAGATTCTCCCTCACAGTCTTCAGAAGGAACTAACCCCAATGACACCTTTAGCACAGTCTTCTAGCTTCCAGAACTGTGAGACAAAAAACTTCTGTTAAGATCCTTTCATGGCACTTTATTTAAGCAACCCCAGCAAACGGATACATCTGCATCTGTTAAATGTTGTAAAACCTATATTGTATTGTAACATTTTGTTTTGAGTTGGTGTCTAGCTTTGTCACCCAGGCTCGCTGCAACCTCCACCTCCCAGGTTCAAGAGATTCTCCTGCCTCAGCCTCCCGAGTAGCTGGAAGTACACGTGTGTGCCACCATGCCCAGCTAATTTTTGTATTTTTAGTAGAGATGAGGTTTCGCAATGTTGGCCAGGCTGGTCTCGAACTCCTGACATCAGGCGATCCACCAACCTCAGCCTCCCAAAGTTCTGGGATCACAGGTGTGAGCCACCGCACAGCCTATGTTGTGAAAATTTAAGTAACTCTTGTGTTCTATCATCATCAAATATCTGCTGATCTTAGGTTATCCATTCATATTAAAGAATGAGTCCATGGAATTCTGTGCTTCCACTTACGGAGTAGTGTCAATATGGGCTTTACTATACTGCCATAAAAAAACCAGAAAACAAAATGTGTGAAATCAATGTTTTAAGCCCTTTTTTTCTTCCTTTCTTTTTTTGAGACGGAGTCTTGCTCTGTCACCCAGACTGGAGAGCAGTGGTGCAATCTCAATTCACTGCAACCTCCACCCCCAGGTTTAAGCAATTCTCGTGCCTCAGCCTCCTAAGCAGCTGAGATTACAGGCGTGCACCATCATGCCTGGGTAATTTTTTTTTTTTTTTCGTAGTTTTAGTAGAGACTGAGTTTCACCATGTTGGTCAGGCTGATCTTGAACTCCTGGCCTCAAGTGATCCACCTGTCTCCACCTCCCAAAGTGCTAGGATTACAGGTGTGAACCACCATGCCTGGCTTGCTTTCCTTTTTTAGACAGGGTCTCACTCTGTTACCCAGGCTGGAGTGCAGTAGGGTGATCATAGCTCACTGCAACCTTGGACTCAGGCTCAAGGGATCCTCCTGCCTCAGCTTTCTGAGTAGTTGGGACTACAGGTACAGACCAGTACACCCAACTAATTTTTTTATTTTTACTTTTTTTTTTTTGAGACAGAGTTTTGCTCTTGTTACCCCAGCTGGAGTGCAATGGCGTGATCTCGGCTCACCGCAACCTCCGCCTCCTGGGTTCAGGCAATTCTCCCGCCTCATCCTCCTGAGTAGCTGGGATTACAGGCGCACGCCACCATGCCCAGCTAATTTTTTGTATTTTTAGTAGAGACGGGGTTTTACCATGTTGACCAGGATGGTCTCGATCTCTTGACCTCGTGATCCACCCGCCTCGGCCTCCCAAAGTATTTTTACTTTTATTTATTTATTTTGGCAGAGACAAGATCTCACTTTGTTGCCCAGGTTGGTGTCGAATTCCTGAACTTAAGCGATCCTCCTGCCTCAGCCTCCCAAAGTGCTGGGATTACAGGTGTGAGCCACCCCCCCAGCCCTAAACCATTTATTTTTAGCTATTGAAAGAAAGGAAATCAGTAAGGCGTGTCTTTTGATTGCTGCAGCTTCCTTCCTAAAGGCAATTCCTGGCTATGGCACAGAGAGGGGAAGCACAAACATCACTGCGAGATTTCACTGAGTTAATGAAGTACAGATAAATACTTGGTGTATTTTACCTGCTCTGGATATTTAAACAACAACAACAACCTGGGGAAGCTGAGGTGGCTGGAATTTGTGGGGCAGAGTTCCAGAGAGGGAGGTACGCAGAGAAAGAGATCCAAAAGTTTGCATCACCTTGATTATTTGGCAGAATGTAATGTGTCCTATGTGAGTGAAGAACAAAGTCTGGGAGCGCTAAGCTAAACGAGTCCTAGAGCTCACACAGGGCTAAAAGACATTTGCTCTTCTCCTTACCAGAGTGAAGAGAACTCCAGAAAAACCTGGGCATTTAGGCCGGGCACAGTGGCTCACGCCTGTAATCCTAACACTTTGGGAGGCTGAGGGGGGCAGATCACCCGAGGTCAGGAGTTAGAAGGCCAGCCTGGCCAACATAGCGAAACCCTATCTCGACTAAAAATACAAAAAATTAGCTGGATGTGGTGGCGCTTGGCTGTAATCCCAGCTACACGGGAGGCTGAGACAAGAGAATCATTTGAACCCAGGAGGCAGAGGTCGTAGAGAGCTGAGATCATGCCACTGCACTTCAGCATGGGCAGGAGCGTGAGACTCTGTCTCATAAAAAACAACAAAACAAAACAAAACAAAAAACCTGGGTATTCAGCACAGAACCAAGAAATGTTATGTCTTAGTAGTAGAGCTAAATACCTTAGAATAGAAAGTACTTTAGATCTTCCTTAACGAAGTGCAAACGTGTGTCTTTAAATGATCAAGTTGACATCCAAGTAACTTAATTCCTGCCAAATAAATTCAACATTCATTAAAAGAAACTAAAATCCAAATATTCAACAATATAATGTTCGCAGTGTTCAACATCTAGTGAAAAATTGCTAAGAAAATGAAAATATGATCTTCCCACTGCACTCTAGCCTGGGTGCCAGAGTAAGGCTCTATCTCTAAAAATAATAGTAATGAAATGAAATATATTTTTTAAAGAATCAGATGGAACTTCTAGAGGTAAATAAAACAATATGTCAAATGAAAAATGCACTGATCTTCTTTCATGGGGACACAAATTAATTTTTTTTAAAAAAGAAAGAAAATTTTACTGGATGAGCTTAATAACAGTTTAGATACTGCAAATGAAGAGATCAGTGAACTTAAAGGCACAGTAACAGAAATTGCCCGCATGAAAAAGAATAGGCTAGGCGTGGTGGCTCACGCCTGCAATCTCAGCACTTTGGGAGGCTGAGGCAGGTGGATCACCTGAGGTCAGGAGCTCAAGACCAGCCTGAGCACCATGCTGAAACCCTGTCCCTACCAAAAATACAAAAACCCTGTCCCTACCAAAAACAAAAACAAAAAAATTGTGGTGGAGTGCCTGTGATCCTAGCTACTCAGGAAGCTGAGGTGGGAGAATCGCTTGAACTCAGGAGGTGGAGGTTACAGTGAGCCGAGATCACCTCACTGCACTTCAGCCTGTACTAAAAGCACTAAAATTAGCTGGGCATGGTGGTGATGTCTGTAGTCCCAGCTATTTGGGAGGCTGGGGCAGGAGAATAACATGAACCCAGAAAGCAGAGGTTGCAGCGAGCCCAGGTTGCACCACTGCACTCCAGCCTGGGCGACAGAGTGAGACTCACTTAAAAAAAATAAAATAAAATAAAGCCTATTACCTGTATATTTATCAGTTTTGAAGTTTGTTATTCCTTTGTATAAATTTAAGGTTTTCTGCTATCATTTCCTTCACACTGAAAAATGGTCTTTATACTTCTTGTCTGAAGACGAATTTGCTCAGCTTTTGTTTGTTTGAAAAAGTTTTAATTTTTTCTTTATTTGGAAAGTTTTTTTTTTTTTTTTTTTTTGAGATGGAGTTTCGCTCTTGTTACCCAGGCTGGAGTGCAATGGTGCGATCTCGGCTCACCGCAGTCTCTACCTCCTGGGTTCAGGCAATTCTCCTGCCTCAGCCTCCTGAGTAGCTGGGATTACAGGCATGTGCCACCGTGCCCAGCTAATTTTTTTTTTTTTGTATTTTTAGTAGAGACGGGGTTTCACCATGCTGACCAGGATGGTCTCGATCTGTTGACCTCATGATCCACCCGCCTCGGCCTCCCAAAGTGCTGGGATTACAGGCTTGAGCCACCGCGCCTGGCCTGGAAAGTATTTTTACCAGATGTAATAAAAATGAAGGCTGGGCACAGTGGGTCTCACCTGTAATCCCAGCACTTTGGGAGGCTGAAGAGGGCAGATCACGAGGTCAAAAGATCAAGACCATTCTGGCCAACATGGTGAAACCCCGTCTCTACCAAAAATACAAAAATTAGCTGGGCCATGGTGGTGTGCACATGTAATCCCAGCTACTCCAGAGGCTGAGGCAGGACAATCACTTGGATGGTGGAAGTTGCAGTGAGCTGAGATCACACAACTGCACTCCAGCCTGGCAACAGAGCAAGACTCCACCTCAAAAAAAAAAAAAAAAAAAAAAAAAAAAAGGGTTAAGTATGAGAAATGGGATTTTTTTAGGGCACTGAAATTATTCTGTTTGATGCTATAATGGTGATACATGAATGTTTATGGCTGACATGAATGGACAGCCCCAACCTAGAAAAAACTCAAATGTCCAATCACAGGTGAAGAGATAGGCAAAATGTGGTACTGTATGTCTGCTGTATACTGTGAGGTGCTACTCAGAAATAAAAAGTAATAAACTGATATGAGCTATGACATGAGGAATCTGAAAAATGTTATACTGGGCAAAAGAAACCAGAACCACATACTCTGTGATTCAATGTATAAGAAACTCTAGGATATAAAAACAAATCCACAGTTAGTTGCCTGTGCAGGGTGGTGACTGTGGGCATTGATGGCAGAGAGGCTAGAGCCAACTTTTTACTTTTGTAATGAAATATTCTTTGCTTTGTGTGGTAATTATATGCTATATACATTTGCCAATGTGTTATATTATGCATAAGCTATGCATCTATAAATTTGACTTTTTTAAAAAAGAAGACAACATAAAGACTGACGGATTTGTGCACAAAAGATGAGATTCTCAATGACAAGTATCACTTGAGAATGCAGGTCAAAGACTGGCTTTTATGCTAGAAGCTTCCCATAGGTCAGAATGGAGAGCTTTCCTCTGTTATTCCAACTCTTCCCTGGTATTCCTAGTTCTCTCTAGGCAGTTCTTTTGAGAGTAATTCTCCTGCTGGTATATACTAAGTATTTGCGTCCTTCCGAAATTATATGTTGAAACCTAATCTCCAGTGTGGTCATACCTGGGTTTGGGAGGTGATTAGGTCATGAGTGTTGACCCCTCATGAATGGGGGATTAGACTTCTTATAAAAAGACCCCAGAGACCTCCTTTTCCCCCTTTGCCATGTAAAGACATAATGAAAAGACTATGTCTTTGAATAAATGCAGGCTCTCACCAGACACTGCATCTGCTGGTGCCTTGATCTTGGATGTCCCAGGCTCCAGAACTGTAAGAAATACATTTCTGTGGTTTATAAGCCACCCACTGTATGACATTTTGTCATAGCAGCCTGAATGACTAAGACACCTGCCATTTTCAACCTTCACCACCATCCACCTTGGCTACACACTATTCAGTGCTTCAGGGCATGGGTCAGAGTCAGCCTGTTGCTTGTACACCTTTAAACTATTCTGTTTTGGCCTCACGTCTCCCTCTTTCTTTCTATAGTACTTTCAATATCCAAGTCCAGAACCTCTCTAACTCCCTGCAAATTCAAAGTGGTTAATTTGTTCTCAGGGTCTTTATTTACTGATGTGCATTCATTGACTTAATCCTAACTAAAAAGCAGTATATTGGTTATCAGTTACCTATTGCAGTGTAACAAATGCTTCACACCCTAGGGGCTTAAAAAAACAATAAACAAGGGATAAGGACCATTGGAGGCCATCTGAAAGGCTGCCTAATACAGTCAGTAAAGGTTTACTCGTGTGCCTATATTCATCTACTTCATTTTTATTCCACAGCAAGTCTTTCATCTGCTGCTTGTGAAGAAAATACCAATCACAGATACCATATATGATAAGCATAACCAAGAAGTTTCTAGGTTTTTAAAATTACAGTTGTAGGCTAGGTGCAGTGGCTCATACCTGTAATTTGGGAGGCCAAGGTGGGTGGATCACCTGAGGTCAGGAGTTTGAGATCAGACTGGCCAACATGGCAAAACCCTATCTCTACTCGAAAATACAAAAATTAGCTGGGTGTGGTGGCATATGCCTGTAATCCCAGCTACTCAGGAGGCTGAGGCAGGAGAATCGCTTGAACCCAGGAGGTGGAGGTTGCAGTGAGCCGAGATCTTGCCGTTGCATTGAGCCGAGATCTTTCCATTGCACTCCAGCCTGGGCAACAGAGTGAGACTGTCTCAAAAAATAAAATAATTACATCTGTAGATACTCTTTTTATTTTAAATTAACATACTTTTAAAAGCAGTTTTAGTTTTAAAGAAAAAGAAGTGCAAAGTGTTGCATTCCTATGCACCCTCCCCACCCACTCCCAGTTTCTCCTATAGCTATCTTGCATGAGTGTGCTACATTTGGTACAATTGATTGATGAGCCGATATTGATGCACAGTAACTAAAGTCCATAGTTTACATTAGGGTTCATTCTTTGTGTTTTACATTCTATGGGTGTTGACAGTGGGTATGGTAGCATGTGTCTACCTTCATAGTGTCATATGAAAGAGTTTTGCTTCCTTAAACGTATCTCTTTCTCTGCCCATCCATCCATCCTCCCTTTCTTCCTTCCTCCCTGAATCTCTGCAATCTCTGATCTTTTTACTGCCTCCATGGTTTTGTCTTTTCCAGAATGTTGTATCATTGTAATCACCCAATATGTACACTTTTCAAATTGGCTTCTTTCACTTAGCAATATGCACATGAGTTTCCTTCATCTTTTTTTGTTTCCTGTATTTTTAGTAGAGATGGTGTTTCACCATGTTGGCCAGTGTGATCTTGAACTCCCTACCTCAAGTGATCCGCCTGCCTCAGCCTCCCAGAGTGCTGATATTACAGGCATGAGCCACTGTGCTTGGCCCTCTATATCTTTTTGTGGCTTGATAACTCAGTTCTTTTTATCACTGAATAATACTTCATTCCATGGATGTGCTACAGGTTATCACTTTTTTGAAGGACGTCTTTGTGGCTTCCAAATGTCGGCACTTATGAATAAAGCTGTGATAAACATTTATGTGCAGGTTTTTATGTGAATGAATACTTCTTTTTCATTCCTGGTTCTTCAGGTTTACACTGGGTATTTTTTTTCTTATATGGTTCATTTCTTCCATACTTGAGAAAAACCCTTAATTTTGTTTTTACAAGCCTGAATTCTGATTATATTTTCATTAAATATTAATTGTAAGAAAGTTTCCTCAAAGTGAATATAAACATTTAAAACTTTGTTGAGTGATTCTCAAAGTCCCTTGGGTTTCTAGGCTCTTGGCCATTTCCACAGAAAGATGAAATGGTGTGCTCTAACTGAGGCTGGAGCACTAAATAACTTTTCCTTCACGTAACCGAAAGTGTTTTAACTTCTTTTCAGTTGATACTTTAAAGTCCATTTTATAATTTATCTTTAACGGAACATTTCATTAAGTTAACCGTAGATATTTATCACTGTATGTGAATTACTGAATATTCCTTTTGATGACAGAATGAAAATTACAGTTCTTTAAGAGCATCTCCAAAAACATTGCAGTGTGTTTTTTTATTACTTCTTTGAGCCATTCTAGAAGCCCTCAATATGCACATGGCACCAAAACAAACTGCTTCTGTGTGGGGACACATACTTTGCTTTAGTTCTAGACAGCTGTAACAAACAGCTGTACTTTCTTAGGTGCACTATGTCCAACCCTTTTCCTTCTTCTGTGAGGGAATTCCGCACTGTCTTGGTAATGCTCTTCTTCCTACCCTGGAGGCATTAGAGAACCTATCCCCAGGCACGCCCCCCCGCCCCCCACCTCCAGCAGACTATGCAGGGGCATAGGCTTAGCCAATGATCTGTTTCCCAGAGCACTGATTCTTGGCCAAATGACAGAAAAACAAAGGGGAGATGATATTTAATTCACAGCAGTAGGGAGATTATCTCCAAGAGCACTGAGAATGAATCCTAAAAGTGCCCTATAACAAAGGTGGCTGTGTCCTTCCCAAGCTATTGCTAAAATCTTGTAGCTTCTTGGCTGTCTGGAACCACCTGGGTCTCTATCCATTTTTCAAGCCTAGTATTATAGATTCCTGTGAGTTTGTTAGCCCTTGATAATGCCCTTCTAATAAATTCATTTTTCCCTTAAGATTGTTAGAGTAGCCATTTACTATCCATAAAAGTATTTCATGGAAGTATTTGGATAA
Source organism: Callithrix jacchus (assembly GCF_049354715.1). Taxonomy (NCBI): domain Eukaryota; kingdom Metazoa; phylum Chordata; class Mammalia; order Primates; family Cebidae; genus Callithrix; species Callithrix jacchus. The sequence goes on from NC_133512.1 coordinate 8,274,257, forward strand.
TTAAAATCAATCAATTCATTCATAAATTCTCCTAATATTCATTAAACACCTGCTGTATATTGTGGCAGAGCTTAAGAATATGATGGTAATTAGATAGAATATAATGGTGACAAAGAGTATGATGGTGAGTAATAGACACTGTTTCTACTGTCTTGGAACCCGCAGTCTGCTGGAAGATACAAACAAGGAAAGAGATCATTGAAACACAGGCATGATGGAGAAGGACGCCATTCACCAGAAACACAAAGGAGGAGCATTTACTCCAACCTTAATGATACTAGTGATGGGGGATGTCAGATAAAGCTTTAAGTGGTATCTAAATTAAGATTTGAAAACATATAAAAAACGACACCTAATTGTTAGGTAGGAGGTGAAAATGAGAATTCTAAATAGAGGAAAAATGCCATGTGATGCCCCAGAGTTGAGAAGTGCAATACCTTTAAAAAATGAGAAAAAAGTTCTATATTTCTGAAGTGCAGAGTAAATTTAAGCAGGTAGAGAGGAACAATAAGTGGGACTCAGATTATGCCAAGTATTGTGAGTCACATAAGGGTGTTAACACTTTTCCCTATAAGCAGTTAGACGCAACTGAAGGGTTTCAAGCAGAAGCATCAGTAGGCAGCTATCTGGTACCTGGGGCCTAGGGAAATTGTGTAAGAAAAGATTGTGAAATTCAGGAGTGGGAGCAAAAATCTCTGACATGTCATGACTTCAAAGTCATAGATTTTTATTTTTTTTTCAAGACGGAGTCTTGTTGTCACCCAGGCTGGAGTGCAGTGGCGCAATCTTGGCTCACTGTGACCTCCACCTCCTGGGTTCAAGTGATTCTCCTGCCTCAGCCTCCGGAGTAGTTAAAATTGCAGGTGCATGCCACCACATCTGGCTGTGTGTGTGTGTTTAGTAGAGACAGGGTTTCACCATGTTGGCCCGGCTGGTCTCAAACTCCTGACCTTAAGTAATGCACCTGCCTTGGCCTCCCAAACTGCTGGGATTACAGGCATGAGCCACCATGCTTGTCCTGTTGATTATTCTAAAAATTTTATCTTATTTTTTACAGAGAAGGTATCTCTCTATGTTGCCCAGGTTGTTCTCAAACTCCTGGGCTCAATCAATCCTCTTGTCGCAGCCTCCCAAAGTGCTGGGATTACAGGTGTGAGCCACCATGCCTAGCCAAAATCATTTATTTATCTTTGAAACAGAGTCTCGCCTTGTCTCCCAAGCTAGAGTGCAATGGCATGATCTTGGCTCATTGCAACCTCTGCCTCCTAGGTTCAAGCATTTCTCCTGCCTCAGCCTCTTAAGTAGCTGGGGTTACAGGCACATGCCACCACTCCTGGCTAATTTTGTACTTTTAGTAGAGACGGGGTTTCAACATGTTGGTGAGGCTGTTCTCGAACTCCTGACCTTGTGATCTGCCTGCCTCGGCTTCCCAAAGTGCTGGGATTACAGGTGTGCCCACAGCGCCTGGCCGTGGATTTTTTTTTTTTTTTTTTTAAGAACAAAGCTAATGTGTTTTCCTTTATGTGTGGAAATGATAATACTGGGTTAAAAATTAGTGGACAGGCTGGGCACGGTGGCTCATGCCTGTAATCCCAGGACTTTGGGAAGCCAAGGCAGGCGGATCACCTGAGGTTAGGAGTTGGAGACCAGACTTGCCAACATAGGGAAAATTCATCTCTACTAAAAATACAAAAATTAGCCAGGCATGGTGGTACACTCCTGTAATCCTAGCTACTCAGGAGGCTGAGGCAAGAGAACTGCTTGAACCCAGGAGGTGGAGGTTCCAGTGAGCCAAGATCATGCCACTGCACTCCAGCCTGTGCAACAGAGAGATAGTCTGTCTTAAAAAAAAAAAAAAGAGCAGACAGGTTTGTTGAGAATGTTTTCTATAACGGTAATGGATTTACTATGATTTACCAGTGTTTCAGAGAGGACTACCTATGAGAGTGGCCTTCAGATTTTTTGCTTGTATTTTTAAAAATTATCTTGGAAGCCTATATGTTTGTACATTTTTAAGTTCACATTTAAAATTTTTTATTCTAAATTAAGCCTTAATTTTAATTATCACTAATATTAAAACAGCAAATATATTTTACACTTTGATAAATAATTAATGTGCCACCCACCATTAGTTCATATGTCCATAGAAGATTGTGCTTACTGCTACAATGAGGCAGTGTTTTTAACTGCGGCTTGTATTTGTTCTTACACTGTAGGCAATGCACCGTTACGATTAGAAAATGAATGAAAGTGGCATCAGCCGCAGGTGGCTGTAATCCCAGCACTTTGGGATGCTGAGGTGGGTGGATTCTTGAGCCCAGGGGTTCGAGTCCAGGAGGAGTTTGAAATCAGCCTGGGCAACATGGTGAAACCCCCATCTCTACTAAAAATGCAAAAATTAGCTGGGTAGCACGGCACACACTCATAGTTTCAGCTTCTTGGGGGCTGAGGCAAGAGATCACCTGAGCCTTGGGAGATTGAATCTATAGTGAGCCATGATCATGCCACTACACTGCAGGCTGGGTGACAGAGCAAGACCCCTGTCTCAAAAAAAAAAAAAAAAAAAGAAAGTTGTGTCTTCTTTTGGTAAAACGAGAGAAAGAGACCCAGCAAGACACCTTGAGGCTGGGCACAGTGGCTCACACCTGTAATCCTAGTACTTTGGGAGGCGGACGAGGGTGGATCAACAGAGGTCAGGAGTTCGAGACCAGCCTGACCTGTCTCTACCAAAAATAAAAAATTAGCCAGGTGTGGTGGTGGGCACCTGTAATCCCAGCTACTCAGAAGGCTGAGGCACGAGAATCGCTTGAACCTGGTAGGTGAAGGTTGCAGTGAGCCAAGATTGTGCCATTGCATTCTAGCCTGGGAGACAGAGTAAGACTCCATGTCAAAAATTGAAAAAGACACCTTGACCACAGGCAGGTCAATTTTATTTTATGTATTCATTTAAATGTTAAAATTTTATTTTAGATATGTGGTCTTTCTCTGTGACCCTATTAAAGAGCAGTGGCGCGATCATGGCTCACTGCAGCCTTGAACTGCTCAAGTAATCCTCCCACCTCAGCCTCCTGAGTAGCTGGGACTACAGGCAAGTGCCACCACGCCATGTCACTTGTTCTATTTTTTGTAGAGATAGGGTCTTGCTAGTCTCAAGCTCTTGGCCTCAAGCAATTCTCTCACCTCCACCTCTCAAAGTGCTGGGATTATAGGTGTGAGCCACTGTGACTGGCCTAGATCAATTTTAGAAGTATTCAAGTTGAGGATCTAAAAACTCACTTCCTTAAAAGTTTCCCAACCTATTTATTCCTTAGAACATCTTTGAGTACCACTAGTGAATTTCAAAATCATGGATCTGGATGGAGGGCAAAATAAACCAGGCTTCTTCTACAAGGATCTTGGACAAGAAATTTGATTTGTGTAAATCTCAGTTTATGTCATAAAAAGTGAGTGTGGGGGGCTTGAGTTAAGTTTTAAGATTTAAATTTTTTTTTTTTTTTTTGAGACAGGGTCTCACTCACCCTGTTACCCAGGCCGGTGTGCAGTGGCACAATCTCAGTCCACTGCAACCCCTGCCTCCTGGACCTCAGGTGATCCTCCCACTTCAGCCTCCTGAGTAGCTGAGGATACAGGTGTAAGCCAACATGCCCAGATAATTTTTATATTTTTTTGTACAGATGGGGGTTTTGCCATGCTGCCCAGGTGGGCAGCCCACCTTGGCCTCCCAAAGTTCTGGGAATCATGGCGGGAGGTAAAAGGCACTTCTTACATGGTGGCAGCAAGAGAAAATGAGGAAGAGCAAAAGCAGAAACCCCTGATAAGCCCATTAGATCCTGCAAAACTTATTACTATCAAGATCTTGTGAAACTTATTCACTATCAAACTTACTATCAATAGCACAGGAATGACTGGCCCCCATGGTTCAAATATCTCCCCCTGGGCCCCTCCCACAACATGCAGGAATTCTGGGAGATACAATTCAAGTTGAGATTTAAATGGGGAGACGCAAAACCAGACACTTTTAAAAAAACAGTTTTATTTGTGTTTAGAATATGTTTTGAGGTTAAATTTTTTTCACATTGTTTATGTGGCTATAGGCAACTCAATCTCTTTGATCTTTACTTTTCTCATCTGTTAAACGATAATAATGTCACCTATTTTGTACTTCAGGTGATGATTACAAGAGAGAAACTAAGGCTTCTCTCACTTAGCATAATGTCTTCAAGGTTCATTTCATTCATGTTATAGCATGTATTAGATATTCATTCCTTTTTATCGCTGAATAATATTCCATTGTATGGATATGCCACATTTTGCATATCTGTTAATTATTTGATGAACATTTGGGTTGTTTCCATGTTTTGCCTATCATGACATATTGTGCAAACATATGTTTTCATTTATTTTGGGTAATATACCTAGGAGTAAGATTGCTGGGTCATATGGTAATTCTATGTTTAGCATTTAGAGGAACCACCAAATTGTTGTCCAAAGGGGCTACACCCAGCCTGGTGCGGTAACTCATGCCTGTAACCCCAGCACTTTGGGAGGCTGAGGTGACAGATCACTCGAGGTTAAAGGTTTGAAAGGAGCCTGGTCAACATGCTGAAACTCCATCTCTACCAAAAATACAAAAATTAGCTGGGTGTGGTGGAGTGCATATGACCCTACCTACTCAGGATGCTGAGGTGGGAGAACTGCTCGAACCTGGAAGGCGGAGGTTACAGTGAGCCCAGATTACCCTCTGCACTCCAGCCTGGGAAATAGAGCGAGATTCCTTCTCAAAATAAATAAAACAAAAAGCACAAAAGACATTTTGATAGAAGATCTTCTCATAATGTTTAACAAAATTTGAGTATCAAGCAATGATAAACATTTACTTTTTTTAAAAAGTGGCTACCCATTTTTACATTCTACCAGCAAAGTATGAAAGTTCCAATTTCTCCACATCCTCGACAAAACTTGTCTATTGATTATAGTCATCTGGTGTTTTTTATTTTGTTTTGTTTACTTATCTATATTTGAGACAGGGTCTCGCTCTGTCCCCCAGGCTGGAGTAGATTGGCACGATCTAAGCTCACTACAACCTCCACCTCCCAGGTTCAAGTGATTCTTATGCCTCAGCCTCTCAAGTAGCTGGGACTACAGATGTGTGCCACCAAACTCAGATAATTTTTGTATTTTCCTAAAGCCCAAGTATAATCATGTTGCCCAGGTTGGTTCTGGTGTTTGAAATGGTATCTCCTGTGGTTTTTATTTGAATTTCTCTAGTGGATAATGACATTGAGCATCTTTTCATGTGCTTTTTGGTCACTTCGCTCTCTTCCAGGTTTGGGACCCTCTTGCTGGATGAGATTCCCGGGCTCGCGTTCAGTTCACAACAGTCACTTGTATATCTTCTTTGGAAATATGTCTGTTTAGGTCCTTTAAACTTTTTTTTTTTTTTTTTGAGACGGAGTTTCATTCTGTCACCAGGCTGGGGTGCAGTGGTATGATCTCCGCTCACTGCAATCTCCACTGCCTGAATTCCTGTGATTCTTGTGCCTCAGCCTCCTGAATAGCTGGGATTACAGGTGTGCACCACCACACCTGGCTGATTTTTGTATTTGTAGTAGAGATGGGGTTTCACCAGGCTGGACTTGAATTCCTGACCTCAGGTGATAGTCTGCCTCTGTCTCCCAAAGTGCTTGGATTACAGGCATGAGCCACTGCACCCAGCCGAACTTTTTTTTTCCTGATAACACTTAAGATCTACCCTCTTAGCAAATGTGAAATATAGGATCAGTTTTTTTTTGTTGTTGTTTTTTAAATAGTGTTTCACTCTGTCGCCCAGGCTGGAGTGCAGTGAAGGGATCTCGGCTCACTGCAACCTCCACCTCCTGGATTCAAGTGATTCTCCTGCCTCAGTTTCCTGAGTAGCTGGGATTACAGGTACATGCCACCACACCTGGCTAAATTTTGTATTTTTAGTAGAGACAGGGTTTGACCATGTTATTGAGTTTGGTCTTCAACTCCTGGGTTCAAGCAATCTGCCTGCCTTGAATTTTAATTTAGATGAAATCCAGTTTATCTATTTTTCCTCTTGTCACATGTGCTTTTGGCTTATTTTGAAATTTTTTTTTTAAAATATGGTATGAGGTTGGTGTCTAGATTCTTTCTTTTGCATGTGGATATCCAGTTGTCTTGGTATTATTTGTTGAAAAGTCTATTCTTCCCCATTGTATAGTCTTGGCACCTTGCTGAAAAATCAACAGACCATAAATGTAAGGGTGAATCAATTCTTAAATGCTGATTTTTATACTTTTAAAAAATGTTCTGTAAACAAAATAAGATTCACATTGCCAGTTAAAAAGTTCTGGTAGAAATGATTTCCTGTGACTTATATCATCATCAGCATCATATTTTAAGATGTTAATGACTCCAATTATGAGAAATTTTAACAAAACACAGATGAATTGTTCATATTCATTTCTTTCTCTCAAATTTGTTGATATAATTAGTAAATTGAAATATTCTTGTTCTCTAGTTGAACTTCCAAATATTCCTGAATATTTATCTCCTAAGAGTACCTAAACATTCTTGTAAAATTAAAGAATAAAAAGTATTTGGCTGGGTACGGTGGCTCACACCTGTAATCCCAGCACTTTGGAAGGCTGAGGCAGGTGGATCACTTGAGGTCAGGAATTTAAGACCAGCCTGGCCAACAGGGTGAAACCCTGTCTCTACTGAAAATACTAAAATTAGCTGGGCATGATGGTGGATGTCTGTAATCCCAGCTACTTCGGAGGCTAAGGCAGGAGAACTGCTTGAACCTAGGAGGTGGAGGTTACAGTGAGCCAAGATCATGTAATAGCACTGCAGCCTAGGCAACAGAGCAAGACTCCATCTCAAAAAAAAAAAAAAAAGATAAATAAAAATATTTATTCCAGGCCAGGTATGGTGGCTCATGCTTATAATCCCAGCACTTTGGGAGGCCAAGGAGGGCAGATCACTTGAGGCCAGGAGTTTGAGAGCAGCCTGGCCAATATGGTGAAACCCCATCTCTACTGAAAAATCCAAAATTAGCCAGGCATGGTGGCATGCATCTTTAATCCCAGCTACTTAGGAGGTCCCTTCACTCAAGCCTGGGTGATAGCGCCAGATGTTTGTTGTATCAAAAAAGAGAAAAAAAAAGTTTAATAGCTTTGACTGTGCATGTCCATTGAAAAGGTCTTAGGACCAGATCACTTTTTTTTGAGACAGTGTCTCACTCTGTCACCCAGTCTGGAGGGCATTGGTGCCATCTCAGCTCACTGCAGCCTCAACTGCTGCTCACTGCTAGCTTCAAGACACCCTCCCACCTCAGCCCCCCAAGTAGTTGGAACTACATGTGTGTACCACCGCCCATGTTTTGTTATGTTTTATATATTTATATATTTAGAGATGGGGTTTCTCCATGTTGCCCAGGCTGGTCTTGAACTCCTGGGCTCAAAGGATTTGCCCACCTCGGCCTCCAGTTTCCTGCATGAGCCACTGTGCCTAGCCAAGATCACACTTTAAGAGTGGTGTAATATGACCTGTCAAACAAAGAAAGCAAAAACATAACCACCTTTTCTTTAAAAAACAAAACAAAACAGGAAGCAACAAAAAATAGCACACAAAACACACAAGCATGTAATCCTAGCACTTTGGGAGGCCAAGGCCAGCTGATCACCTGAGGTCAGGAGTTGGAGAGCGGCCTGCCCAACATGGTGAAACCTGGTCTCTACTGAAGATTAAAAAAAAAAAAAAAAAAAAAAAAAGAGCCGGGAGTGGTGCCAGGTGCCTGTAATCCCAGCTACTCGGGAGGCTGAGGCAGGAGAATCACTCGAACCTGGGATGCAGAAGTTACAGTGAGCTGAGATGCTGCCACTGCACTCCAGCCTGGGTGACAAGAGTGAAACTCCATCTAAACAAACAAACAAAAAAACAAAACATACACACACACACAAGTAATAATAGAAAAAAATATAAAATCTCAGTGGCAATTTCAATTCAAATCTCTTTACTATTCAGGCAAGTAGGCTTATAGACACAGCTTCTAATTCAAAGGTCGTTGCCATTTTTTTGAGTTTGAATCCTATTAATTATTAGTGTTTCCATCCACATGGGCAGATATCTTTGGAGAGTTCAAAAGGCTTCATTCACCCTCCCCCACCAACGATAGACTCTTTGGAAACATGTGGGTGGTAGAACCACAGTAAAAATATTTTAGTACATGTTTTTTGTTTGCAGCTCGGATTGGGAACTATCCATTGACTGCCCGCCCCCTTTTTTTTAACTCCCTTAATACACTCACCCATGGGAATTACCCATTTATTACAGATCAAATTTTCTTTGAAAGTATATGATAGAAGATAACATTCTCCAGTGGAACTGGTAGTAGATGTGGGGAGCTGCAAGCTAAACCTCTTATTTGCTCTCTTTGTTCTGTTATTCCAGGCTATTTAACGTAGGATGACAGAATAGGTTGAACCCACGTTTCTGAAAAAGCCACTTGCTACACAGTCTGTTAGGAGGCTGGCTACAGGACCTTCACTCAATAATGCTGCTAATGAGAAATCTGTTTTGGGCATCCTGCCCCTAAAACTGAAAAGTATTCTATTCAGCTTCCCAATGCCTGTCCCATGGTGTGACCCAACCAGGCCTGCCCTCCTGGGAAATGCCCTGACTTTAAGATATTACCTATTCCTTTGCCGTCTCGTTTATCCTTCAGCAAACAAACATCCTTTGTATGCTGTCAGTGAAATCTGATCTTAGATCAGTCCAGTTTGTGATACTGTGAAATCAAGCCGACTAAAATAATTTACACTACGGCATTAATGATGGATAAATACCAAGTGTTTAAGAACTAAACCAACTGATGATCTGAGCAAATATATTTTCAAAGGGGTGACTACATGTAGTCATTGAGGAGACGGCTTAGCTTTTTCTTTAATTAGAGGCAGGGCCCTGCCCAGGCTGGGCTGCTGTGGCACGGTTATAGCTGACTGCAGCCTCGAACTCTTGAGCTCCAGCGATCCTCCTCCTGCCTCAGCCTCAGGAGAGGCTGTGAATACAACAAGCTTGTGCCACTGCGCCGGGTTGGCTTGCCTTTTCAACCATTGTACAAGCCAATAAGCCATTTAGATTTTAATCTAATGATGCTGAGAGCTCAGTCTGTAACTGAAGGGCAATTCTAAGGCAAGAAATGAGACATGAGGTCACATATAGCTGTTTGGCAACCTCAGAGATTTGAATATTAAGGTGACAGTGGGTGAAGTACTAAGAGGGCAGTCTCATCATTCGAACAAGATGTTTTGATTTCAAGGCCCCTGATAAATTATGGAATTTTCAGTAGTTCTTTCTAACATTCCACTTATTCCCTCTATTGATTTAAGGCCTAAACATTTTTATTTTAAAGTAAACAGTGTTACCAAAGCTTGAGCTATGATTCCCAAGTGTTTTTTTAGGATGAGATGGGGCTTCGCAGAGGTTGCGGTGAGCCGGGATTGCACTCCAGCCCGGGTAACAAGAGCGAAACTCCGTCTCAAAAAAAAAAAAAAAAAAAAAGATGGGGCCTCGAACTTTGGTGTACGTGAGACAAGTTAAATCAACGCCATCTCCGCCCTGTTTTCAGCGGGGTGTGTTCTCTCCTTTCGCAGCCGTTCCACTCCCCGGGCTTGACGGAAGGTAGACGACGGGGTGACTGCCCAGCCCAGAAGGCCACCAACAGCATTATTTCCCTCACAGTCTCCAGATATACTTGTTCTCACTGTGACCTTTCGCTCAACAGGCAGGCAGTGCGGCGTCTGCAGAGAGCCGGAACGGCGTTGCGCGCTGGACGCAAGCAACAGGCACGACCCGCGCGCCACCACGGGGAGAGTCTCAACCAACAGCAGTGGGCGGCGCACGCAGCCTCTCCTTTCTTTAACCCTTCATACAGAGTCCCACCCTCGCCGGAAGTTTCATGCCACTTCCGGCGAGGCCAGCCGGTCCCGGGCGGGAGCGAGCACGCCACTGCGCGGCAACTTTGTTCCCGCCTCTCTTGCCTCGCCACCACTCATCTTGGGCTTTCGCGGAGCGTGACGTGAGCGCGCGCGCTCCCGGTCGTGCGTCGGGGCTGAAGGGAAAAGCCGAACGAGCGAGGCGAGAAGGAGGGGTTGTGGAGGTTAGGGCCCAACCAGCTAGTCCCGTTGCTCTCCCTCCTACTGACGAGGAGCGAAGAGGGAAGGGGAGGAGCGAGCAGGGGCCGGCCGCGCACGCCAGGAGCCTCCTCGTGGAGGGGGGGGAGCAGAGGAAAGGGGTAGCTCCGCCACCTCTGCTCGCGACGGCGGGGGCGAAGGAAGAAGAAAGTCAGGGCCCGTGCCCACCGCCAGACTCAGAAACGTCCCCGCCCCTATCTCCCCGGAAATAGCCCCCCGCCCAGCCCCGCACACTCGCTACCCCAACCGTGAGCCGCAGCCCGGTCGCCCCCGCCTCGCCCCGCCCCGCCGCCCAGCCCCGCAGGCCGCAGAGTGCGCGAGGTCCTAGGCCGGGAGTTGTTGTCAGGCCCAGGCCGCTTCCGAGGCGTCTGCGGTGTGTCGCCGCCACCACAGGACGACGACGTCGACGCCGAGGAGGAGGCGGTGGAGGCGTGTTGTTGTCTCGCCCACTCCCCTCCCTTGAACTCGCACCCGACGTCAGGGCGCGATGGAGTGAAGCGGCGACGAAGGTGGTACTTCCGCGTTGCGCTGCCGGAGCCCAGAGCGCGGCGGAGGCCGCTCCCCCACCCCTGGGGGCACTTGGAGGACTCGGGACTGCCCCGCGGGTCAGCGCCCGGCGCATCTGGTGTTTTCGTTGCCGCGAATAGGACGACGAGCGCGATCGGGAGCTCCGCCGCCCGGATTCCTGCTTCCCTGAGGCCCGGAGGCCGCTGCGTACCCCACTGTGACCTGGAATCCAGGGACTCGAGTCCCGACCCGGATTATCGTGGCGCGTCTCCCGGCCGGCCCTGGTGCTCGGTGTCCCTCCGCCGCCGCTCCCGTTTCCGGCGGGGGAGATGGCCAGGGTCTGACCCGGGAGGAGGCCGCACCCGCGCCGCGCTCTGCGGCGGGCTCTAGGCGATGCCGAGCAGCTCGGACACGGCGCTGGGGGGAGGCGGGGGTCTGAGCTGGGCGGAGAAGAAGTTGGAGGAACGCCGCAAGCGGAGGCGATTCCTGTCCCCTCAGCAGCCGCCACTGCTGTTGCCGCTCCTGCAGCCGCAGCTCCTGCAACCGCCGCCGCCCCCGCCGCCTCTGCTCTTCCTGGCTGCTCCCGGCACGGCCGCCGCCGCAGCCGCCGCCGCCGCGGCCTCCTCCTCTTGTTTCAGCCCGGGCCCCCCTCTGGAGGTCAAGCGGCTGGCGAGAGGCAAGAGGCGCGCAGGAGGGCGGCAGAAGCGGCGCCGCGGGCCCCGCGCCGGGCAGGAGGCGGAGAAGCGTCGGGTCTTCTCGCTGCCCCAGCCGCAGCAGGACGGCGGTGGCGGTGCTAGTAGCGGCGGGGGTGTGACCCCGCTGGTGGAATACGAGGATGTGAGCTCCCAGTCCGAGCAGGGGCTGCTGCTGGGGGGGGCCAGCGCGGCAACGGCGGCGACGGCTGCCGGGGGAACGGGGGGCAGCGGCGGGAGTCCGGCCTCCTCCTCTGGCACCCAGAGGCGCGGGGAGGGGTCAGAGCGCAGGCCCCGCCGGGACCGCCGCAGCAGCAGCGGTCGAAGCAAGGAGCGCCACCGCGAGCACCGGCGGCGGGATGGGCAGCGCGGCGGCAGCGAGGCCTCCAAGTCCCGCAGCCGCCACAGCCACAGCGGCGAGGAACGGGCCGAGGCCGCCAAGAGCGGCAGCAGCAGCAGCAGCGGTGGCCGCCGGAAAAGCGCCTCGGCCACGTCCAGCAGCAGTAGCAGCCGCAAGGACCGGGACTCGAAGGCCCACCGCAGCCGGACTAAGTCGTCCAAGGAGCCGCCTTCGGCCTACAAGGAGCCGCCCAAGGCCTACCGGGAGGACAAGACCGAGCCCAAGGCCTACAGGCGGCGGCGGTCTCTGAGCCCGCTGGGAGGCCGGGACGACAGCCCGGTGTCCCACAGGGCCTCCCAGAGCCTGAGGAGCCGCAAGTCCCCCAGCCCGGCAGGAGGTGGCAGCAGCCCCTATTCCCGGCGGCTGCCGCGCTCCCCGAGCCCCTACAGCCGCCGCCGCTCCCCCAGCTACAGCCGCCACAGCTCCTATGAGCGGGGCGGCGACGTGTCCCCCAGTCCCTACAGCAGCAGCAGCTGGCGCCGCTCTCGCAGCCCCTACAGCCCTGTGCTCAGGTGAGTCCCGCGGTTCTGCCCGTGTGTACTTTGGCTGCACCGATCCCCAGCAGTAGGGAAAGTGGTGCCTGGGTCCTCAAAACCACGCAGGTCCGTTCCCGAAACAAGGCAACACCGGCCGAGCCTCCCAGGAAGGAGAGGCGTTTTCGCGCGCCTGTGACACTTTTGGGGGTCGAAGGGACAAAGCAACTGGGCGAGTGGAACTTTTCTCCTCGCTGTGGCCGGGTAGATTTCTGAGGAAAAACGTAAAGTTTCAGACGTGTTGCATTAATTTGTTAACGGGTTTCTCCCAATGGCTCTTTGTTTCTGGCACAATTAGTTTGCGTAAACTTAGAAGTGGTTTAAGTCGTCTCGATTTTGGAAGTTCTGTGATGAAGAGGTTTCCCTGTTGAGAATTTAGGAATGGACTGCAGCTTAGGGTCTAATACTGTACAGGGAGTAAGAATCAGGTGCTGATGTCAGAATTACATGTAGATTGCAGATGTTTCTTAGGGTTATTACAGTGATGAGAGAAGCAGTCTTTCTGTGAAGTTTATTCTTTTAGCATGTGAAAAAAGCTTGTGTGGAAGTTGATAGTTCTGAATACTGAAGATAAGGAAGCTCTCTGTTTAGTGATACTGTTGTGGGGGATTATTTTACCTGATCTTCCAAAGTCATAATTACAGAAAGTAGAAAAAAATGACAAGATTGTGGTTTCTTGGGTTGTGATGACACCCAGTTGCTAATAACATTATAAATTTGGGTGGTGTAACCTAGTGTAACCAAGGGAATGGCTTAGTACATTCTTATACTATTATAAGTCTGTAACTGCTTAATTTAAAGTTAAGTGGACTTTTTTTTGTTTAGATATGCCCGGAGGATAAAAACACAAGATAACTAAACTTTTAAATATCAGAATATTTGTCCAGAAATCTTCAAAAGGTTTAATTTAATTTAGTGAAATCAGAGTGAAAGTTTTATATAGCTTTCTTGCCTCTTTTGTTATATAATATTCTTTTTTTGAAATGTGCCTTAAAATATACTTATCAACCAAGCAGAGTTCACTAAAAACAACTTTCGTGTATTTTACGGGTTCTTATATTCCTTGAGATGTTTACACATTCCAAGCCTTATGATTTCTATTGCAAAATGACGTTTGGATCGGTTTTTCGTATTGGCTTTCAGTAATGGCAAGTGGATGCACAGTACCTCTAAGTATGGGTTGTGTGGAATCTTAACACAATACGAATATGCATCTGCAAAATTAGCAGACCTTTTTGAAATATCAGCCTAGTAAATGTAAAGCTGTGATGTTTGCAGAGATCTGAGCGTGTTTGTCTTTAAGCCAAAAGAGTTGTATAAATTGCTTCACTCTTAGGAGGGTTGAAGCACATTAGTAGTTGATGCATTAGTGAAGAATTGAAAAACTCATTCATTAAAATTAGCCATTATATCTTGTAAGACATTGTATTTTACTTTTAACTAAAACACTTGGTTTGCCAAAAGGTTTGCGATTTTTGCAGTTGAACTTGTTTTGCAAACTGGTTGGTTTAAGTTTCAGGACTTTGGTAGTTTACATTGTTTGATGCAGTTTTAAGAACGGACTTCTTATTTATCAGGCTTTTTAGTTGCTGGATACTTTAGCTAGGTTCTTTATTGTATAATAGTAGTATGTATTTTATATAGTTTTGATATTTATGATTAGAACTATTCACATTTAGTATTCACATTTTATATAATTTTGATATTCACATTTAGTATTTTTGTCTTGTATGCCATATACCGTTTTAGGTATTGAGATGTAGCAGGGAAGAATTAGTTACTGCCCTCATGGAGCTTGCTTTCTGGAGGACCATTCAATACAGAATCTTTTCATAGTGTTTATATTGACCACCAGTATTTCTAAAGGATTGAATTTGGAAGGAACTTTAGGGTATCGTGGCTAGCATTCCTGACAGATGGCCGTTTGGTATGTGCCTGAAATACATCTGGAGGTGGGAAGCATATTACTTTGAGCACTGTCCACTAGATTTGGGACTTTAGCAAGATCCTTGGAGACTCAGTTTCCTAAACTGTAACAGGGAAACACTTGTTTTTTGGGATTATTTCAAGGATTAAGTGAAAATTTATCTTTTTAAAGCTTGCAACCTTACAGAAATATTTAATATAAGGTGGTTGAATTATTCATTATCTCAAATTGTTAGAATTCTTCATATTGTAACCAAAATACACCTTCATGACACTTTTACCCATTGCTCCAAGTTTAACCCTTTGGAATGGTACAGAGCACACGTGTATGCTTAACCTTAAAATGTAAAGACAATTGTCGTGTCTTCTGAGTCTTCTAGGCTAAAAAACTCATGGTTTTCAGATTTTTTACATTATATCTAGTTTGTCAAATGTCCAGCTTAAAACGTGGGTTCCAGAATTAATAGCAAAATAGTTGATTGAAAAATCTTAAGATTTAAAAATATAGTAAATGTATTATTACTTTTTAGGAACAGTTGATGGAACTCACTTGTACAGATGAGTGCAAAAAGTGTTATTTATTTTCAGAATTTATTACTTGTGGCAAGTGGCCCATGTTCTTTAATGAATAGACCGGCTGTGAGTTCCATGAAGGCACTGGCCTTCTTGTCCACCATTGTATTTCTAGTGCTCAGCATTGTATCCGGCACAAGTACACTCTTAATAAATGTTGAATAGGTATATGAAGGGATGATGGAGTTTACTGAACGTGCAACACATTAATGTGGGACTGTATTACAAACTTTGTTTAAATATTTAATATAGACCATGTGTAATGCTGTAAGAGTGTAATTTTTTCCCAGCCTACTCAGAACTTACATATTAATGAATTGTCAATGTAGATATTTTTAAGGAAATACATACACATTCAAAATAGTATGGGAAATTATGGTATGAAGATTAAAAACTATTTTTTTAAAAAAATAAATAAGCTTAAAATAGAGATAGGGTTTCATCATGTTACCCAGGCTGGTCTCGAACTCCTGGGCTCAAGTGATCCACCTACCTCGGCCTCCCAGAGTCCTGGGATTAGAGGTATGAGCCACTGCACCCAGCCTGAAGGTTTTTTGATGTCAGATCCTAGAGTAAATCCTTTCCATTTTAGTGATTTCTACCTCACAACTTATTCTTTGTCTTGATTTGAATCTTCAGTCCTCAGCTCATGCATTTCTTTTCATCAGTTCGTTCTTAACTTTACCTGGCCTTCCCACCTCCCGTATATAATCTGTTTGCCATACTTTCTTTGCTAGTTGACTGTTGGGGTGTGGAAGTCACATAATCTTGCTGACTGGCCCTATCTATAATAAATGTGAGGGTGTATTGAAAAGAGGGGACGGTACTGTTTGTAGTGTTTTGCTGTATGCCAGGCAATGATAAATACTTACCATACATTGACCACCGAAATCCACATGATAGTTGGAAACATTCTCATTGTCGGATTGGGAAATGGGAGCTCTCAAAAGTTAAGTGATTTGCTCCGTGGTCAGCTTGGATTCAAACCCTAGGCTGATTTGAAAGTACAAGCTCTTAATATTAAAGAGCATGGGTTTTGGTTACAGTATGAAGGTAGATTTTGGTTACAATATGAAGAATTCTAATAGCAGTCTATTCATTAAAGAACATGGGCCACTTACCACTTAAAGCATATGCTATATTGAACTTAGGTTTGCATTAAGGGGAGCTGGCAACCTCACACAATGACCTCTTTTGGTGAAAATCAGCTGCTGTTTGGATATTTATGTGTTCATTTCTGTTTCTTGGTCATTTATTCAGCATTTTGAAGATTTTAAAAGACTAATCTAAAGATTCTTTCAGCTTATTTGTGCTTATTAATTCGTAGTTTTTATGAACAATTAGGTTTACATCTTGTGGATGTATTTTCTACTTTGTCTTTACAAAGATTGTCTAAAAACATTTCTTGAAGGTATTAATTACTCTTAGTTATTGATGGTGGTTTTCCAGAGTTATTTTGATCTGAAGTTACTGATGTCAGATTAGTTAAGATCAGTGCAAGAAGTTATTACGTGTGTTTTGTTCTTTCTATAAACCTATGGAAGTTCCATTCCACCAAGAAACACAGAAGCCTTCATTAGGGAATAATAACAAGAACTTAAGAATCTGAAAAAGATGGGTGAACTCTAGATATAAATTAGTAAAATTACTGGTATTCAGTATTACTGTTTTGGATTACTTAGTGTTTTTTCCTGATAACTATTGTTCTAAAGTATATGAAATGGAGATATTCCAGAATGAAAAAAAAACGGCTACTCATAAAATATGCCACTGATTTAATATTTGCTTAATAGAAATCAGTCATGAATATCCCTAGGTGAAAGGAATTCTTAAAATGCTTTAAACAGTTTCAAAAATTAGGATACTACAACAAATGTAGAAACTCTCAGAAGGGAATGGAAGTATAGATTGACTGTCTTAAATCTCCAAAGCTGCAATCATTGTTTTCATTCTCAGAGTGAGGGCTTTGTGTTTTCCTCCTTCTCTGACCAAACTTTACCTGACACTTACATCTTCTCAGTCCTTGTCACATTTCTTTTCTGCTAACACTAATATTTATTTCCCCTTTTCCATTTCTATCACCCTTTAAGGTTAATCAGTTAGACTTCCTGTTACTGTTACCATTCTTCTCATTTCATCCATTCTTTTCTTCCCAGATCATTCTTTATCAAGAGAGTTTTCTTAAAATCTTTGTTTAGCTCATGTTACTCCCATTATATTAGAATTATTATTGTTATTAGCATAAATCTAAACTTTATCTTTTAAAGGGATAGTGTCTAGCTCAGTTGCCCAGCCTGGAGTGCAGTGATGTGATCATGGCTCACAGCACCCTCGAACTCCTGGGCCCAGAGGATCCTCCTGCTTCAGCCTCCCTAAATAGCTGGGATCGCAGGTGCACACCACCATGCCTGGTGAATTTTTGTATTTTTTGTAGAGGTGGGTTTCACCATGTTGCTCTGATTTGTGTTGAACTCTTGGCCTCAGACAATCTTCCTACCCAGGCCTCCCAAAGTGTTGGGATTACAGGCATGAGCAACTGTGCATGGCCAAGTCTAAACTTCCTAATGCATTGTCAGTTAATGCCTTTTATGATCTGGCTCTATTCTATCAGAATTCTGTTTTCAGAGACATTTTTATTTCTATTTTTATAATTGCTATTCTCTTAGCTTAAATGATAAGAGACTCCAAACTCTTCTTTGCTCTTCATCTCCAGCTTTGCATTTAAAACTCAGCTGAAAAATTTCACTATCTTTTGTGGGTTGTTTATTTGTTTGTTTGTGTTTTGGTAAAGATGGTGTCTTACTGTGTTTCTCAGACTTTAGGCTGGTCTTGACCTTCTGGGCTTAAACAGTCCTCCTGCCCATACCTCCCAAAGTGATGGGATTACAGGTGTGAGCCACTGTGTCCAGCCTTAAATCCCACTATGTTGAATTCATCTAGATAAAAGTTAATTTTGTTTCCTGTATTCCCACAGCACTTTATCTTTGCTATAGAGCTTTTAAAAATTCTATTTAATATCAGCTTAGTTGGCTGGTACTTTTGTTTTCCCTACTAAATTGTAAGCTCCTAGAGGACAAATTGCAGAGCCTATTTATTGGTGGTTTAATTTAAATACATTTTTATCTACAGATTAGTGCATAGAAGTCTCCACAGATGCCAATTACATATCTAAACTTGCTTGCTATTTTGGTTCATACATACTCTCATGCTCTAGGATGGGGCAAGAAATTGTTTTGAATTATAAGGAGGGAATTTAAGAACCTCCTTCTAGCTTTTACTTTATTAGATTGAATAGAGGATGTTGGGAGTCACTTTAGTGTGAATGGAATTAATTCAGACCTAGTGTTTATATTTTCCCTCTTGTATGCTGATCAAGATAAATTCTTGGTAAGTTTGAATTAATCTTTAAAGCAAAAATTTTCTGAGCAGACATTGTGTCATATTTTTATTTCCCCCAAAATTTTAATTTTTCCTCTATTTTGCACTTTTTTTGTGAATATCATTTTGTTGTTGTTATTTCGGTTTTGGTTGGCTTTGTTTTATATAAATTCATAAGCTTTGAAGTGGGTGTTGGAAGCAAAAGTACCAAGCTAGAATCAGAAGCATTACTTGTTTGCAGTGATTTTGTTCCTTGAATTTCTGCACATTTAAATTATGGAAGAACCTAGTGTTCTTTATGTATTTGGAAAATAAAATTGATGTACATTAGAGGATAAATGTAGGTAAAACTGGAATGTAAATAAAATGAAATGAGAAGGGTAGTGAGAGGAACTGAAAGTGGTAAATGATCTACATGCCTCCCCACTTTTCTGTTTGCATTTTCAGTTGCATAGAGGCACTTTCACTGGTATATTTTATTGGCATTCCAAATTCAATTTATCTAATATTAAATTATTTCATCTTTCTTAGAGTCATTTTTTTACTGATACTGCTCTCTATTATTTTTCACCTGTTTGCAAACATAATAGAAGCTCATGGTAGAAATTTTTAGTTAGTACAGAAAAGTGTAAGAGATTAAAAGGCCTCATAGGTCCAGCTACCTGATGAGATGATCACTCATGACATTTTGATAAACATTCTTCTAGACTTAATTTATGTATATATGCACAGGGATGTATGATTTTTACGTAACTGGGAACATGTAACAATGCTGTCTTGTACCCTGTACTCTATAGTAGAGTATATCATTTTTATTAGTAGCTCCTAGTATTCTCTTGTATGGATATAGCATAAATTGTTCGGCCAAATCCACTTTGATAAATTCTTAGTTTTTTTTTGTTTTTAAATTTTTGCTATGTGCGTGTATCTAAAGCAAATATATTTTTTGTATATTTGTTCCATTATTTTCTTTAGATTAAATTTCTCGGTAAAATTGTTGAGGCAAAGGTGGTATATACATTTGTAACATTGATATATAGTCAAAATGTCTTTCAGAAGGGTTTTACAAATTTACATTTCCCAACAGTGTGGGAGTACCCATTTTTCAGTCTCACCAACACTTGGAGTTGTCACATATTCCATTATTGGTTTTTTTGTTTTGTTTTTGAGATGGAGTCTTGCTCTGTTGCCAGGTTGGAGTGCAGTGGCGCTATCTTGGCTCACTGCAGCCTTCACCTCCTGAGTTCAAGTGGTTCTCCTGCCTCAGCCTCCTGAGTAGCTGGGACTACAGGGGCCCACCACCACGCCCAGCTAATTTTTTGTATTTTCAGTAGGGACAGGGTTCCACCATGTTGACAAGGATGGTCTCGATTTCTTGACCTCATAATCCACCTGCCTCGGCCTCCCAAAGTGCTGGGATTACAGGCGTGAGCTGCTGCGCCTGGCCAATTTATTTTTTATTGACAAATAGTTGTTTATGTGTGTGATGTTTTGGTGTTTACAGTGTGGAGGGCTTCAGTCAAGATAATTAAGAAATCCATCACATCACGTATTTATTTTGGTGGTGAAAACATTTTTAAAATAATTTTTTTTAAACACAGCTCCAAACAGCCATTGAAGAAAACATTTTAAATCTACTCTTTGGCCAGGTGCAGTGGCTCATGCCTGTAATCCCAGCACTTGGGGAGGCCAAGGTGGGTGGGTTATTTGAGGTCAGGAGTTCAAGACCAGCCTGGCCAACACGGTGAAATCCTGTCTCTACTAAAAATACAAAACATAGCTGGGCATGGTGGTGTGCATCTGTAGTTCCCCGCTACTCAGGAGGCTGAGGCAGCAGAATAGCTTGAACCCAGTGGGTAGAGGTTGTAGTGAGCCAAGATCACTCTGCTGCACTCCAGCCTGGGCACAAAGCAAGACTCTTGTCTCAAAACAATCAAATAAAAAAACTAGTCTTTTGTCAGTATCAGAATTATTGTATCAGTGCATTATTGTAGTCACCTTTCTGTGCAGTAGATCACTAAAATTTATTCCTTCTATCTGAAACTTTGTGTCTTTTGATCAACATCTTCCCTTTCCCCATACACTCCTCTCCCTTAGACCTTGGTAACCACCATTCTACTCTCTGCTTCTATGAGTTTGACTTTTGTGGATTCCACATGTATGTGAGATCATGCAGTATTTATCTTCCTGTCACAAATGACATAATTTATTATTTTTTTTAAAGCCGAGCTAAGTGTGATGGTACATATCTGTAATCCCAGTACTTTGGGAGGCAGAGGCATGCAGATCGCTTGGCTCAGGAGTTTGAGACTAGTCTGGGCAACATGGTGAAACATCTCTACAAATACAGAAAAATTAGCCCAACATGGTGGCACGTGCCTGTAGTCCCAGCTACTTGTGAGACAGAGCTGGGAGAATCATGTGAGCTTTGGAGGTTGAGGCTACAGTGAAGTGAGATTGTGCCACTGCCCTCCAGCCTGGGCAACAGAGTGAGACCCTGTCTCAAAAACAAAACAAAACAAAAAACAATCTTGAACCAACCACATGAAAAAAAATTCATTCATCTAATGATGGACATCTAGGTTGTTTCCATATCTGAGCTATTTGTGAATAATGTTGCAGTGAACATGGGAGTGCAGACATCTCCTAAGCATACTGATTTCAATTCCTTGGGATATATACCCAGAAGTGGGATCATGTGGTGATCGTGTTTTAGTGTTTTGAGGAACCTCCATATTATTTTCCATGATGTCTTTAGTAATTAACATTCATACCAACAGTGCACACGGGTCCCTTTTTCTCTGTACCCTTTCCAATACTTGTGATCTTTCGTTTTTCTGATGCTAGCCATTCTGGCAGGTGGGAGGTGATATCTCATAGTGGTTTCAGCTTGCATTTCCTTGGTGATTTTTTTTTTTTTTTTTTTTTTGAGGCAGAGTCTTACTCTGTCACCCAGGCTGAAGTGCAGTGGCGCCGTCTTGGCTCACTGCAATCTCTGTCTCCCAGGTTCAAGCGATTCTTCTGCCTCAGCCTCCTAGTAGCTGGGATTACAGGTGCGAACCACCACATCTGGCTAATTTTTGTGTTTTTAGTAGCGACAGGTTTCACCATGTTGGTCAGGCTGGTCTTGAGTTCCTGATCTCAGGTGATACACCCGCCTCAGCCTCCCAAAGTGTTGGGATTACAGGCTTGAGCCACCATGCCCAGCCTCCTTGGTGATTGTTGATGGTGATGGGCGTTTTTTCATATATTTGTTGGCCGTTTGTGTGTCCTTTTTTTAAAACAAAAAACATTGAGATGGGATCTTGCTATGTTGCCCAGGCTGGTCTCAAATACCTTGGCTCAAACAGTCCTCCCACCTCACCTACTTCAGCCTCCCAGGTAGCTGCGATTCAAGCACTAATCACCAAACCCAACTATATGCCCTCTTTGGAGGAATGTCTGTTTAGGTCCTTTGCCCATCTTTGAAATTGGGTCATTTGTTTTCTTTCTATTGAGTTGAGTTCCTATATTTGGCTGTTAAGAACAAAGCTACTGAACAGTTGAGTACCGGTCTTTTGTTTTTGTTTCTCTTGAGTAAGTTAGGAGAGGGTTTGTCCAGTTGTTGTATGGTAAGCAAATGCTTGACTTCCTACAATCCCATGGTTGTTTTCAAAATGTGTTTGCTGTTTGCATTCCAGTCAGTAGAGTATAGGCATTCCAGATGCCTTGCCTCCTCAATAAGACTTCATTTTTTTTTTTTTTGTCAGTCTTTGATTTTAGCCATTCTGGTGGATGTGTATTGGTATCTCATTGTGGTTTTATTTGCAACTCCCTAATGATGAATGATGTTGAATATACTTCCACATGTTTATTTTTCCTACGTATCTTTTGCTAAGTGTCTCAAAATGTTTTGTTTATTCTTCATGAATTGGATTGTTTGTCTTACTGAGTTGTAAGAATTCTGTATATATGCTGTCTGCATATTTTGCAAATGTTTTTCCTCAGTCTGTGGCTCACTTCCTTAACAGTAATTTCCAAGAACTTTTCTTCCAAGAGCAAAAGTTTTAAATTTGGATAAAAACCAGTTTAGCATTTTTCTTTTATGATTTATGCTTTCATTTTTTTTTTTTTTTGAGATAGTGTGTCTTGCTCTGTCACCCAGGCATGTTCTCAGATCACTGCCACCTTCATTTCCCAGGTTTAAGTGATTCTTGTGCCTCATCCTCCTGAGTAGCTGGGATTATAGGTGTGTGTCACCATGGCAGGCTAAATTTTGTATTTTTAGTAGAGATGGGGTTTCACCATGTTGGCCAGGCTGGTCTCGAACTCCTGACCTCAAGTGATCTGCCTGCTTCTGTCTCCCACAGTGCTGGGATTACAGGTGCCAGCCACTCACTGCGTCCAGCCAGATTTACGCCTTTTATGTCCAAAAAAATTTTTGCCTGGCTGGGTGCGTTGGCTCATGCTAGCACTTTGGGAGGCCGAGGCGGGCGGATCACCTGAGGTTGGGAGTTCGAGACCACCCTGACGAACATGGTTGAAACCCCATTTCTACTAAAGATACAAAATTAGCTGAGTGTGGCGGCACATGCCTGTAATCCCATCTACTTTGGAGGCTGAGGCAAGAGAATCACTTGAAACTGTTGAAACTGGGAGGCGAAGGTTGTGGTAAGCCGAGATGGTGCCATTGTACTCCAGCCTGGGCAACAAGAGTGAAATTCCGTCTCAAAAAAAAATTTTTTTTTGTGTGCCTAAGCCACTGTAACAGAGATTTTTCTCCTTAGGTTTATAATGTCCATGTTTATCAGTCTACTTTTATGTATAATGTTAACATTATGATAGCATACTTCCTTTATTTTATTTTATTTTTTTTGAGAGAGAGTCTTGCTTCTTCACCCAGGCTAAAGTGCAATGGCACGATCTTGGCTTAGTGCAACCTCTCCTTCCTGGGTTCAAGCTATTCTTCTGCCTCAGCCTCCCCAGTAGCTGGGATTACAGGCATGTGTCACCATACCTGGCTAATTTTTATATTTTTAGTAGAGACAGGGATTTCATCCTGTTGTCCAGGCTGGTCTCCAACTCCTGACTTCAAGTGATTCACCCACCTTGGCCTCCCAAAGTGCTGGGATTACAGGTATGAGCAAGCGTGCCCAGCCTGTTGTCATTGTTTTATGTCTGTGTTTGCATGGTATATATGTGTTAAATATAGACATAAAATTTAAAATGGGAAGAGTCACTTATATTTACTCAAATATTTACTTTTTCAAATGCTTTTTCTTTTTACAGATCTAACTTTTTGTATAGTATCATTTTCCTCTGACTGGAGGAATAGCTTTGAGCTTTTTTTATAACGTAGGTCTGTTTTTTGTGTGTGTGCCTGATAAAGTTTCCATTTTGAAAGATAATTTTACTGGATATGGAATCCTAAATTGAAATTTTTTTTCTTAATATTTTGACTTGTTGCATTTCTGGATTATAAATTTGCATAATATTTTGGTTTTGCTTTAGCCATTGGATTTCAAGTCCTGTGACTTTTTAAAATATTTGTGGTTCTTAAGCATATGATAGTAGATACCTAGCAAGTGAGATTTAATTGCTTTTTTTGTTTTGTTTTAAAATTTTATTTTCTAGGGCTGATTGTGATGGCTCATGCCCATTATTCTAGCAGTTTGGGAGGCCAAGGCAGGCGGATCACCTGAGGCCAGGAGTTTGAGACCAGCCTGGCCAACATGGCAAAACCCATCTCTGCTGAAAATACAAAAATTAGCTGGGTGTGGTGGTGCATGCCTGTAATCCTGTAATCCCAGCTACTCGGGAGGCAGAAGCAGTAGAATCACTTGAACCCAGGAGTCGGAGATTGTAGTGAGCCAAGAATCTTGCCACTGCACTCCAGCATGGGCAACAGAGTGAGACTCTGTCTCCAAAAACAAACAAACAAATAAAAAACCCCCTGGTATTTTCTAGCAAACTATTCTTTCAGTGTAAATTGCTTTGGATTAAAAAAAGAGGTCCCGGCTGGGTGTGGTGGCTCATGCTTAGCACTTTGGGAGGCCGAGGCCAGCTGATCACAAGGTCAGGAGTTCAAGATCAGCCTGGCCAATGTGGTGAAAAACCCCATTTCTACTAAAAATACAAAAATTAGCCGGTGGTACACGCCTGTAGTCACAGCTACTAGAGAGGCTGAGTCAGAAGAATCGCTTGAATCCTGGAGGTGGAGGTTGCAGTGAGCTGAGATCACACCACCTCACTCCAGCCTGGGTGACACAGTGAGACTTTGACACACACACACACACACACACACACACACACACACACGAGGTCCAGATCCACTAAGTTAAAAAAAAAATCTGTTGATATTAACAAGGTCTATACACTGAACAAATTCTTAATGGCTAGAGACTGATCAGTATGTGCCTTTGTGCAAATCAAGTACTGAGCTCCCTTCTTTTCTCACCTTCTTTGCTTTTTCTGTCTTCACAAACACATCTCAGGGTGTGGTTCAGTGAAACATGGAGACAAACAGAATTTATGCTCAGTGGACTAGAACGTGTTTGCTTGAGCAAATCTGCAAAAAGTTGGCCATGTGTCTTTTTGTTGTTGTAGTCATTACTTTTAATATGGCATAAGGGCCATAAAGGAAGTATACTTTTAGAATAAACAAAACATTTCAGTGTTATGTTATCTGTGCATTGAGATGTTTCACATACTGTACTGTTTTAAACTACAATTTATTAATCTTTAGACTCTTCATAGCATTGTGTAACTGTCATCACTAATTTGAGAATATTTCAGTCACTCCAGAGAGAAACTCCATGGCTATTAGTAGTCACTCCCCATTCCCACATCTCCCAGTCTTGGCAACCAGTGGTTGGTGATTTCTTTCTGTCTTTATGGATTTACCTATTCTGGACATTTTATTTCAGTGGAATCATACACTGTATGGTCTTTTGTGGCTGGATTCTTTCACTAAGGTATAACATTTTCAAGGTTTCTGTGTTGTAGTAGGGATCAGTATTCCTTTTTCTGGCCAAATAATACTCATTGTATAATTATGCCATAGTTTGTTATTAGTAATGAACATTTGGGTTAACTTTTTTGTTATTTTTATTTATGCTGCTGTGAACATTAGTTTACAAGCTTTTGCACGAGCATTTGTTTTTATTTCTCTTGAGTGTATACCTAGGAGTAGAATTGCTGGGTCATATGATAATTCTGTGTTTAAGATTTTAAAGAGCTCTTTAGGAAAGAACGTAGAATTATCAAACTCTTTTTTTAAAGTAGCTGCCTCATTTTTTCATTCATATCGGCAATATATGAGGGTTCCAGTTTCTCCACATCCTCAACAAAAGTTGTCTTTTTCGTTGTAGCCACCTTGATATTTGCAGTATGATCACGTTTTGGTTTGGATTTGTGTTTCTTTAATGATGAATAAAGTTGAGCATTTTTTCATATTTTTGAGTGTTTGAGAAATGGCCAAAATCTATTTTTGAGAAATGTCTATGTGAATCCTTTGCCTGCCTGTCTCCCCTCCACACTTTTCTTTTTTGAGACAGGCTTTCACTCTGTTGCCCAGGCTGAAGTGCAGTGGCCCAATCTCGACTCACTGCAGCTTTGACCTCTGGGGCTCAAACGATCCTTCTACCTTGGCCTCCTGAGCGGTTAGGACCACAGTTGCATGCCACCACACCCAGCTAATTTTTTTTGTATTTTTTTAGAGATGAGATTTCGCCATGCTTCCCAGGATGGTCTCAAACTCAAACTCAAGCGATCCTCCCACCTTGGCTTCCCAAAGTGCTGGAATTACAGGCATGAGACGTTATGCCTGGCTTTCTTTGCCCATTTTTCAATTGGGCTGTCTTCTTATTGGATCTTAAGAGTTTTTTATACTGTCTATTCTGGACGTAAGTCCTTTATCAGATACATGATTTACAAATAATTTCTTATTCTGTCACTTTGTTGATTGTGTCTTTTAATAGACAAAAGTCTTTTATTTTGATGAAGTCCAGTTTATTATTTATTGCTTGAGTTTTTTGGTATCAAATCTAAGAAGGTTTTGTCTAATCTTTGTTCACAAATATTTTGTTCCTGTATTTTCCACTAAAAAATTTATAGTTTTAGCCCCTACTTTGATCCATTTTCAGTTAGTTTTTTGTATGGTGAAAGGAAGAGGTCTAACTTCATTCTTTTGTATGTGGATATACTGTTGTCCCAGCACCATTGGTTGAAAAGAGTATTCCTTTTTCATTGAATTGTCGTGGCACAATTGTTGAAAATCAACTTATCACAAATGTTAGGATTTATTTATATATTATGAATTCTATTCCATTGATTTATATATCTATCCTTATGTCAGTACCACACAGTCTTGCTTTCTCTTGATTTTGCAGTAATTTTTGAAATCAGGAAGTATGAATCTTCCAACTTAGGTCTTTTTTAAGATTGTTTTGACTGTTTGGGTCCTTTGCATTTTCACATGAATTTTAGAATCAGCTTGCCAATTAGCTAAAAAAATCAGCTAGGATTTTGACAGGGAGTACATTGATTTAAAAAAATCTCTTTTCATCACTACAAAACTGCGATACATTGACCTTTTAGATTAATTTGGGGAGTATTACCTTTTATTGTTAATTTTTAAATTTCTTTTTGAGATAGGGTTTCCCTCTGTTGCCCAGGCTGGTCTTGAACTCCTGGACTCAAGCAGTCCTCCTGCCTTGGCCTTCCAAGGTGTTGGGATTACAGGCATGAGCCTCCACAGCTGGCCAGGGAGTATTGCCTTTTAACAAATTTATGTCATCTAATACTTGAATGTGGGATGTCTTTCCCTTTATTTGGATTTTCCTTACTATTTTTTAGTGTTTTTTTGTAGTTTTCAGGGTATAAGCTTTGTACTTTTTTTATTACATTTTTAGATACTTTATCCTTTTAAAGGTTATTGCAATGGAATTGTCCTTTTCTTTCTTTTCTTTTTTTTTTTTTTGAGATCAAGTCTCACTCTGTTGCTCAGGCTAGAGTGCAGTGGCATGATCTTGGGTCACTGCAACCTCTGCCTCTGGGTTCAAGCGATTCTCCTACCTCAGCCTCCCATGTAGCTGGGATTACAAGTGTGCACCACCACACCGAGCAAATTTTTGTATTTTTAGTAGAGAGGGGGTTTCACCACGTTGGCCAGTCTGGTCTCGAACTCCTGACCTCTCGGGTGAGATCCACCACCTTGGCCTCTCAGAGAACTGGGATTATAGGCGTGAGCCAGTGCCCGGCCTGGATTCCTTTTATTTCTTATTCTTGACTAATTGCAATGGCTAGAACCTAAAATACAATGTTGAATGGAAGGGACAGGAAGGGACTTTTCTTGTCTTGTTCCTCATCCCAGAGGGAAAGCATTTAGTCTTTTGTCACAAAGTAGTTAGCTGCAGATTTGTCATAAATGCCTAGTTTTATATTTTAATAAAATATAATGACTTTGATTCCAAGTCATTGCAGAAGTCAGGGAAAAAAAAGACTTTGATTCCTTCATAGACTGAGTTTTGGTGTCAGAAAAATTCTGGGTTGGGCATGGTGGCTCATACCTGTTATCCCAGCACTTTGGGAGACTGAGGTGGGAGGGAGGATCATTTGAACCCAGGAATTTGAGACTAGCCTGGGCAACACGGCAAAAATGTGTCTCTACAAAAAATAAAAAATTAGCTGGGCCTGGTGGTATGCACCTATAGTCCCAGCTACTTGGGGGCTGAGGCAGGAGAATCGCATGAGCCTGGCAGGTTGAGGCTGCAGTAAGTCAAGATTGCACCGCTGCACTTTAGCCTGAGCAACAGAGTGAGACCCTGTCTCAAAGAAAAAAAAATACCTTGTTTGACCCCTATACTTGAGCATATATTAATATAAGTTTTCATTACTATTCTAGGGCGCATGAACAAAGGCAATCTCCTGTTTTGTAGTATGTGTGTAATGATTTGCCACATTGATTTCTCATATACCATACCTACAGAAATATTTGAACAGTGTTTTATAATGAATAATGTATGCATTAATGTTGAAATTATGAGGAAGAGCCAACCCCGTGTTGATATAAACATCCCAGGAAAAGAAAATGATGTATGCTCAGGCACCAAGTCAGGAAGAAGCTTGACCTTCTGCAGAATCAGAAAGGAGAACAGTGTGGCTGGAGTCTAGTAAATAAAGAAGGGTGTAATAAAGATGGAGGGTGATTTAGGCCTTATGTGTCACAACACAGAGTTTTATTTTTATTTTAAATGTAGTTAGAAACCATTGGCGAGTTTTAGTTAAGGACATGGCGTAATCCAGTTTATGTTTTTAAAAGACAAAGACATAAAATAAAAGGCAGTATGGCAGTACGTAACAAGTACTGTGTGATTTCAGCAAATGGGGAAATGATACAGATGAGACTTTAGGTTGACTTGTGAAAGATAAGAATTAAACAGGTCGGGCATAGTGGCTCTCGCCTGTAATCCAAGCAGTTTGGGAGGTCGAGGCAGATGGATCACCTGAAGTCAGGAGTTGGAGACTAGACTGGCTAACGTGCTGAAACCCCATCTCTACTAAAAATACAAAAATTAGCCGGATGTAATGGTGGGCGCCTGTAGTCCCAGCTACTTGGGAGGCTGAGGCAGGAGAGCCGCTTGAACTCAGAGTCGGAGTTGGAGTGAGCCAAGATCATGCCATTGCACTCCAGCCTGGGCACAGAACGAGACTCCATCTCAAAAAAAAAGAAAAAAGAAAGTTAAATAGAGAAGAAAGATGTAGTGTAGTAGCAATAAATAGTGCCTGGCTTTGAAGTGGAAGACTTGGGTTTGAGTATTGATTCTGCCTCTTCTTAGATCCCCCATCTGCTTTCTCTATACCTTGTTGCACGTGAGGAGCAAATCAAATAAAAAATGCTTATAATTGTGACCCTGTGAGGGTCAGGGTGATATATAGTCATGTCCCTGGTTTTTATATATGTATCCATGCCACTTCCTGAGAATAGAGTATATTTAATGAGAAGAAGGGTGGATTTGAAGAGGAAGCTTAATAGTTTTGCTATATGGTATTGAAGATACATGTCAGAGAGTTGGGAAGTAGAGAGAATGATTGTGGGGGAGCAATGGCGGTGGAGGGGGATGAAGACAACATTTAGGTAGTCATGTAAGTCATACATAGTGTAAATTAAACTTGTGGGAGAATGAGTATAGGAAGGAATAAAAACCTCAAGGTGTAGAAATAGCCAGGGAAGTAAGAACATCATAAAACAAAAGTTAGTAGAGATAGCTAGGACATGTTTTTGAGGGTATAGCCAACATTATCATCACGGAGAGTGATTTTTCTTTCTCTTGTTCTGAAAGGTAGGTCGCCTCAGAGGTGACCAGTTGCAGAGAGGATGTTTGTGTAAGTCAGATTGTAGTGATTTGAGGATTAAAAGGACAAATGAGAGTTTGGCCATAACTGGAAGGAGATATAAAGATAATACTAATATGCCATCATTTTCTCTTTTTTTGTTTTAATTTTCTTGTCAGTTTTTAAAGATTTTAGAGACTTGAGTAATTTATTCCTTCAGAGCAATTAACAAATGAGCAGCAAAGGTTAACGTCACAATTAATAGAATAAGCCAGCAGTAGTCATAGAGTGCATCTCAAACTTTAATGGGTGTCTTGTAGCAGTCTGGTTCAGTAGGTTTGGGTTGGAGTCTGAGACACAGCATTTCTGACACGCTCGAAGTTGGTGCTAATGCTGCGTGTCTATGGACTACACTCTAAGAGGTAAGGCTCAGGAGAGTATGAGATTGATGCATTATAGGGGAATTAGCCTTAGATAGAACGAGGATCACCTCCTCTCTCTCTTTTTGTTTTTTGAGACGGAGTTTCACTCTTGTTACCCAGGCTCAAGTGCAATGGCGCGATCTCGGCTCACCGCAACTTCCGCCTCCTGGGTTCAGGCAATTCTCCTGCCTCAGCCTCCTGAGTAGCTGGGATTACAGGCACACGACACCATGCCCAGCTAGTTTTTTGTATTTTTAATAAAGACAGGGTTTCACCATGTTGACCAGGATGGTCTCGATCTCTTGACCTCGCGATTCACCCGCCTTGGCCTCCCAAAATGCTGGGATTATAGGCATGAGCCACCACGCCCAGCCCCACCTCCTCTCTTAATTGAGGTGGGATGTACGGTAGAAGGTAGGAGGAAATACAGATTAGATTTGCAGGCAAGAGATATGCCTGATAGTCTTTGTTCTTTCTGTGAAGCCATAAGTAAAGTTATGTTGTGAGAAGACTGGGAATGGGGTTATGAGCTTGATGAAAGTTGTGAAGGTTTGGATTAGCTTCTAAGAGGAGGAAAGTGAGTGAATTGGGGGCATGTAATAATTGCTGAACATTGAGGATTAGTTTGGTTATGGTGTTGTAGAAATAATTGGAACAGAGAGAGAATAGTAATAAGGAAATTGCTTATTTTTTCATTTCAGTGAGATGGAGTTTAGCTCTTGTTGTTAAGGCTGGAGTGTAATGGCACAATCTCGGCTTGCCACCACCTCCACCACCTGGATTCAAAGGATTCTCCTGCCTCAGCTTCCCGAGTAGCTGGATGCATGTGCTGGCACACTTGGCTAGTTTTGTATTTTTAGTTGGTTTCTCCATGTTGGTCAGTCTTCTCTCAAAGTCCTGACCTCAGGTGATCTGCCCGTCTTGGCCTCCCAAAGCGCTAAGATTACAGGTGTGAGCCACTGTGCCCAGCCACGAGATTGCTTATTTTTTAAGATGATATGGTAGCCTAGTGAAGAGGTAATGAGGTCTAAAGTAGAACAGTGGCTTCGAGAATGGAAGAGGAGGATGTGGTTGGCCAAATAATACTTACCCAACACCCCCTCCAGGTGCCATGCCCTAATCTTTGCAATTTCTGTTATACCTTACATTTTAAGAAGAACTTTGTAGGTATGATTAAATTAGGTATCTTGATACAGAGGGGTTATTCTGGGTTATCTGGATGGGTCCTGTGTAATCACAAGGATTTTAATAAAAGAGGAGCTGTAGGGTCTAGTAAGAGAACTCATGTGATGACAGGAACAGTAGAGAGGAAGTGTCATGATGAAAGTAGAGGCCT
The DNA here is from genome assembly GCF_049354715.1 of Callithrix jacchus. Taxonomy (NCBI): domain Eukaryota; kingdom Metazoa; phylum Chordata; class Mammalia; order Primates; family Cebidae; genus Callithrix; species Callithrix jacchus. The sequence continues at coordinate 8,305,536 of NC_133512.1, forward strand.
AAGTGATGTGGGGTTTTGAGCCACGGAATCTAGGTAGCCTGTGGAGCCTGGAAAAGGAAAGGGAGCATTTCCCAAGAGACTCCAGAAGGAACAAAGTTCTGGCGATACGTTGGTTTTAGCTCACTGATACTGATTTTGGACTTCTGACTTGCAGAACTGCAAGATATTAAGTTCGTGTTGTTCTAAACTGCTAACTTTGTGGGGCTGTTACAACAACAATCAGAAACATTCAGAGGGTGTGGATATAAGGAAACTAGATTTCTAGACTGGGTAAATGAGTGGAAAGTAGTGAGATTTAAAATAGAGGGGTAGATGTTAGAGGAAGGTATATTCACTTCGCATGTCATTTCAGGAACTGGTGAGAATGGTATTTTGAGTCTAGTAATATAGACTAGATAGAGTGGAAGTAAATCAGAAACAAGGAGATGAATTTAAGAGGCTACCACAGTGGTGTTACATATAGTTAATAGGACTGTTATAATAATGTTACATGACAAAATACATAGGAACATAACAAATTTTGACTGAGAAGGTGGTGAAAGGGATGATTGAGAGAGACAGATTTTTGAAAAAGTATTACCACTGTATATTTATATAGTGCTTTTCAGTTTGGGAGTCATATTCATACCTTTTTGGGGGGTTAATAAGTTTTTGAAATGAACACATCTGCTATTAGTAGCTCTATCCAAGGAACACTAAATAGACTAACAACAGGCACTAAACAGTTGGGTTTCAGGATATTGGGTTTTTATTTTGGTACTACTTTGTGTTGTGTGTATTTGGGAAAACCAGTTAGAAACATACGAAGTTCTTTTCTTAAAGAGGTCCTGTAGCCTCTTAAAAACATCAAAAACAAGAACAGGTAATATGTATTCATTGATTTCTACAACAATATTGGGAAAACGTTTATAGAAAGAAAAATCTTGGTTGGGTGTGATGTCTCATGCTTGTAACCCTAGCACTTTGGTAGGCCAAGGTGGGCAGATCACTTGAGTCCAGGAGTTCAAGATCAGCCTAGGCAACATGGTGAAACCCTCATCCTTACAAAACATACAAAAATTAGCCGGGCATGATGGTACGCGCCTGTAGTCTTAGCTACTTTGGGGGCAGAGGTGGGAGGATCATTTGAGCCTGAGATAGCAAGGCTGCAGTAAGCCTTATTTGCACCACTGCACTGTAGTCTTCAAGATAAAGTGAGAGACCCTGTCTCAGGAAAAAAAAAAAGATTATCCATTAAACAAGGAAGTTGGGCCAGGTGCGGTGGCTCAAGCCTGTAATCCCAGCATTTTGGGAGGCCGAGGTGGGTGGATCACGAGGTCAAGAGATCGAGACCATCCTGGTCAACGTGGTGAAACCCCGTCTCTACTAAAAATACAAAAAAATTAGCTGGGCATGGTGGCACGTGCCTGTAATCGCAGCTACTCAGGAGGCTGAGGCAGGAGAATTGCCTGAACCCAGGAGGCAGAGGTTGCGGTGAGCCCAGATCGCGCCATTGCACACTTGAGCCTGGGTAACAAGAGCAAAACTCCATCTCAGAAAAAAACAAGGAAGTTGGACCTGCTACCTACCTCCATTTCTGTTATTTTAGTAAAACATTATCATGCCAGTTCATTATACAGTTTTAAAGATGCACATCTCTCTTATTCTCTTAACCATAAGGCTAAAGTATTAAATCAGTAGTAAAAATGACCTAAACTTAAATTTGTTTAGTTTTAAGGTCCCAAACCATGTTTGTTGTAAACAGTAAATATATTACTGGAATTTATTAGCAGATCACAATATCTGAGAGAATGGAAATTTACTAAGACATGGAATAAATAGTTTACGGAAGGAACTTTTGTGGAAAAATAGAGGAGTTGGAGAGGAATGGAAGTTGTATCTAGAAGAATTCAATTGATATAGTGATCAAATACTATAAAAAGTCACTTTCAAAATATGTTTTTATAGAACAAAAGTTTTCTGAATCTTTATTGATACTTCAGTTATTCAGATTCTATCTAAAAGAGAATAATAGGCAAGAAGAATTACTTGTGTTTGGATTTTACCTATTATCTTTGTATCTCTTTTTTTAGATAAGATTTACTGATTGTAAATCCCAGTTAAATATAGTTTTTGTGTCTGTGTGAAAGTGATGACCAGAATCTTGCCAGTGTAGGAAAGTTGATTTAAGAAAAGGTTTGCTTTCTAAGCCTTCTGTGCTGTTAACTTTGATGAGATGATAATCTCTTTGCTTTCTTCTGCTGCTTGCCTTTCTGCTACTCATCAATATCTGATCAGGGAATAGAAACATTATGTGTATCAGACTTGTTTGGAGCTCCAACAAAATCTGAAGGGAGAGGAAATTAAAAATGTGGCTGAGTATTTCATTTATGACACTTTTGGTTCCTATCTTATTTTACAACCATCTTAAAGTGAGTTCACATTTAGCCAAACATTTCCCTTCATTTCTATGTGTAATTATAAGCTTATTGATTTTTAGCAATTGGTATATATGAATATTTAATAATAAGCAAGTATTGGATTAGGATGTTTTCTAAAACAGTGTTCCCATTAATCTAAATCTTGATAAAAAGTATGGATTTTTATGAAATGCTTCCTCAGTACTGAACCCTAGTTGACCTTCATACTTGTTTTTTAAAGAATGAGGTAGAAAATGAACTTGTGTCTGAGTCTCTCCTAAACCTAATCATCATTTGTTTTTTATCCTAGAGTTATAGAATATTTCTTAACACTTCCCTCCATCCTCTATTTAATGTCAACTATGAACAGAAACTTTCAGTGGCCAGGCACGGTGGCGCACGCCTGTAATCCCCACACTTTGGGATGCCAAGGCAGGAGGACCCTTGAGCCCAGGAGTTCAAGACCAGCTTGGGGAGCAAAATGAGACCCCTGTCTCTACAAAGTTAGCTGGACATGGAGGCACATACCTGTGGTCCCAGCTACTCAGGAAGCTGAGGTGGTGGATTTCTTGAGTCCAAGAAGTAGAGGCTGCAGTGAGCTGTTGGTAGTACCACTGCATTCCAGCCTGGGTGACAGAGTGAGACCATGTTTCTAAAAAAGAAATTATTTTTCTCTCTGCTTACTTATTTGAATTTTAAAAATTTGGTGAAATAAAAATAAAAAATGTGGGTACATAGTAGATGTATATATTTATGGGTTACATAAGATTTTGATACAGGTATGCATGCATATTAGTCACATCAGGGTAAAGGTATCCTTTTATCCTTTGTGTTACAAACATTTATCTTTTGTGTTACAGACAGTCTAGTTATCCTCTTCTAGTTATTTGTAAATGTGCACTTAAATTATTTTTTACTGTTGGCCAGGTGTGGTGGCTCACACTTGTAATACCAGCACTTTGGGAGGCTGGGGTGGATTACTTGAGGTCAGGAGTTTGAGACTAGCCTGGCCAACATGGTAAAATCCTGTCTCTACTAAAAATACAAAAATTAGCCAGGCATGGTGAGGCATGCCTGTAATACCAGCTCTCAGGAGGCTAAGGCAGGAGAATTGCTTGCATCCGGGAGGTGAAGGCTGCAGTGAGCTGAGATTGTATCACTGCACTCCAGCTTGGGCTGGAGAGACTCTGACCTTAAAAAAAAAAAAAAAAAAAAAAAAAAATTATTTATTTAGTTATTTTTACTGTAGTCACCCTCTTGTGCTAGCAAACACTAGACCACCTTCATTCTTTGTATTTTTTGTGTCCATTAACCCTCCCTGCACCATCCACTCTGTCACTACCCTTCCAGCCTCTGATAACTGTCTTTCTACTCTCTATCTCCATGAGTTGAATTGTTTTAATTTTTAGCTCCCACAAATAAGTGAGAACATGCAAAGTTTGTTTTTCTGTGCCTGACTTATTTCATGTAACATGATGATGTCCAGTTCCATCCATATTGTTGGGAGTGATGGGATCTCATTCTTTTATGGCTGAATAGTACTTCATTGTGTATATGTACCACATTTTCTTTATCCATTCATCTGTTGATGGACACTTAGGTTACTTCCAAATCTTGGCTATTGTGAATAGTGCTGCAGTAAACATGGGAGTGCAGATACCTCTTCAGTAGTATTGACTTCCTTTCTTTGGGGTATGTACCTAGGAGTGGGATTGCTGAATTGTAAGGTAGCTCTATTTTTAGCTTTTTGAGGAACTTCCATACTGTTCTCCATGGTGGTTATACTAATTTACATTCCCATCAACAGTGTACCCTTTTTTCCACATCCTTGCCAACCAGCTCCTTGGCAGAGGAGGTTAATGTGTTAAGCTGCCTACTTCAGAGTTAAACACCAACAACCAAAAATGTTGAATTTAAGACCTGGGTTCTAGAAAAAAACAGAATCTAACTCAGATGGTATAAAAGACTTAATGCAGAGACTGTGGAGATGCAGTGGATTAAGGGAACCTGCAAGGCATGTTTTTTCTAGCAACATGTTTTTTCTAGCTTCTAAGGAAGCCCAAAGGGGCAGGAAAAATAACAGTGCTGTTGGAGCCTTGTGAGAGCTCTGAAGCGGGTGCCTCACAGCAATCATGGTGGTAGAAGGACGCAGCTTCTGCCAGAAAGTGTGGCCATGAGGAGGGAGGGAGCTAGGAAGAAATAATCCAGCGTTTCTCTGCCTTCTTATCTTCTGTCAATGGCAGGACAGCATTGGAACCCAGAAGGCATATCTGTTGAGGTCTGCATCATTGGGCTCAGAGTAGGGCAGAAAGATTTTGGGTGATAAGGTAGTTGCAGTAAGATAATAAGCAACAAAACTACTAGTGATTTTAGGTGTTGACTTCAGGTAATATAATATTTTACTCAATTTCTTATTTGTTAACTATGCCTACCTTACTGAGTTGATGTGGGCATTGAATGAGACAACATGTGAAAGTACTATCATAGTGTCTTTGTCTCGTGAGTGTATTAAAAGTTGTGGCAAGGTGTGGATTTGAAAAGCTCAGCTTCCTTTTACTCTTGGTACTGTGTCGAGTTTATTTTGTAGGAACTTCAGTTGCCACCATACTTTTAAATATATGTTTTCCAATAATTTTTGAGAAGCGAATGGCACCATTATTATTAAATAGTTCCTAAGATTAGTTTCTCGTTTTTTATAGAGCCAGGAGCCTGAAAACCTAAGTCCTAGTTCAGACTATACCACTATTTGTGGCATAGTTCTTTGTGGGAATTATTTTTACTTTGCCTCTCTGTGCTTTTCCCTTCTGATAAATTGGAGTAATATTTAATTAGTAAATGTTTGATTCTATTATGGTAAAATAATAGTTGTCAAGCATTTAGAAGACTTAAATGATATGTATATTAACTTTTTTATTATTGTTCATTTTGAAGAGTATCAGAGCCTCAGATTAAGAGTGATTGGATGGTTTTTACTTTGTTGCATTTTCTGTGTGGAATTATGTAGCTCATAAGATACTATTTTGTATATGTGTGTTATGTGAGTAAAGTGATTATGCTCATGTCTATTTTAGTTAATATGTGTGTGAATGTAAATTTTCTTTTCTTTTCTTTTTTTGAGATAGTCTCGCTCTGTTGCCCATGCTGGAGTGCACTGGTGTGATCTTAGCTTACCACAACCTCTGTCTCCCAGGTTCAAGCGATTCTCCTGCCTCAGCCTCCTGAGTAGCTGGGACTACAGGCATGCACCACTGTGCCTGGCTAATTTTTGTGTTTTTTGTTAGAGATGTGGTTTCACTATATTGGCCAGGCTGGTCTCGAACTTCGGGCCTCGTGATCTTCCTGCCTCAGCCTCCCAAAGTAGTGGGATTACAGGCATGAGCCACCGCGCCTGGCTGTAAATTTTCTTAAAACTATCTGTCTGAAACAAACCCTAAGAGACCTATTTATTGCCCAGTAGTAGGTCTTTCTTTTTCACTCTTGCCATGGACAGAGCACTGCTTACATCTGAACTTAAGGATGAGGAAGGTAGTTTTGAGGTGTGGCAACTGTCTCCTGGTAAAAGATATGTCAGACTTTACCCTACTGCTGTTATCATTGATGTATCCTTATTGCCTACTTCTTTTTTCTGAGACAGCAGTGATGCCTTGTTACATTTTACCTCCTAATTTTTACATTTGTAGACCACAGCAAGATCAGGGCAATCCACTTTGAAGAAAACTGCGACCACTTTAAAGAACTTTTTATTTTTCAAAACTCCTTCAAAAATGTAACTTTGGAATTAAGTAAATTCCTATTTTATTTCATAAACTCAAGTTAGCACTGTCTTTGTAAATTCCAAACTGAACCTTTTTCCATTACTGACTAAATCTTAATTATTTCTCACCAGACGGTCTGGCAAATCCCGAAGCAGAAGCCCATATTCATCTAGGCATTCAAGATCTCGTAGCAGGCACAGGTTGTCTAGATCCAGAAGTCGTCATTCTAGTATTTCTCCTAGCACACTAACTCTGAAGAGTAGCCTGGCAGCTGAATTGAACAAGAATAAAAAAGCACGAGCGGCAGAGGCAGCAAGAGCCGCAGAAGCAGCGAAAGCTGCAGAAGCAACTAAGGCTGCTGAGGCCGCTGCCAAAGCTGCAAAAGCTTCAAACACTTCTACACCTACCAAGGGGAACACAGAAACTAGTGCCAGTGCATCGCAAACAAACCATGTGAAGGATGTGAAGAAAATGAAAATTGAGCATGCACCTTCTCCCTCAAGTGGTGGAACTTTAAAAAATGACAAAGCAAAAACAAAGCCACCTCTTCAGGTAACAAAGGTGGAAAATAATTTGATTGTAGATAAAGCCACCAAGAAAGCAGTCATAGTTGGAAAGGAGAGTAAATCTGCTGCTACAAAGGAGGAACCAGTATCTCTTAAAGAGAAAACCAAACCACTTACACCAAGCATAGGAGCCAAGGAGAAGGAGCAACATGTAGCGTTAGTGACCTCTACATTACCACCATTACCTTTGCCTCCCATGCTGCCTGAAGATAAAGAAGCTGATAGGTAAGTGCAAAAATATTTGTCAATAACTGTTTAAAGAAAAAATGTAAATCTGAAGTGAGAAATGATTTGGCCTCCCCAGCCCCTTCAAAACAACCTTAGTAAAAAAGACCACAAGTAACTGAATGAATTCTGTTTATTATATGCATCTTAAAATGAAGTACATTTGCATACAAGTTGGCAAAATTAAAGTTTATGCTAAGAAATTCAGGGAAATATTGCCATTGCCTTGGGATCCAGTGACTATTTCAATATGAGTTTGGGTATGAGAAATGCCAGTATTCTCTTTGGTTTCGTTTTCCTTGATGATGCAGTCAGAGACAGGACATTTGATGAGTGAGTTGGCCCTGGATAAGTCTCATAAGCATTTGTCTCATTTATTTCTGAGTTTCTTCAGTGGCCTTGTAAATTTATCACTGTCAGTGGCTTTATTGTCACTTTTTAGTGTAGTATCTTCGTAACTCTTGTTTTTTTTTTTTTTTTAATTCTTCACGGGCCAATGTATTTCTTAATCTTAACTCTTTTACTTAAAAAAAATTTTTTTTAGCCTGTCTTGCAGTTAGGGATTAATCACATTATATTATAGAAAACTCATAATGTGGCTGGGCATGGTGGCTCAAGCCTGTAATCCCAGCACTTTGGGAGGCCGAGGTGGGTAGATCACTTGAGGTCAGGAGTTGAAGACCAGCCTGGCCAACATGGTAAAACCCCGTCTCTACTAAAAATACGTAAAACCTACCTGGGCGAGTGCCTGTAATCCCAGCTACTAGGGAGGCTGAGGCAGGAGGATCACTTGAACCTGTGAGGCGGAGGTTGCAGTGAGCTGAGATTGAGCCATTGCACTCCATCCTGGGCGACAGAGTAAGAACTTGTCTAAAACAAAAGAAAGCAAAACAAAAAAAACCCCAAAGAAACCCTCAAAACTCATAATGTGATTATGCTTTCCTTTAACATGTTTAAACATTTCTATTATGAACATTGGGGGTATGGCTTTTTTTTTATTGAGAATCATTATATTCTTAAGAGGATGAAGGTAAGAGGGACTGTAAATACAGCTAAGAATGTTTCTTTTATGTATCCTAGGGTAGAAGAATTAGACTATTGTGTGTTTTATCTGCCTATTACACCACTTAGCTGTTTTTATTTTTATGAAGAAGTTAGAGCTGCCACTCCTTCCCACTCCCCATTAAAAAGCAACTATATGAGTAGTTTTTCTAGCTGCTTGAAAAAATACATATATTTTGAAAACAGATGGATAAAAATGCCATGTGCACAAGTACTTACTTTGTCATTATGAAAATTATAGAATTTAACACAAACAAAAGTAAAATCGTAATTCTTGAATTTCATGTCTATTGAGGTACCTTTTTAAAAATAATCAAAATGTTGGGAGACCCCATCCAATTTAATCAGGTTTTATTTAATTATACTGCTATAATTGTATTTGCAGGTTTGACTGTTTCCAAGGAACACTTAAGGTTCATAACAGTAGTGATTTGTAATTGTGATGAGCTTAGAATGGGCTCTCCAGCATAGAGGGGCTTGAGTGTGGAATTGATCACTTCATTAGTGACAGAGTAACCAGTTACTGAGAATACATGCTTGATTGAGACTGGTGGTTCTCTACTTTATTCTTCATATATGCTTTAGGAGTAAATTTTTACTAGGGTATTTTCAGGAGCTCTGTACGTACACATGAGTACTTAATGAGGATATTCTTTATGCATCTGTCTTTAATTAGTTGGTGGCACATTTAATTCTTGGTCATTACATTTTTTTTTTATCCATCTTTTCTGTCTTCTGCTTTTTCCTCTTTTTGTTTTCTCTTCTTTCTTTTGAATGTGTTTGTATGTTTAATGGATACAGAAGTTTTTCTTGAGATTCATGAGCACTACTACTACGTGTGTACAGCCAAAGATTAATTCATCACCAATGGAACTTTCCTTATTTTGATGTCTGTAATTTAACTATCAAAATGTAAACATGTGAGGAAGAGACTTTATATTCTATTTTACTTTTTATAAAAGTTTTTAGGTGATTAAATAAAAATGTATTTTAAAAAGAAATGGTTAGAAGTGATTGCTTTTAGAAATAAATGGGTGTTGAAGGGAATGGATAGCTCAGGAGACTTATTTATATTTAATATTTATAATACTGTTAGAAGTACAATACAGTTTGTTAGTGGGCTATCGTAGAAAGCTTAGTTTTTAGTGCTAGTTGTACCTCTAACTACTCTCATGACTTAATCTTTCTGTGCCTCAGTCCATTTGGTTCTATTCATGGGTGAAAATATTTACCGTTTAACCTCACAGATTACTTATAAAGATTAAATGAGTTGATGGACTGAATTTTGCAAGCTGTAAAGTGTTACTCATCTTAGTTATTATAATTAGTCATCGTATAAATCAGCACTGCAGGAAATATTAAAAATATTTAAAACTGCTTTAGATTACTGAAAAAAGTAAAAATTATGAAATATGGTTTACATTGTGTAATATATAACCATTATATGTAACATGTAGATCTGTTGCTTAAGGAATAGACCTAGTGCTTTGTTTGAAAAGGATTAGTTTTTGTAAAAGAGGAACTATTGGTTGGTTTTCCACCCCCAGGCCATTTTTTTCTCCATGTATCTGAAAGTAATAGCCATAGTAATTTTACATTTACAAGTTTCTTTTTAGTAACCATTATATACTTTTTATTTTGTGCTGAACAGCTATTAGTTGAAAGTGGTTTATAAACTATTTCTGTTGAGGTAAAGAAACAATCTTTTCTGTTAAAACTTGGTTTAGGAAACCTGAATATGGGAGGTATCTTTATTTACTTGTTATTTACTGTAAATTTAAAGATAATTTTAAAGAAGAGTGAGTAATGGTCTGCATAATCTCATTGCATATCTTAAGGACAGCTTTTGATCTTTGCTTTCTTTGAACATGCCTGTGTCTATATTCCTGGTTAACTGTCACTGTTGTATTCACACGTTCATTAGCAAAAGGGTGTGTGTGTGTTTTGGGTTGCCTCTTGATTTTGCAAATCTATACTCATCTTGTTTTTGCTGTTTTATTATTTGTCCAAGTAAATTCTCCCCTTCCCTCATACATTTTTTTTTTGTTTTGAAAGTATTCAAGCCCTTAGAAAAATTGAAAAATAATAAAATTAGCATCTGTATAACTACTGGATGTAAGTTACCCATCTAGATTCAGCAAATGTTAACATTTTGTTTTATATACTCCGTCTCAACGGGTGTGATGGCTCACAGTTATAATCCCAAAGTGTAATCAGCACTTCGGGAGGCCAAGGTGGGCAGATGGCTTGAGCTCAGGAGTTGGAGACAAGCCTCAGCGCGTAGCAATACCCCATGTCTTAAAAAAATACACAAATTAGCTGGCTGTGGTAGTGCACACCTATAGTCCCAGCTACTTGGGGAGGCTAAGATGGGAGCATCACCTGAGCCCGAGAGGACAAGGCTGCAGTGAGCTGTGACTGCACCACTGCACTCCAGCCTGGGTGACAGAGCGAGACCCTGTCTGAAAAAAAAAAAAGAAAAAATGACACACACGTACTCACACACATTCCATTTCTAGTGAAGAGAACTAATGAGGGTGTATGTGTATGTATACACTTTCTTTCCCCCTTAAGATGAAGTCTTGCTCTGTTGCCCAGGCTGGAGTGCAGTCACAGGATCTCACTCAGCTCACTGCTGCCTCCGCCTCCCCAGTTCAAGCAGTTCTCCTGCTGCAGCCTCCTCCTCCCCAGTTGAAGCAGTTCTCCTGCCTCTGCCTCCCAGATAGCTGGGATTACAGGTGTGCACCACCATGTCCGGCTGATTTTTGTATTTTTAGTAGAGACAGGGTTTCACCATGTTGACCAGGCTGTTTTGAACTCCTGACCTTGTGATCTGCCTGCCTTGGCCTCCCAGGCAGTGAGATTACAGGTGTGCTGGGATTATGGGTGTGAGCCACCACGCCTGGCTGGGTATACATTTCTTTTTGCTATACCTTAAATACTTCAGTCATCTCCCAGGAATAAGATCAGTCTCCCGCTTGATCACAGTATCATTGTGATAACAAGGAAATTAACAGTAGTTAATAATCTAATGAAAATGAACAGTAATATCAGTGACTGTATGTAATCAATAATCAGTACTCCCCACCCCAGCCCCATGACTTATTGAAGAGTCTGGGCCAGTAATCTTACAGAATGTCCCACCTTTGGATTTATCTGATTATTTCTTTTTGGTATCATTTAACTTCTCCAACCCCTTTATTTCCCATAGTCTGGAAATTACTTGTGCTTTGTTTAGATCAAGAATAAACAGATTTTTAGCCAGAGTAATTAAGATAATTTTATGTAGTTTATGCTGTTGTTACAGGGGAACCAAAATATCAGACTGTCTTACTCTACTAGTAGTGATTTTTTTCATTTGGTGAAGGTGATGACCAACCTTAAGGTCTCTCCATGTATGAGGGTACATACCTGGAGATTGCTTTGCAGTTAGAAGTGAGCTGTAGGTTAATACTTCTGACAATGATTGAATATCCCTTTTCCCAACAACCTATCACCTAATGGTTTAGCAGCCATTAATGATATTTGTCTAATTCAGTTACTATAGTAGGGGCTGCAAATGGTGACTTTTTTTTCCCCTGTTGCTGCTGCCCAAATTAAAAACGATGATTTTCTAATCCTGCCATTCATTTTAACGTTAGCTGGCCTTCTTTTGTAAATACATGTTACTCACATCCCATTTAATCATTCTACTCTCATGGATTTTTATTCTCTGTGTTACATAGTAATAGCCACTATTCTTTTTGACCCTCATGTTGTCTGAAATTTGGCCAGTGCAAGCTCCTGTAAGCCGACTCCTTTATTATTTTGATATGACCTCATTTGTTTTTTAGTGTTTCCTTGCTTTCTAGTCAAAGGTATATCTTAGGCTCACTTTGAATTTTACTTCATTCCCAAAATTGGAGACTAGTTTCCTGCAAAATCATAAGATAGATGGTAATCTATGTGTTTTCACAGAATGTAATTGTTTTCTTACTTTTTAAAAAAAATTAAGATCATACCATGGATAACGTTTCTTGACTTGCTTTTTCATTTAATGTGTTGGAGATCTTTCCATGTTGGTATAGATGGCCCCAGTATTATTACAGGAATGGATATATCATGTTCTTCTACTGTTGATTAATGGATACTTAGGTATATAATTATTTGCTATTAAACTCTCCTTATATATTAATATTTTATGTATATTTATAGGATAGTTACATGTTAAAGTATGCACATTAAAAATATGATAGAAACTGCCAAATTAATGTATTAATAAGGCTATGTACTAATTTATGCACCCAGATATATGAAATTGCTTTAACGGTTTTGGATAGTGTCAATTTTGACAGTCTTTAAAATATGTAATTATTTTATTTTGCATTTTTTTGATAACGAGGTATGGTATTTTCTTGAATGTTTATTGGTTAATTATTATTTTTCTGGTGAATTGCTTGCTCGCATTTTGTGCTGGCTTTTCCTTAAAGTTGTTTTCCTTTTTCTAAGTGATTTTTAATTGTTATTTTAGGGTTGTTGACCTTTGCCTCTCAGAGTTTATTGCTTATCCTTGTCATTTGTTTTGCTTTTGGTCATAAGAATGTTTTCCGTTTTTATCTAGTCAAGTCTGTTCTCTTTCCTTTAAGATATCTAGGTTTATAAAATTTAAAAAGGTTAAGTCAGATCTCAGAGAAATTCGGTTTTGGTTATTGTGTAAATAAGCGTTCTGATTCTTTATTCCCCCCAACCCAGTGTTGTTACTAGTATAGTTTATTGAATAATTCATTTCGCTAATTTGAAATGACATATATAAAAATTCTTACAGATACGTGTTTCTCTACTTTCTTTTCTTTGACATGTTTTATTTCTTTGTCAGTATCTTACTGTTGTAATGTCTTTAGATACATGGTGTATTGGCTCACAAACTCAAATTTCTATTTTGGGGCAGACAGTAATATAAAAGAGAAGGGGATGGTGTAAATTAGTGACGAGTAAACCACTCTGCTGTTGAACCTCAATACCATGTTGCTGTATAAGAATCGAAGCCCAGTGTATTAGAGCTTTTACTTCTTTTTTTTTAAAGGAAGCCTAGAACCTGAATATTATGTAAATCTTTGGATTTAAAATTACTCACAATTCATAGTTCTTTATAAAACATTGAATAGAGTGAGTCATATATATCCTTTGACTTCAGTTAGACTTTGGCTTCTAGTTCTAGATCTCTGTATAGGTTGATAGGGCAAGTCCCACTTAATTTCACTTTTTCACAAGTTTCTTGGTAGTTCCTTTGCCTTTATTCTTAGACAAATTTTATATCAGCTTGTCAAGTTGTATTTAAAAAAAACTTGGATTTTTTTTTTTTGGAACTCTTAAATGTAATAGAGTCATAATTTGGTGACAGCTTTGTAGTATTAGAGTTTCCCCTATTAAAACATGGTTTCTTTTCATTCATTCAGATCTAATTTTATGTTCTTTAGTCAGATATTTTATTTTTTTTCTATTGCTCATGTATATTTCTTTTTAAGGCATTTTATGGTTTTTGTTGCTGTGGTGTACAGAAATGTTTTTAAAGATAACATGTTTTCTATTTGATTTTTGCAAATATTCAATAAAAATGTAAAGTTTTAAATTATGTAACATTCTTGGAAAGTAATATTTGATAGTTAATATACTCACATTTTATATAGGTAGCCTTTTACATTTTAAATTGTAAGTGAAATTAAGACTTCAGTTTTTTTGCTCACAAAAATCTTGATTTGAATCTTCATATAGGAAATTTTGACTAAAGTCTAATTACAAGTTAGAGACTATAGTTTTCTAAGTAAGTTATTCTGAATAGGCCTATTTTCAGATGGTGTTCAGGTGATACCTTTTCTTTTTTCTTTTTTTTTTGAAACGGAGTTTCGCTCTTGTTACCGAGGCTGGAGTGCAATGGCGCGATCTCGGCTCACGGCAACCTCCGCCTCCGGGGTTCAGGCAATTCTCCCGCCTCAGCCTCCTGAGTAGCTGGGATTACAGGCACGTGCCACCATGCCCAGCTAATTTTTTGTATTTTTAGTAGAGACGGGGTTTCACAATGGTGACCAGGATGGTTTTATCTCTTGACCTCGTGATCCACCCACCTCGGCCTCCCAAAGTGCTGGGATTACAGGTGTGAGCCACCGCGCCCGGCCGTGATACCTTTTCTAAAAAGAAGCCTTTACTGTATTTCAGACCTGATTTAGCTACCCATTAGCTACTACAATACTCTAGGAATCTCTTTGTATAATGCTTTATCCTATTGCCTACCTGTCTTCCAGACTGTAAGCTCTTTTTTGAAAGAAACTGTAGCTTAAAAAACAAAACCCCCCCAAAAAAATGCTTTGCAAAACTGAGTTTTAATGCAAAGCATGTTTAGTTGATTTTTAATTTTAATGTACGGTTTTATAGTTAATCCTATATCATTTTAAAAAATAAACTTTATTTTTATAACAATCTTACCTTTGTAGAAAAATTATGAAGATACCACAGAGACCCTGAATACCCTGTACCTGGTTTTCTTACCATTAACGTCTTAGATCAGTATGGTACACTGGGTAATAGTGAATCAATATGGATACAAAGTTATCATTACAGTGCCTACTTTAGACAGATTTCCTTAGTTTTTACCTAATTGTGTATCATTTGTACCCCAAATTTTGCATTTTACAGTTCAATATATTATTTTAGCTGGAAAGAAACTCGGACAATAGTCTTATAATGTGAAATATTGTTGAATTATTCTTAATTGTTGCTACCTAAATGTAAGACATGGGCACATTTTTATTACTCAACAAAATTTTTGTTTTATTTGTCTGACTTCTTTCATTCTTAGCTTACGAGGAAATATTTCAGTAAAAGCAGTTAAAAAAGAAGTAGAAAAGAAACTCCGATGTCTACTTGCTGATTTACCGCTGCCCCCTGAGCTACCTGGAGGAGATGATCTCTCAAGGAGTCCAGAGGAAAAGAAAACAGCAACACAGTTACATAGTAAAAGGAGGCCTAAGTATGTGCTTGCTTTCTACCTGCTCTTAAATTGACCAGCAGTGATTTTTGGGTCATCAGAAATTCATAAAACACTTAATTAAGGTTTAAAATTAAAAATGTACTTATTCTTTCAACTTAAATATATGAATTCTATTAGAGTTTTGAAAAAAATCATAATTGCTTTCATTCTTATTCACAATGACTAATAAAACCAAATTTAATTTTCTCATGATTTGTAATGTATTAATTTCCTTGGGTTTGTATATGTTAAAGATACTTTATTAAAGAGATTGAAATAACACAGAAACACTGAAATTGGGCAGAGTAGAAGTCAGCATTTAGTGAGCCCAAATAAAATTAGTAATGGACAAGCTGCTATTTCCTTTGTTTTTACCTCTGTTTTTTTCCCATAAACAAATATATTCTTCATTTTGCAAGAGACGGAGTAGAAGAAGGTTTGAAATCTGTATCCTAAATTAGCTTCAAGTAAGTGCCTAGAGAGAACTGTTTTCTTTAAAACCTGTTAATCAGTTAAAGGCAGGGAGCATTGGTGCTTTTTTTTTTTTTTTAAACTTAACCAAGGGACAGAGAAGACTTTAAGTTAGATATGATTTTAGAATTGCAGTTCAGGTAGTGCCTAGCGTATGAGTTTGAGATCATTTTCTAAATGGAATAGAAAGCTAGAAAACTGGCTTGGCACAGTGCCTCATGCCTGTAATCCCAACACTTTGGGAGGCTGCGGCAGAAGGATCACTTGAGTCCAGGAGTTTGATACCAGCCTAAGCAACATAGGGAGACCCCCATCTCTACAAATAATTTTTTAAAAATTGGCTGGGTGTGGTGGTGCATGCCTGTGGTCCCAGCTACTTAGGAGGCTAAGGCAGGAGGATCATTTGAGCTGAGGAGGCTGTAGCAAGCTGTGATTGTGTGCCACTATATTTTAGCCTGGGCAACAAAGCAAGATCCTGTTTCCAAAGAAAATTTAAAAGCTAGAAAATAGTCTGTTCTTGAACACTGCAGTTTATTCTTTTACTTGAATTTCTGTGATTTATTAGAATATTAAAATACTACAAAATTATGTATCTTTTTGAAGACTGAGATTTTTGGATTTTTGTCCTACCTATCTGTCTATACCTGCTTAAATGTGGATTCCTGAGAGTTGGTTATATTAATACCTTTTGTACTCTCTTGGACTGAAAAATCTGTTTTTGATATTCTTCAGATGATTTTATCCAGCCATAAGTCTAAATTTGTCAATAAGTTTTATAGTTAGATTTTTGTTAACATTCATTATCAAACGCCTATTTTTTAAAAGTACATGTTGTTAATGGATGAAGAATAAAACTTTCTGGAGATTGGTTAGAGAATTTTGACTCTACTAGTGTTGGTTTCATCTACTCATTGAGAAATTACATTTTATTTCTGAAAGCCCTTCATACAAGCTCTACTACTTTTTTTCTGAGTTTAAATACTTATCTACAGAGGAAGAGTCAGTATGTAGAAATGATACCTCACAATACCAAATCGTTGCTACTTGTTTTGGATAAATGATCATAAATACTGCAATGGTAGCGAAAAATAAAGAGTATACAATTGGGTGGTGGGTAGATACTGAGTTATTGAACAGTTGATTCAATTTGCTTGATTGTATATAAAAACTTTAGAACTATATTTGATAGAATATGTGGGCCTCGCTATGGTGAAATCAAAGAAAAAGATATTGACTGGGGAAAACGCTGCGTGGATAAATTTGATATCATCGGAATTATTGGAGAAGGTACTTACGGACAAGTTTACAAAGCCAGGGATAAAGACACTGGTAAGAATGTCAAGTTGTGGGGATCTTTGGGCCTATGGAATGTGCTTAGTTTCTGTTTCTCTTCTAACGTTTAGCTTTGGAAATTTTCCAAAAAGTTTAGTTCAAATTTATTGTGTGTTTGTTTCATCTTGTTTTTAATTTTATTCTGTATATGCACTTACATAAGATATGAGTACATGTAAGTGGGTCTGTATATGTTCATATTTTAAAAAGTGTACCTTTCGTATTTGTGACATACTGTATGGTAGGATTTAGTTTTTCTTTCTTTTATGATGAATAATTCTTATACTGTTATTAATCAGAGGGAAAGGTATCTTGACCTGAATTAATCTTAGTAGTAAATATTTTTGTCATAAGCCCAACACTTTCATTTTAGCTTTCAGTTTTTTTTCATGCAGAAACTATCCTTGGAGGCCAGTTTTAGCAACTTAATCTTTCAGAACGTAATCAGGAACTCAGAAAGTTTTAAAAGGCCTCACAGAAGAGCAAAAAGTAGCTGTTTCAGAAGCTGTGTATTTTACTTAATAATGCATAGAGCTCATAATTTATCTTTCTTTACTCATAATTCCTTATTGAAATAAACTAATAGGCTGGGTATGGTTGCTCACGCCTGTAATCCCAGCACTTTGGGAGGCTGAGGCAGGCAGATCACCTGAGACCAGGAGTTCGAGACTGGCTCGGTCAACTTGACAACACCCCATCTATCCCAAAAACACAAAAATTAGGTGGGCGTAGTGGCATACACCTGTAAACCCAGCTACTCAGGAGGTTGAGATAGGAGAATTGCTTGAAACCAGGGTCTGGAGGTTGCAGTGACCTGAGGTAGCACCGCTGCACTCTAGCCTGAGTGACAGATTGAGAAGGAGTCTCAATCAATCAATCAATCAATAAAAAACAAAAAACACAAAACTTAGCTGGGCATGGTGGTGGCACCGGTAATCCACTACTTGGGAGGCTGAGGCAGGAGAATTGCTTGAACCCTGAAGGCAGAGGTTCCAGTGTGCTGAGATTGCGCCACTGCACTCCAGCCTGGGCAACAGAATGAGACTCCTCTCAAAAAAAGAAATAAGCCAATAGATTAAAATAGCACAGCTATGTGAGGCCATATAGTATATGGGAGATGCCCTTATGGTTAGAAACTGCTGAGGACAATTACTGCATAGAGTAGTAATTGGTATTTATAATGATGTGTTATTAAAAAGATTAAATTACAACTTTAAAAACTGTTTAGTAAAACAAGGACTCATAATACAACATAGGAGGAATTTTATAAAAAATGCATAAGTTGGAGTGATTAAAAGAAAAAACTTTGTTCTTTTAGAAAATTTGTGAGAACATGTTGTTTCTCCAAAGAAGTGGAATGAACAAAACTTTATTATAGTGAACTTTTTATTATTCACTATAATAAAGCTTGTGTATGTGTGTATATTTACTTTTTGGATCATTTCTGACACAAAGCTGACTCATACCTAAATTATGTAGCAATTTAGTGTAGTGGTGAAGAACACATATTTTTGAGACAAGTAACTGGAGTTTGAATTCGTTTTACTACTGGGTAACTGGCCAGGTTTGAGCAAGTAGTATGTCTGAGCATAATTTTTAACAATAGAGTGTTTCCTCCTCTGTTCAGAGAAATTTTATGCATACATAGCATATTGGCTATTTACTGTTTGCCTCATTCGCTTAAAAAGAATAAAAATGACAGTGTGATTTACCCACTCTTCAGCATTTTTTTTTTTTTTTTTGAGATGGTGTCTCGCACTGTCGTCAGGGCTGGAGTGCAGTGGTGCGATCTTGGCTCACTGCAACCTCCACCTCCCCGGTTCAAGCAAGTCTCCTGCCTCAGCCTCCCAAGTAGCTGGGACTGCAGGCGCCCCCCCACAATGCCCAGCTGATTTTTTGTATTTTTTGTAGAGACAGGGTTTCACTATGTTGACAAGGCTGGTCTTGAACTCCTGACCTTGTGATCCCCCCACCTTGGCCTCTATCTGTCTATCTTTATCTATCTATCTATCTATCTATCTATCTATCTATCTATCTATCTATCTTTTCCTTTCCTTTCCTTCCTTTTCCTTTTCCTTTTTCCTTTCCTTCCCTTCCCCTTTCCCTTCCCCTTCCCTTTCCCTTTCCTTTCCTTTGTTTTCCGAGTGAATGTAAAAGCATCTTACTTTTTTCACTAAATATATAAATGGGGAGCATAATGTAAATGTATTTGACCTACCTCATTCTTTCTAGCAGTTGTATAGTATTCCCTGGTTTATATAAATATTCCATGATATATTTAATGACAGACTTAATTTTTTGAACTATAAATATTATGATTTGCTATATCGGAAACAAACATTTTTTGTGTTGTATTTTTGAGAATTAGGAACAGAATTGGATTAAAATACATTTAAAGTTCAGAAAAATGTCATCTGCTTGCATGTCAGCTGGTAACCTGATTTTATTTAATTTCCTTAATAGGAGAAATGGTAGCCTTAAAAAAAGTTCGTCTGGATAATGAAAAGGAAGGCTTTCCAATTACAGCAATTCGAGAAATTAAAATTCTTCGGCAGCTTACCCATCAGAGTATTATCAATATGAAGGAAATAGTGACTGATAAAGAAGATGCTTTGGATTTTAAGAAGGACAAAGGTGTGTGTGCATATTTCCTATTTTGTATTCATGATTGATGTTGCTAACTTGCAAAGTTTTTTTATAGATGTGACTACTTGAGTAAATAGATGCTGTTGCTCTCATGTGAAACTCTGTATTCTTAAGTTTGGTAGGTTGGAGAAGTTACTTCAGTGGTTTTTGAGTAAGCTTCGTAAAGCGTATTTGCCAATATTACACATAAAGTATTCACTAGTAGTATGTGTCTTTTTGGGCATCAGTGTATAGTTTTTAGTATTTATTTCTTAGTAGTTGAAAAACTAGTTCGTAGAATTTTATTTTTACCCTACATTTTTATGTTACAAATGCCTTAACATACAAGGAAATGTCATGGTAGCCATATATATTATTTCCGAAAGTGTGGAGGCAAAAATCCGTACTTGAAATTTCCTTTAATATCTATGGTGGGGTATGTATATCTGTATAATTACTTAGCAGAGAAGCTGACAAAAAATTAGTCTGCTTATAGTTATTACATAGTTATTATAGGGGACATGATAGGTGAAAGAAATGCTCTACTGCTGATACGTTTTACATCTTTATAGTAAGATTTTAGAACCAAAGTTTATGACTTTATATTCTGAGGTTTGCAAACAGCAAAAATTTTTTTTTCAAATTAAATCTAAACTAAAATAGACACAGTGTCTCACATCAATAAGCCAAACACTTGGGAGTCCAGGGTGTGAGGATCACTTGAACCCAGGAGTTCAAGACCAGCCTGGGAAACATAATGAGAACCCATCTCTACAAAAAAATTAGCCCTGCATGGTGATACATGCCTGTTGTTCCATTTACTCAGGAGGCTGAGGCAGGAGGATCACTTGAGTACAGGAGATGGAGACTTCAGTGAGTCATGATTACGCCACTGCACTCCAACCTGAGTGACAGAGCAAGACTGTATCTCTAAAAATGAAAAGAAAAAGATACAAATAGATATGTTCTGATTGAACATGGTACTTAGCCTCCTGTCCTCTTCCCCAGCTTCTCTCTCTCTCTCTCTCTCTGTCTCTGTTTCTCTCTCTCTCTCTCCCCCGCTCTCTGTCTCTCTCACTCTCTGTCACTCTCACTCTTCCGGGGACACAATTCAAAATGATTGATATGCTACATCATAGTTATTTTGCATAAAGGAACTATTTGAAAATATGGAGTTAAGAATCATCTTTTTAATTGATGTCACTTCTGTTACTTTTTGTTCCTAGTAAATCTTGGATTTCTCAGCTTGACTTTTAACCTGATTTGTCTTTTTAACTTTAGTTTTCATTACTATTTATTGTGTAGTAGAAGGGGTAATGGTGTAACGAGTTAGAATGTCTGGATCTTGAGCCTTAGTGTATTAGTGAGTGTGGCCTTATTAGCAAGTCTTTTAGCCCTTTTGAGTCTGTTATCCCTTCATCCTTAAAAGAGAAACATTATCTCTCTTAGTAAGAATTAAATTAAGACTTTTAAACATGAATGTGTTGTGCAAATGCTGTTTGTTTAGCATTAACCTCATGCTCTAGCCAAATTAGTACATTTGCTTTTCCTCCAACATCCTGGGGATGTCCTGCTTTTTTTTTTATCTGTGAGATCACCTGCCTGCCTACTTCTCCAGTCCCTTCTATGCCATTTTGATTGCCCACCAAGCTTCACAGACACACACACACACACACACACACACACACACTCTCTCTCTCTCTCTCTCTCTCTCTCATTCTCATTCACACATGCATGCACGCACAATTTGAAAGGTTAAATTCTCATGCCTAAGATCTTAGCCTGAATGTTGCTGTTTTCATTAGTGAGACTTTACCTGATCAGCCTTCCCACTTTCCACTATATATAGACACAGACAATTTAATGTTTCCTAATAAGTAGGAATAATTATAATGGTTTATTACTTGTTTCTATACAGATAAATGGGAACCATACCTGTTGTATTCACTGTTGTGCCTCTTACCTAACTCAGCAGCTGGACTGTAGAATGTGCTGAATGACTAATTCCTGAATGAATATATGAGCTCTATTTTTTTAATAATCCTATTTATACTTTACTACTTAAAAAAATAGTACCTGTGAATATATTAATAGTTATTAATAGTCTAATTATGGTCATAATTTATTTTATCAGGTTAAAATTCCCTGAGCCTTTGTATTTTGCTTTGTTTTTAGTTTTATTTCTCGTCATTGCCTAGCACTGCATTTCAGAAGTTATAGATTTTCATGTTATTTGCACCTTTCATCATCTTTCTTCCTACCATAATCCTGTTTGTAATTCTATGAGTCATGAAAAATAAGAACATGTTTTACTATGTGAGAAGTTACATGTAGGTATTTGGAGTTAGTTAAATGCATTAGAGATGTGAGAGGTTATACAATTTAAAACAATTCTTTCTTAAATGAATCTAATCATTTTGATGGGAACTATGATGAGGCAACATGATTTTCTGAAAAGGGAACTAGATTTGGAGTTTAATCCTGACCATGCTAGCTATATGACATAACACTAATTGTGATTGCTGTGCTGTGTGGTATTGAACTAATTTTGATTGTCATACTAGAGCATAAAGACAGTTCACGAACACTGGTTAAATATTATGGGCTACTCTAAAATGAGTGTTCAGCCTTGCAAGTAGCCAGGATTACAGATGTGGGTCACCACACCCAGCTAATTTTTATGTTTTTAGTAGAGACAGGGTTTCACTATGTTGGCCAGGCTGGTCTTGTACTCCTGACCTCAAGAGATCTGCCCACCTTGGCCTGCCAAAGTGCTTGGATTACAGGCATGAGCCATGTGCTCTGCAAAAAGTGAAATATTATTTCATCTTAAAGAAGGAATTAGTCTTAAGAAATAGAGGGTTAAGTGATATCACCAAGTCATGAGTATTATTTTTGTACAGAAACTTACAGATGCTGAAGAAGCTTTTTCTTGTTTTTTTGTTTGTCTGGTATGTTTTTTCTTTGAGATGGGGTCTTATTCTGTCACACATGCTAGAGTGCGGTGGCATGCAATTAGGGCCCACTGCACCCTTGACCTCAGGCGATCCTCCTGCCTCAGCCTCCCAAGTAGCTGGGATTACAGACATAAGCCACCCTGCCTGGCTAGTTTTTTTTCTATTTTTAGTAGAGATGGGGTTTCACTATGTTGGCCAGGCTGGTTTTGAACTCATTATTTCAAGTGATCTAACTGCCTCAGCCTCCAAAAGTGCTAGGATTACAGGCCTGAGCCACTTCGCCCGGCCATAACTTGTATTTTCATATAACTTCTCATGTTTTCATATGTTATTCTTACTGTATTTCTGAGGGCAGGGACTGAATTTTATTCTTTGTGTTAATTGTGTGCATCACACAGTTGATTATTATTAAATTTCGAGTAAGTGAATGAAAGGAAAAGGTAGGAAGGTTCTGTGGAACAGGTGGAATGTTAAAGGTGTGTACAGTTTGGATAGGTATAGTGGAAGGCATTCTAATTATTAGTTGTCATGACTTGTTTTTACAAGGCAGCAAAAGATTGTCATGTCCCCTAAAGAATACCTAGTTTCCAAATTATTTACCTTGTGTTTTTTTAGGTATGAATTTATATTCCCACGGTTTAGAACTGCTAATATCTCTTAAGGTTTGAGAAGATAGCAACATTGATTTGTTCATTCTTTCCACAAATGTTTATTGTGCTAGGTTCTAGCTAGATTTGGGCTGGGCAGTGCAGTAGCCACTAGCCATATGTAGCTATTTAAGTTAATTGATATTAAATAAAATCAAAAGTTTAGTTCCTTAACTGCCTTAGTTGCATTCCAAGTGCTTTATAGCTACATGTGGTTACTGGCTACATTTTGGATAGTGAAGTTATAGAAGATTTCCGTCATCTTAGCATTGAATAATGCCCATCTAAATACTGGGGATATTAAACAAACAAACATCTGGTCCCTGACTCAACCTAGTTTCTGAAACCAGAAGAATCGACAAACACTGCTGGAATCGAATCAGACTAATATATGAATGACAAACCTGATTTGCATAGAGGTTTTTCTTTATTGTTAACTTAGTTAATCTATAATTGTTGGAATTTCAGTTGAAGGTATTGAGTCTCAAAAGAAGTGAAAAAACTTAAACGATAACAGTCCCTGGAACCTACCCAGTAGGTCAGGGAGCTTTACTAAGGAGTCTGTTCTTAGCAACTATAAACTATATCTCTTTTTTTCCTCCTAAAGAAAGAAATGAACTTGCAGGGTTTTGTTGTTGTTGTTGTTAAAAATAAAATGATCCTGTAACAGTGGGGCTCCTAGCAGCATGTTAAGGCATGGTTGAAAGTCATGTTACTTAAGTTACTTCTTTTTTTTATAGTGGGAGCTGCCTTTATTGTGTTATTCATTATGTTATGTAAAAGATAAAACTTACAAAATATTCTCAGTTCTAATTTTATTTGTATCTGGAATTTTATGTGGAGAAATTTACAATTAAGGTATAAGGTCAGGGATTCATAGTTTTAGAATTCTACCCCTCTGTTGGTGTCGTACTGTTACTATGTAGAGTTAGTACCTTTTTGGGGTGGGACAGAAAAGGAGAGAGAAGAATGTTAACATATTGGTTTCCTTTACTTGATTATAAAAGAAATACTTGTCAGATATTTGAAAAACAAAGTATAAAGGAGAAAATAAGATGGCCCAGATACTGTCACTATCATCATTTGTCTCCATGTTTCTCTAGTGTCTCTTTTCTCACATCTATATGATTAGTACAAAATGAAGGTTCTGCTTCTTTTGTCTTATTTAATAAAATGCTTTTGTAATGGCATAATGTCACTTGAGTGAAATGTAGCCTGAATTGTATTTCATTCCTCTATTTTGCATATTTAAGTTCCTTTGGGCATTTCACTATAGTTCCTTATATTGAAGTTTTATGTTTGGCTATTCTAGCAGGCTATTGTAGCCTGCCACCATTCATATATCTTCAGCTAAAGAAGAGGCTTCATCTGCTAGGAAAAGTCCTAATCAGTTCTGAATTACTGGTTTGGTTAGGAATGAAGTATTGAAGATAAAAGTCTTACATAATGAGCAGCTGTTGCATCAATCCTAGGAGTCAGTGGGTCATAGATACTAGAAACAGATTTCCTTCCATTCTGAATGTCCTTGGGGTAAAACATTTTTTAAACATCTGATTATTTCCTTAAATAGATCAATAGGAATTGAATTGATAGGCTAGAGTTTTTAAATTTTGAAACTTCTTGACATATATCACCAAATTATTTTCCAGAATAAAAGGTGCCAGTTTATACTCCCAAATCCAGGGTACACTCAACAACCTAGAAATAGAAGGGAACTGCCTCAACCTGATAAAGGACATCTTAATGAAAAACAGGGATATCTGCTTCTACCACTTCTATTCAGCATTGTACTGGAGGTTCTTGTCAGGGCAATTAGGCAAGAAATTGAAATAAAAGGTGTCCAAATGGGAAAGAAAGAAAGTAAAACTATCTTTGGTTTGTGTGTGTTTATATGTGTGTGTGCATGAAAATATAGAAAATCCTATGGAATCCACCAAAACAGTGGACCCCAACCTTTTTGACACCAGGGACCAGCTTAGTGGAAGGTCATTTTTCCTTCCACAGGAAAAATGGAAGGAAAAAAATGGACTCTAGGGGAGGTGGGGTTGGTTTTGGGATGATTCAAGCACATTACATTTATTGTGTAGTTTATTTTTATTAGTATTGTAATATGCGATAAAATAACTCACCATAATATTGAATTACTGGGAGCCCTCAGCTTGTTTTTCTGCAACTAGATGGTCCCATCTTGGGGTGATGGGAGACAGTGACAGATCATCAGGCATTAGATTCTTGTAAGTAGTGTGTAATGTAGATTCCTCACATGCACAGTTCACACTAGGGTTTGTGCTCCCATGAGAATCTAATGCTACTGCTGCTCTGATAGGAGACGGAGCTCAGGCAGTCATGTGTACATTGGGGAGTGACTGTAAAATACAGATGGAGGGCCAGGCCTGGTGGCTCACGCCTGTAATCTCAGCACGTTGGGAGGCTGAGGCGGGCAGATCACTTGAAGTCAGGAGTTTGAGACCAGCCTGAACAACATGGGGAAACCCTGGCTCTACTAAAAATAGAAAAATTAGTTGGGCATGGTGGCATACACTTGTAATCCTAGCTACTCAGGATGCTGAGGCAGGAGAATCACTTGAACCCTGGAGGCAGAGGTCATAGTGAGCTGAGATCATGCCACTGCATTCCAGCCTGGGTGACAGAGTGAGACTCCATCTCAAAACTAAATAAAATCAGTTGGAGCTTCACTCATCTGCTGCTCATCTGCTGTATGGCCTGATTCCTAACAGGCCACAGACCAGTAGTAAGATTGGGGATCCCTGCACTAAAAACCTGTTAGAACTAAGAAGTTCAGCCAAGTGGCAGCATATAAGATCAATATACAGAAATCAGCTGTTCTGTATGTGAGTAATGAACAAAGTAGAATTAAGAAAACAATTTAACTTAAAAAGGCCTTAAAGATAATGAAATACCTCAAAATAAATTGACGAAAGAAGTGTAAAGCATGTATCTTGAATAATAGAACATATGATTGAAAGAAATTAAAGAAGATTGAATGGAAAGGCATTCCATGTTCATTGATTAGAAAATTTAGTATTCAGATGGCAATACTTCTCAAAGTGATTTAACACAATTCCTGTCAAATCTCAGCTGACTTCTTTTCAGAATCTGACAAGCTGATTCTAAAATTCATATGCAAATTCAAGAGAGCTAGAATAGCCAGAAGAATCTTAAAACAGAAGAACAAAGTTGGAACCCTCACACTTCTCAATTTTAAATCTTCCTGCAGGCTGGGCACTGTTGCTCATTCCTGGGATCCCAACCCTTTGGAGGCCAAGGCAGGAGGATCACTTGAGTCTGGGAGCTTGAGACCATCCTGGGCAACATAGTGAGACCCCATCTCTATTTTGATAAGTTTCTATAAATTTTAAAAAATTCCTATAAAGCTAGAGTGCTCAGGATTTTGTGTACTGGCATTATGATAAACGTATAAATCAATATATAAATGAGAGTCTAGAAATTAAGTCCACACATTTTATAAGCTCAGTTGATTTTCGACAAGGTGGCAGGACAATTCAGAGGGAAAGAATAGCTTTTCAACATCTGGTGCTGGGATAACTGATTATTCACACACAAAAGAATGAAGTTGGACCCCTTCATACCTCATACAATAATTAACTTAAAATGGATCAGTGATTTAAATGCAAGAGCTAAAGCCATAAAGCTGTTAGAATGAAATATAAGAATAAGTCTTTATGATCTTGGATTGGGCAGATACTTATAAGATATGACACCAAAAGCAGGACCAACAAAAAAAATAGATACTATTGAACTTCATCAAAATTAACTTTTGTCCTTTAGTGGACATTATCATGAATGTGAGAAGACAACACTTAGAATGGGAGAAAATATTTGTAAATTGTATATTTTATAAGGGACTCATATCTTAAATGTATAAAGAACTCTTAGAACTAAATAATGAAAAAAGACAAACTGATTAAAAAGTGGGCAAAGGATCTAAATAGATATTTCTCCAAAGAAGATATGCAAATGGCCAATAAGCACATGAAAAGATGTTCAAGAACTTAGCTATAAGGGATGTGCAAATCAAAACCACAGTGAGATACCTCTTTATACCCATTAAGATGGCTATTCTAAAAAACAAAACCCTAGGAAATAGGGAGGATGTGGAGAAATTGGAATCTTTACTCACTGCTAGTGAGAGTGTACAATAGTGCAGCTGCTGTGGAAAACAGTATGGCCTTTCCCCCAAAAAAATCAGAGATAGAAGTCTAGAAATTCTGCTACTGGATCTTCAAAAGAATTGTCACTAGGTGTGGTGGCTCATAGGTATAGTCCCAGCACTTTGGGAGGAGGCCAAGGTGGGAGGATAACTAGAGTCCAGGAGTTCAAGGCCAGGCTGGGTAACATAGCAAGACCCCGTCTCTTCAGAAAATTAAAAAATTAACGAGGTGAGGTGGCACGTTCCTGTAGTCTCAGCTACTCAGGAGGCGGGAGGGTCACTTGAGCCCAGGAGTTTGAGGCTGCAGTGAGCTATAATCATTCCGTTGCACTCCAGCCTGGGTGACAGAGTGAGACCTTGTTAAATAAAACCTTAAAAAAAAGTAATAAAAAATTGAAGACTGGGCATGGTGGCTCACAACTGTAATCCCAGCACTTTAGGAGACTGAGGTGGGTGGATCACCTGAGGTCAGGAGTTCCAGACCAGCCTGGCCAACATGGTGAAACCTCGTCTCTACTAAAAATACAAAAATTAGCTGGGTGTGGTGGTGGGCGCCTGTAATTCCAGCTACTCAGGAGACTGAGGCAGGAGAATTGCTTGAACCCTGGAGATGGAGGTTGCAGTGATCCGAGATTGCACCACTGCACCCTAGGCTGGGTGACAGAGTGAGACTCTGTCTCAGAAAAAAACAAAATAAAATAAAAAATTGAAAACAGCATCTCAAAGAGATTTGTAAGCTCATGTTCCTAGCAGCATTGTTCACAGCAACCACAAGGTGGAAGCAATCCATGTATCTTTGGATGGAAGAACTGATAAGCAAAATCTTGTCTGTACATGCAATTAAGTACTGTTAAGCCTTGAAAACAAAGGAAATTTTTATACATGCTACAACACGGATGTATCTTGAGGACATGCCAAGTGAAATAAGCCAGTCACAAAGATAATATATATATGTTCTACTTACTTGAGGTACCTGCAGTACTCACATTCATAGAGACAGAAAGTAGAATGATGGTTACTAGGGGTTTAAGGGAGAGGGGAATGGGGAGTTACTATTTAATGAGTAGAGTTTCAGTTTTACAAGATGAAAAGAGTTCTGGAGAGGGGTTGTAATGATGGTTGCACAACAATGCAAATATGCTAATGACACTGAACTGTACACTTTAAAATGGTTAAGATTACGTTATGTGTATTTCACCACAATTTAAAAAATTAAATGAGATGAAGTGATGCATGCTACAATTTGGATAAACCAAGAAAACATGCTCAGTAAAAGAAGCCAGTCACAACAGACTATTATGTGATTCCATTTATATGAAATGTCTAGAATAGGTGCCAAATAGCACCAGAGTATAGATGGGTGGTTGCCAGAGACATGGGGAGGGGATTGGAAATGGAGAATGACTGCTAATGCATATGCGGTTTCTTTTTAGGGTCATGAAAAAGTTCTAAAATTCATTGTGGTGTAGCAGAATACCAAGTACACTCAAACCAATTGGATATTTAAAGTGGTTGAATGTATGATATGTGAATTATGTCTGAATAAAGCTGTTATTTAAGGAAAAAACCATAACTAGCTCCTATGAGTTCTGTGTTTAATGAAAATACAGTGCAAATTGAGAGGGATAAATATTGTGGTGGAAGGGGTGTCTCTTATAAAAGATGAGACTGTAAAGGTAGGCTAGTACCCAGTTTGGTGCTAGACCTTGATTACTATACCAAGGAACCAAAATATCAAAACACTTACTGTTTTCAAAAAATAATACACTGCTTATCGTACCTTTTCATCAGCATTTGTAGTGATTTTATTTCATCTTTGGGCATTTGATAGGCAAAAAATGCTTTTTTTTTATACATGTTTTTTAATTTCTCTGGTGCTTGAATAGTTTCTTACACTTCTAGGCCATTTATATTTCTCTCTTTTTTTTTGAGGCAGTACTTCACCCTGTCACCCAGACTACAGTGCAGTGGCGCAGTGGTCTTGGCTTACTGCAGTCTTGACCTCCTGTTTTCAAGTGATCCACCCATCCCAGCCTCCCGAGGAGCTGGGATGACAGGCACATACCAGCACACCTGGCTCATTTTTGTAATTTTTTGTAGAGATGTGGTTTCACCATGTTGCCCAGGCTGATCTCAAACTCCTGGGCTCAAGTGATCTGCCCACCTTGGCCTCCCAAAATGCTGGGATTACGGGCGTGCGCCATTGTGTCCAGCCCTTTTGTATTTCTTTAAACATATATTTCATGGTTAGGTCCTTTGCTCTTTTTTTTTTTTTTTTTTTTTGAGGCAGAGTTTTGCTTTTATCGCCCAGTTGCAATGTCGCGATCATGGTTTACCACAACCGCCGCTCTTGGGTTCAAGCAGTTCTGCTGCCTCAGCTTCCCAAGTAGCTGGGATTACAGGCATGCGCCACCACACCCTGCTAAATTAGTATTTTTAGTAGAGACAGGGTTTCTCTATGTTGGCCAGGCTGGTCTCAAACTCTTCTGACTTCAGGTGATCCACCTACTTTGGCCTCCCAAAGTGCTGGGATTACAGGTGTGAGCCACCGCACCTGGCCCTTTCTTTGCTCTTTTTAAATGAGGGTATTAGTGTTTTTCTGAATTGATTTCGAGTATATATTTTACATAGTAAAAATGTTCCATCTTTTGACTGAATAACATTAAAAGCTATTCAGGCATCTGGTTTTCTTGTTCTCCATGTGTTGCTTATGTTGATCAATTTTTTTTTTGGGGGGTGAGTTGAGAAGAAAATATTTATAAAATAGATTATAGTCTGTTCCAGAATAATAATCAGTAGAAGATAAAGGAATGTGTTTTAGTTAAGATATTCCAAATAATGTTTCAAGGGAAAAAAGCTCAATTCTTAGTTTAGAATGACTTTCTTCTGGGTTTCAAGGAAATGTAGAGTTAGTACCATGTGTTGAAATTTAAAGAACATAAAGAGATCAGAATGTGTTAGATGTCCGTCAGGAGATGATCCATAGGAAAGGGACTGTTAGGAGTTCAATGGAAAAGGAAACTGGGCAAGTAGGAAAGGGAGTTGGTTAGGAATGGAAAGTAGAGTGGGGAGTGCATGTTCCCATGTTTCCTTAACAGTGCACTAGAGCACTAGAAATACTTGCTCTTGGAACAGGTGGTATAAGGTAATACTGATGGTATAATGGGTTAAGAACATGAATTAGAATTCTATACTGTTTTCCTCATCTGTAAAATGTGGTAGTAGTGCCTATCTCATAGGTTTGTTGTGATTATTTAGTAATATAGGACGTGAAATATTTCACATAGAACATGGCACATAGTAAGCACACAGCAGTAAAGTTTAGCTTGGTAGCAGATTGATTTTGAAGGCAGAAGTAGATCATTAATATAATATTTATTAGGCAAGTAGGATGGAATTTTGGAAGAAATAAAAATTTTAGTTTTAGTCCTCTAGTGAAATTTTATTATGTGGCGATCAGACATCGGTAATGGAGTTGATCCAGAAGTTAAAAAAAAAAGGACACCTTTTCTGAAAGCTTAGAAGCAGTCTCTAATTATTAATAGTAAAAGTTGTCAAGAAAAGTGAAGAGTTTCAGTCAAATCTGACTAGCTGTGAGTGATTGGTTAACTCACCAGAAAGACAAAAATGAGTCATTGGTTGTGATCAAACCTACACTGGCAGTGAAAAGACAGAATTGAAACCCAGGAGCAGATAATAAGGGAAATGCAAGGAGCAGATGCCTTGGTATGGGTTAGAAATGGAGAGTAGAAGAGGAAGTTAAGGAGCATATCCTCTGATGTTGAGATTACTTTAGCCAACAAGAACAGATAGAATTATGCAGTTAAATTCTGCACTGGGAGAAATGCCAGCAGTGAGAGGGGTGGAAGTGGCAGAGTGTTATTTAGAAGATATTAAGCTAAAAGTTACCTGTTACATTGCTGTGCAGTTTTGGAGCCCCCTTGGAGGAAACTAATGATTAACTGCTGTTCTTCATTGTGAAAAGTAGAGGACAGTGAGAATGGGGGGGGGGGTTGTTTAACTTCTGCCACCTAGTGTGAACGTGGGCAAATTAGTGTCTCTGAGCTTGAGTGTTACATGAAGATCGTTATACATTTTTGGTTATTATGAGGCATAAATGCAGCAATATGTGATGTGTTTTCACCATTCTTTCTTTATGATTGCCATTAGAGTCAACCTATATGTACTAGGATGTCACTCTTACTATGCCATGTGATAGGAGAGACTTTGTATAGTGGTTAATGCATCATGCAATTACCATATAAAACTTTCAGGTTTCTTACTTGTTTTAGTTTGTGTCAGAATTTTGTTGAAAGTCAAACGTTAAAGTTTGGGAGTATTGTACCACGTGTTATATATTTTTAGAAATACATCCCCTGATGTTGAAGAGAAATATGAACTGTGGCATAACTTTTAAACAAGAAGGTGCAGTTCTCCTTTATATATGATTAAAGATTTACTATAAAAGGACATAAGACAGGGCAATAAGAAAAAAGTAATTTCTGGTAAATGTAAGAAAAAACATCCAGCCTTACCATAATAAAATAAATATAATTTAAGTGATACAGACTTTTTACCTGTCAAAAATTGGTAGTGTTTTTAAAATTTTTTCTCTCTTGATTTTTTTAGAATTATAAAATTATCATATTTGGTTCAGTTAAAACATTGGACATGTAGAAATAAAAAGCGTAAATGAATAGAAGGGGAATATGCATATGTAGCAGATAAGAATACCATGGCCAGTGGTGAAGAGACGCTAGAGTTGTACTTTTTGTTTCTTTACACACAAGTTTTTTGTGCAAAACAAACATATGCATTATTCTATTCATGAATTTTTTCAAAATTGAGGCATTAATATGCAATATTCTGTAAAACAGATATCTTTATGTGCCATGATATAGCCACTTAAAAAACAGAGATAGTATTCTGTAATTTGGATATATTTTATATTTTATTGGACTTACCCATATAGATGGATATTTTGGTTATTGATTTCTAGCTTCTACTAAGAGTGCTTTACCAAACATCATTAAGTGTAAATCTGTATGTATGTTGTTTGAGACTTTCGTAGGATACATTTCTAAAAGTGGAATTGCTAGTTAAATGATAGCGTTATTTTGTATGTTAATAGTTATAGCCAAATTAACATAAGAAGCTTATTCAATTTTTTACATTCTAATCAAAATTTTATGGGAATACCTAGTTTAGTGAAACACAGTATATTATTGATTTTCTGGTTTTGCCCATCTGCTAAGAGAAAGTAACACCTTTTTCACTGTTGTTTGTGGAATCAAGCCTTTTTATCCATAATTTTTGCCATTTCTTTTGTGAATTTGCCTGTTCTTTTGACAGTTTCTTATTGATTAGAGAGAGATTAAAATACAGCTGTTAATGTTTTATGTGTCAGATAATTTTCCCATTTCTATTGCTTTCCCTTAACTCTGTTTTTCTGTGTTCTTTGTTCTTTAAATCTTTCTGTGGTCATGTCTGTCTGTTTGGGTTTTTTTTTTTTTTTTTTTTGGTTTTGGAAAGGTGGTTTCTCTCATGCTTAGGAAGGCTGAATCCTTGGCAGGTATTTAAAAAAAAATTCTGTTTTACTTTGGAAAAATATTTAGATGTCTTAATCTTCTTTTTTTTTTTTAAAATCTTATACTGTTCTGCCAGCTTTAGCCCACATGAGATTCCCACGTTCTTCTTCTTCTTTTTTTTTTTTTGTGAGACAGAGTTTTGCTCTTGTTGTCCAGGCTAGAGTACAGTGGGGTGATCTCAGCTCATCCCAACCTCCACCTCCCTGGTTCAAGAGATTCTCCTGTCTCAGCCTCCCAAGTAGCTGGGATTACAGGCATGCACCACCACACCCAGTTAATTTTGTATTTTTACTAGAGACAGAGTTTTTCCATGTTGGTCAGGCTGGTCTAGAACTCCTGACCTCAGGTGATCTGCCCGCCTCCCAAAGTGCTGGGATTATAGGCATGAGCCACCACTCCTAGCCCGCCCCCCTTTTTAAATTCCCACATGTTCTGAGCATTCCTGTGTCACTGATGTGTCTTTGTATCCTGCTACCATATCATATTGTTTTAATTATCACCACCCTATAGTATATTTTAATTTCTGGTGGATAAAAGTCTCCTGGTCTTTCCCCCTTAAAAAAAAGATTTTATTTTTATGCATGTTAGATGGATAGGAGGTCTGAAAACATACTGATGGAAATTTGGCTATAATTACATCGATGTTAGTGTGGCGAGGAAGAAGGCTTTTAAAAATTGATCAGGGTATGGGATCATTGGCAAGCATATTAATATAATGCTGCTGAAGAGTAAAAATTGTTGGAGAGTTATTAAGGACATAGTATAGAAACTGGCATGTGCTAATGACTACATAAAGTTTTATGTTAGTATTATAATAATTATTTCTTAAAATAGAATGTGTTCTTTAACTCTGCAATTGTATTTTTGGAAACATAAGGAAGTAATCATACCCAAGAGAAAAGTCATTATATCAAAAAGATACCTGCATGCATATGTTTATTGCGGCACACTTCACAGTTGCAAAGGTATGGAAGCAACCTAAGTGCCCATCAGCCAATGAGTGGATAAAGAAAATGTGGTTTGTATACACCGTGTAATACTGTTCAGCCATAAAAAGGAACAAGAGTGTCTTTTGCTGCAACTTGCATGGAACTGGAGGCCATTCT
The DNA here is from genome assembly GCF_049354715.1 of Callithrix jacchus. Lineage (NCBI taxonomy): Eukaryota > Metazoa > Chordata > Mammalia > Primates > Cebidae > Callithrix > Callithrix jacchus. Next base: position 8,339,464 of record NC_133512.1, read on the forward strand.
TCTAAGTGAAGTAACAAAGGAATGGAAAATCAAATACTGTTAGGTTCTCACTTATAAGTGGTAGCTAAGCCATGGGTATGCAAATGCATACAAAGTGGTATAATGGATGTAGACTCGGAAAGTGGGAGAGTGGGAGGCAGGGTACAGTGAATACTACTCGGGTGACAGGTGCACTAAATTTCAGACGTTACCGCTATTTAATTCATCCATATAACCAAAAACCACTTGTACTCCTAAAGCTATTAAAATTGAAAAAAAAAATTTAAAAAGTAAAGGGCTAGATATGGCTACAAGACTGTTCTTCATTGTATTGTTTATAATAAGAAAACTTTAGCAGCAACATAATTAACAATAGAGAATTATTGAACAGAACTATGGTATATTATTACTATAGAATGCTATACATTATATAAAAGTTAAATTATAAGGAAGGTTATTCACACATTTGCAAAGGACTAAGTAAAGCTTAATAAAAATTATTGTTAAAATTTATTTTAGGAACACAAAGCTTTTGAGGGTGATAGATATATTTACTAAATTGTAGTCACAGTCTCATGGGGACATAACCCGTGTGAAAGCTGTTTAAGTAATTTCCTCTAAACACATGCAGCTTATTATTGACATGTAACACATTGAAGCTGTAAAAGAAAACTTTCTGTTAAAATGTAATAAACTTAAGCTAAATTATCCAGTTTATTACTTTAAGAAAGAACCAGTAGGATGTATATTTATATATGTAGAGAGAGATTTATTTTAAGGAATTGAGTCACGCAGTTGTGGAGACTGGCAAGTCTGACATTTGTAGGGCTGGCCAGCAGTCTTGAGCTGAAGGTAATCTGGAATCAGAATTTCTTCCTTTTTGCTGGACCTCATCCTTTTCTTTCAAGGCCTCAACTGCTTGGATGAAGCCCACTCACATTGTGAGGGTTCATCTTCTCTCCCCAAAGTCTTCTGATTTAAACATTAATCCTATGTAATAAATACCTTCATGGCAACATGTAGACTGGTTTTGACCAAGCATCTGGGCACTATAGCCTAGCCAAGTTGGCACATAAAATTAACCTTCATACTGTAACAGGATGATTTTGGCAGAATAACAAAATACCCAGCTGAGAGAGTTTTAAATCATACGAGAATCTGTTAGCTTACATGAGAAGAGACCCAGAGTTAAGGGCAGGGTTTAGGGTTGACTGAGTTAGTGTCATAAAGATGTTATTAGAAACCCAGTGTATACCATAATGTATGCTCCATTCTCACTGCTCAAGAATTTGGGTAACAGAAACTGAATGATTTTTGCACTTTGGTGAAGTTTTTTTGTTCTTTGTCTCTGGCTTTAAACGTGTTTTCGGAAAGTGAACTGCAATTTTACAGTATGGTCTAGATTTAATATGTGATAAACTTTCAACTTTTTTTTTTTTTTTTTTTGAGACTGGGTCTTGCTCTGTCACCTAGGCTGGGGTGCATTGTTGCAGTCTCTGTTCACTATAACCTTCACCACCTGGGCTCAAGGGATTCTCCTGCCTCAGCCTCCTGACTAGCTGGGACTGCAGGTGCATGCCACCATGCCCAGCTACTTTTTGTATTTTCGGTAGAGATGGGGTTTCTTTGTTTTGCCCAAACTGATCTCTTAACTCCTAGGCTCAAGTAATCTGCCCGTCTTAGCCCCCCAAAGTGCTGGGATTGCAGGTGGGAGCCACTGTACCTGGCCCAGATTGTTTTATTGCCTCCTGTTATTTCTGCAGCAGCCACTTTACCAACCAGGATTCCTTTACTGTTACTTTAATACTCCTTTACTCCTTATTTTTGAAGCTCTCCTTTTTCCTTCTGCTTTTCCCCCAGTGTGTTTTGTTGTATAAGAAAGGCTGAACTGGCATGCTACTCTTAAAATTTTAACAGTGATTGCATTTGTCTCAGAATGTTATTGAGGTTACACATACATCTTGCTACACTTCTAACTCTTTTAGCAGACACTTTATTAAATAATGGCAGTTCAATGGAATATTCATAATTAAACTAAATAAAAGTTGCTTAAATATAACATATACTTTTAAGGTGGTAACAGTATAGCTATCGGTACAATACTTTGTAGGTAAACTTTTGAAAAAGCAAGGTAGCTTTGAAGGATAAGATTATTTTAAGGCCGGGCGCGGTGGCTCAAGCCTGTAATCCCAGCACTTTGGGAGGCCGAGGTGGGTGGATCACGAGAGATCAAGACCATCCTGGTCAACATGGTGAAACCCCGTCTCTACTAAAAATACAAAAAAATTAGCTGGGCACGGTGGTGCGTGCCTGTAATCCCAGCTACTCAGGAGGCTGAGGCAGGAGAATTGCCTGAACCCAGGAGGCGGAGGTTGCAGTGAGCCGAGATCGCGCCATTGCACTCCAGCCTGGGTAACAAGAGCAAAACTCTGTCTCAAAAAAAAAAAAAAAAGATTGTTATAAATAGATTAAAAAGTTTAAAATCTGAAATTCCCAAAGATCTGTTTATATGCTTTCTTAGATATCATAATTTTGGCTAGGCACAGTGGCTCATGCCTGTAATCCCAGCACTTTTGGAGGCTTAGGTGGGTTGATCACTTGAGGTCAGGAGTTTGAGACCAGCCTGGTGAACATGGTGAAACCCTGTCTCTACTAAAAATATAAAAATTAGCCGTTGTCATGGCACTTGCCTGTAGTCCCAGCTACTCGGGAGGCTGAGTCAGGAGAATCGCTTGAACCCAAGAGGTGGAGGTTGCAGTGAGCTGAGATTGTGCCACTGCATGCCAGCCTGAGCAACAGAACGACTCTTGTCTCAAAGAAAAAGAAAAGAAATAATGATTTTTATCTGTTTTAACTCAATAATTCTCTTATACATAGACCTCCAAAAAGTTTTTGAAAATATCACTACAAAAGGAGACTAACATACTTTTTTTGGAAAACTAATTAGAAACTTAACAAATCTTTAAAGTAGTGCTTTAATTAAAATATATAATGCTTACTGTGGGCCAGACACTGCTTTAAGCTATTTACAAATATTCATTTAATCATCATAATAAATCTAAGGATAGAGAAGGAAATGAGATACAGAGGTATAGGAAAAGTTAGAATTATCTGATCATACAGTAAATATCTTTGTGAAAAATAGCGGCTAAAAATATTCTTTTCAAGCAGATAGTCATTTCTGTTTGTTTGATTTTAACAGTGTAGAGAATCTCATTATTTATCAAGGTATATTTATGGGAAAATGTGTTTAGAACTCAGATTGTGAGGCCAGATGCACACCATACCTATTCCCACTCCTAGTTGTGGTGTCCTTAAATGGATTTCTATTCTTTATACTCCTGCCACCTTTCATGTTGCGGGAGCATATTTATTTAGGCAATTCACTATCACTAGAGTCCTTAAGGCCTGAAATTAGGAATGGAAAACGCTGAGGTAAAGAGCCAGGAGGTCTTAAGTTTTTTAGTTTGAAGGTTGGAGGACCAGAGTTTTCTTTGGGCCTCTTTTTGGTGTAAACACTTCTGGGTTTGAGATAGATACTTGGTTTCATGTCGGCACAGTAACCAGACCTTTCTTTTTTGCCATTTCAGGAATTGATCTAGTTTTTTTTTTTCATTGCTACTGCCCCTGTCAGCCACAAAATTCTTGTAATGTGCATGTATCAATTTTTACGTTTCCTACCACTCACTGATACTAATGAGAAATGGAGGACTATAGGTCTCTTCTCTGCCAATACCTATACTTCTACCTTCAGGCATATTTTTTTCCTATTCTTGTCCACAGGTCATGACTTTTTGGGGTAAATAGAAATGTTGTAATAAGATACGTGAATACTTTGAAAAGAAATATTGTAACAAATATTCGTTAAGCACCTGTTATATACCAAACATTGTTGTAAGTGCTTGGGTTAGATAAAGTCTCTAATAATGGCTGAGGATTGGGGCTTGGGTGGGGTTAGGGGAATAGAGGAAATATCTTTTTTTGTCTCTCTCTCTGTCCCAACTTGAACCAGGGTCAAAGGAGAGTAGAGTAATGTCCTGATCCACCCCCATTGATACTGTATGACTTGAGACTCTAATGTTAGGTTAATTTGCTTCCTCCTGCTAAAATTAGAATTGTTTTCTAGCAATTACAGATTAAAAGTAGAGAGATTCATAGGAAGAATGTTTTTTTCTTTTTCTTTCTTTCTTTTGTTTTTTTTTTTGCAGCATTTAGGTATAGTGGTTTTGAATTTCATACAAATGTCCTGAAAACTTTGCAAATTCTGATTCTTTTGTCTTCTCAAGTAAAGATCAGTGCAGTTTTTTGCAGCCCTTAGTTTTACAGTTAGAACTGTTAAATCTTGTTTCTGAAATTCTCTTCCTTAGTTATTTCTGTTGAATTTGAGAAAGCAGAGTTCTAGTCCAACTTAACTTTTTTTTTTTTTTTTTTGAGACAGAGTCTCACTCTGGAATGCAGTGATGCTATCTCAGCTCACTGCAACCTCTGCCTCTCAGGTTCAAGTGATGCTCATGCCTCAGCCTCTTGAGTAACTGGAACTACAGGTGTGCACCACCATGCCCGGCATGTTTTTGGTAGAGAGGAGGTTTCTCCATGTTGGCCAAGATGGTCCTTAACTCCTGGCCTCAGGTGATCTGCTCACCTCAGCCTCCAAAAATGTTGGGATTATAGGCGTGGGCTACTGTGCCTGGTCAACTTTTGATTATGCATTTATGCATTTTCATAAGGTATTTGTGGTTGAAATGGATCTGAGACTTTGATCAGGAAGTTTATACTCTGATATTTTGTCTTTTGGTGTCACACCAGCCCTAGCCTTCAAGCTTGGATTGATCTCTTAATACTAAAACTGTTGGAGAAAAATCATTACAGCCATCTGGCTTATTTTCTTCTCAGATTTATGGTCAACAAAGCTAGAACTTAGGGGCTTCTAAACTGTCCTTTTATTTGTCTTTAATCAGCTCTGTCTTCCATTCTGCAAAGCAAAGTTTCTTGTTCAGCTTCTGTTTCTTTTCTCTTAAGTAGAAGACATTGCTTCATTTTCTGCAGGGTAAGTCAGATCAGCCAAGAACTCTCAACTTTTAACTTTTCATGCATTTACCTCACTCTGTACTCGTTTTACTCATTTGTCTCAGAGGAAGTAATATTTCTCTTTCCTCCTTGAAGCTGATACCCTCAAGTTCTTAGGTACTTTGGTGTGTGTTATCTCTTCTGTATTTTCAACTCTTTTATCTCCAACTTCTTACCTTCAGCACCAGCCCTATCCACATCTTTCCTGTATTAAAACAAAAAAAACTTTTCTCTAATTTGAGTCTGCTTGATGAATCATTACTCAGTCTTACTACTCTTTGTTGCCAGAATTTGTGAAAGAGTAAGCAGTACTTATTTTGTACTGCCTCACTTTCTCATTCACCCATTGGGCTGCAATTTTCTCACTACTTTATAAAGATAAGTAATTTCTTGCTGAAAGTAATAGCAGTTTCTCAAGTTTTCCTTAGGTGACTTGGCCAGAATTTTTATGTTGACTTGATCTTAAAACTTCTGCCTTTTCTGAAAGAGTTCTTTCAGGTTTGCTTTATCCCTCTCTGGCTGTTGCACTGTCTTTCTCCGTGGCTCTTCTCAGCGGTGTCTACTTGGTGGTGGTCTTCTTCCACATTAAGAGTAATAGGCACTTGTTAAGACTAAAGCCTTCTGAATGGGCAACTTAGTTCTAAACAGCTTGGTATTTGCCGTACTTTGGGAAAGATGGCATTTGACATGTTTTGGGGCCACCCACCACTGATTTACCTCACTTTCTATAACAGCCTTGGGCTTTTTTTTTTTTTTTTTTTTTTAGGATTCACCTTTTGTCTGTTCTCAGTCCCCATAGTTGTGAAGCCTACTCTGTTTCTAGGGGTACATGACTCAGCTTGGGCAGTTGGAGCATTACAGTTCTGCTACAAGGTTGAGACTTATGCTGAGATTTCATATACAGAGTGAGGTCCTCTTACCTGTGCAGTGTGAGTGTGATGGTAATCACTTGAGACAGGATAGGTTCTGAGAATAGAGCAAGCACTGAGAAATGTAGAGAAGGAACCTAAGCCCTCGCCATAGAATTTTGATACTTCTAATTTTTTCCATGATTATAATAGATGTTCAGAAGATGGAGAAATTATCTTTTTTTTTTTTTAATTAGTGTACATTGGCTTTTCTGTCACTTGCAAGTGTGACATTCCAAGTAAATAAGAAATATGGATTGGAAGGTTCAGTTTGAAATAGCGTTATGTCTTAAAATGCCCCAGCAGCAGAGGGTTGTTCTCTGGTTGATCAGGTTTTCACCAGGGAGAAATCATATCCTTTGTGATTCCCAGTACCTCAGATGCTTGAGTTGACCTTTTACCTGGGTTTTTACAGACTTGGTGGTGGGACAGATACTTAAGGATCTACTCAGTGAAAAGGATCAGAAGTGCAAACAACACTTATTTATTTTCCAGGTGGTGATCTCACTGAGTCTTATTTGCTTTGCTTGTGAGTTTTTAGCTAATTGTGACCAACTTTTATTGACTTTTAAATCTGTTGCATTTTAGGGACTTTTAACTGTAAATTCTTTAATAATTCTCTTATTAAAATAAAGTTCTTCTGTAAGAAGTGTGAGTTTATTATGACCATGGTAATGCAAATATATATAAATAATATATATAATGATACAAATACACATGAAGAAAAAATTAATTTCCCATTTTCTCTTGCTGCCTGTTGCCCAATCCAGTGTTAACAGCTTACTATATATTATTGGTGCTTAAAAAAAAAAAAGGAAAATAAAAATGGAAAAGTATGTTAGATATACAGTTGAACCTTGAACAATGTGAGTTTGAGCTGCATGGGTTCACATGCCTAGCCTAGAAATTTTAAAAATTAAGAAAAAAATTACAGTGGCTCACACCTGTAATCCCAGTACTTTGGGAGGCCAAGGCAGGTGGATCACTTGAGGTCAGGAGTTCAAGACCAGCCTGGCCAACGTGGCAAAACATTGTCTCTACCAAAAATTACAGGAATCAGCCGGCATGGTGTTACATGTCTGTAGTCCCAGCTACTAGGGAGGCTGAGGCAGGAGAATTACTTGAACCCGGGAGGTGGAGGTTGCAGTGAAGTGAGATCGCACCATGCACTCCAACCTGGGTGACAGAGCAAGACTCAGTTTTTTTTTTTTTTGAGACAGTTTTGTTTTTTTGAGACAAAGAAAAAGGTATGTAATGAATACATAGATTTACATAAAATACATGTAGATGCTAATCTATGTCTTAACTGTCATTGGGAAGGCTTCTTGTCAATAGTAGGCTATAAGTAATTAAGTTTTGGGGGAGTGCAAAGGTAAACATGGGGTTTCAACAGTGTGTGGGGGACTAGTGACTAACCTCCACTTTGATCGAGTCTGTCTCTCTCTGTATATATATGTACACACACACACACACACACACACACACACACACACACTCTATTCTTACTGTCTGAAGTAGTAGATAAGGACAATACTCCTTCAAACCCTTGGTTAGCAGTCTCAAAAGCACTTGTAGGATCTGTTTTAAGTGCTAACCATGTGGGGAGTATTTCAGTAGAAGTAGTTATAGCCACTGTATCTTTTCTAGAGAACAAAAGTACCTCACCACTGAAATTAAAAGAGAAATAGACACACACACACACACACACACACACACACGCACACACAGCTAGAGAGAGAAACATTCATGCAGTCTGGCATGCAAAGACACAAGAGAGTCTGAGAGTGAGACAAAAAATAGTTTTTCTGCCTTAAAAATCCTGTGTTCATTCTTGCCACCCCTGCAACTCTGGCAACCACTGATTTTTTTTTTTTTTTGAGACAGAGTCTTGCTCTGACACCCAGGCTGGAGTGCAGTGGCGTGATCCCACTCAGCTCACTGCAGCCTCAGCATCCTGAGCGGCTGGGATTACAGGTGCACACCACCACACCCAGCTAATTTGTGTTTTTAATACAGATGGGGTTTTGCTGTGTTGCCCAGCCTGATATGGAACTCCTGACCCCAAGTGATCTACCCGCCTTGGCCTTCCAAATTGCTGGGATTGCAGGTGTGAGCTACTGTGACCTGCCATTGAGTTTTTTAAAAACTTTATTCATAGTTTTGCCTTTTCCAGAATGTCATCTAGTTGGAATCCTACAATATGTAGACTATTCAGATTGGCTTCTTTACTTAGCAGTATGCACTTAAGGTTCCTCTGTGTCTCTTTGTGGCTTGATAACTCAGTTCTTTTTATCACTCAATAGTATTCTATTGCATGGGTGTGCCACAGTTTGTTGAACCATTCACCCACTGAAGGATATTTTGGGTACTTCCAAGTCTTGACAGTAAATATTTGTATGCATGTTTTTGTGTGGAGATGTTTCAGCTTCTTTGGGTAAATATCAGGGATTGATTGATTATATGTAGTAAGAAAATGTTTAGCTTTGTAAGAAACTACCAAACTGTCTTCCATAGTGTCTGCATAAGCAATAAATGAAAGTTGTTTCACATTTTTTACCAGCATTTGGCCTTGTCAGTTTGGATTTTTGCAATTCTAATAGATATGTAATGGTATCTCATTGTTGTTTTAATTTGCTATTCTCTGATGAAATATGATGTTAAGGCCAGGTGTGGTGGCTCACACTTGTAATCCCAGCATCTTGGGAGGTTGAGGTGGGTAGATCACTTGAGGTCAAAGAGTTCAAGACCAGCCAGGCCAGCATGGTGAAACCCTGTCTCTGCTAAAAATACAAAAATTTAACTGGATGTGGTGGTGTGCCTGTAGGCCCAGCTACTTGGAAGGCTTGAGGAAGGAGAATTGCTTGAACCCAGGAGGCAGACGTTTCAGTGAGCTGAGGTCATGCCACTGGACTCCATCCTTGGCAACAGAGTGAGACTCTGTCTCAAAAAAATAAGAAAAAAAGAAAAGAAAAGAAATATGATATTAAGCATTGTTTCACTTGCTTATTTGACATTGGTGTATCTTCTTTTGTGAGATGTGTGTTTAAATGTTTTGCCTTCTTTTTAATTGGGCTGTTTATTTTCTTTTTCCATCTTTTATTTTGGAGACAGGATCTTGCTCTATTGCCCAGGCTGGAGTGTGGTGGCACAATCATGGCTTATTGCAGCCTCAAACACCCAGTCTCAAACAGCCCTCCCACCTCAGCCTCCTGAGCAGCCAGGACTATGGGCATGCACCACCATGTCTGGCTAATTTATTATTATTATTATTTGTAGAAATAGGGTCTTGTTATGTTGCTCAGACTAGTCTCCAATTGCTGCCTTCAAACTATCCTTCTGCCTCAGCCTCCCAAAGTGCTAGGATTATAGATGTGAGCCACCATGCCCAATGGATACCAATCTCCCATTCTCTGACTTGTATTTTCATTTTCTTAGCAGTGTCTTTTGAAGAGCAGAAGTTGTTGGATTGTTTTGTTTTGTTTTGAGATAGGGTCTTGCTCTGTCACCCAGGCCTAGAGTGTAGTTGTATGACTTTGGCCCACTGCAACCTCTGCTTTTCAGGCTCAAGCGATCTTCCTACCTCAGCCTACCGAGTAGCTGGGACTAAAGGCGCATGCCACTGCGCCTGGCTAATTTTTGTATGGTTTTCAAAATTTTTTTTGGAGAGATGGGGTTTTGCCATGTTGCCCAGGCTGGTCTGGAGGTCCTGGGCTCAAGTGATCTGTCCACCTCGTTCTCCCAAAGTGCTGGGATTACAGGCATGAGCCATTGCACCCTGCCAAAGAGCAGAAGTTTTAAATTTTAACACTATTCAACTTACTAGTTTTTTCTTTCACATATTGTGATTTTGGTGTCTTATATAAAAAGTCATTGCCAAAGCCAAGATCACCTAGATTTTCTTCTATGTTATCTTCTGGAAATTTAGTTTTGCAATTTACTCTTAAGTCTATGATCCATTTTGAGTTAATTTTTGCGAAACGTGTAAGGTTTGTATCTAACTTCATTTTGTCCTCTTGTTTGAGCAGCATTTGCTAAAAAGACTTTCCTTTCTCCCTTGAAGTGCTTTGACTCCTTTGTCAAAGATCAGTTGACGGTTTTTTTAATGGATGTGATTCTGAGGTTTTGTATTCTGTTCCATTAGTCTAGTTGTCTTTTTTTCACTAATACCATATTGTATTAATATAGCTTTATGGTCAGTCTTAAAGTTGGGTAGTGTCAGCCCTCTAACTGTTCTCTTTCAATGTTTTGTTGCTACTCTGAGTCTTTTACTATTCATATAAATGTTAGAATCAATTTGTTGATAATCAACAAAACAACTTGCTGGGATTTTGATTGGGATTGCTTTAAATCCATACATCAAGTTGGGGAAAAAACTGACATCTTGACATTGTGGAGTCTATCTGTATGCATAGAATTTCTCTTCATTCCTTTGAATTTGTTAAGTAGAATTTTGTTATTTTCCTTATATAGATAAACATTTTTAAAATTAAAAATTGTTCATTGTTGCTATAAAAGAAAGCATCTGTGATTTCGTGTCTATCATTAATTTGGAGTCAGTTTCAGTTGTTGTTGCTTAAATGTTTTTTCTGTTTTTCTCCTCTCCCTGTTCCATGTATGTTAAACTTTCTGCAGCTGTCTCATGGTTTTTAGATACTCTGTTGTGTCTTTTTCATTCTTTTTTTTTTGGCATTTCAGTTTTGGAAATTCCTACTGATGTATCTTCAGGCTCACTGATTTTTTTCCCCTTAGCCATGTCTAGTATATTGATGTGCTCATCAAATATATTTTTTAAGATGGGGTCTCACTCTGTCACCCAGGCTGGACTGTCGTGATATGATCATAGCTCACTAACTTTGAACTCGTGAGCTCAAACGATCCTTCCACCTCATCCTCCTGAGTAGCTGGGACTATAGGTGTGAGTTTCTACTACGCCCAACTGGAGACATTCTTTTTTTCTGTTACAGTGTTTTTGATTTTGAGCATTGTATCTTTTCTTTTTTTTTTTTTTTTTTTTGAGACAGAGCCACTGACTCTGTTACCCAGGCTTGAGTGCAGTGGTACGATCTTGGCTCACTGCAACCTCCACCTTCTGGGTTCAAGTGATTCTCCTGCCTGAGCCACCCAAGTAGTTAGGATTACAGGCGTGAGCCATGATGTCTGGGTAATATTTTGTATTGTTAGTAGAGATAGGGTTTCACCATGTTGGCCAGGCTGGTCTCGAAATCCTGACCTCATGTGATCTGTCTGCTTCAGCTTCCCAGCTTGCTGGAATTACAGGCATGAGCCACTGTGCCTGGCCTGAACATTGTCTTTTGATTTTTTTCTTAGAGTTTCCATTTCTCTGCTTTTGTATTTTGTCCACTTTTTTTTCATTAGATCTCTAGGAATATTAATTAGAGCTTTAAAAAAATTCGTAGTCTGGCTGGGTGCTGTGGCTCACACCTGTAATACCAGCTCTTAGGGAGGCAGAGGTGGGAGGGTAGCTTGAGCCCAGGAGATCGAGACCTGCCTGGGTAATATAGTGAGACCCCGTTCTCCACAAAAAGAAAAAAAAAAAATACAGCGTAACTTCCCTCAAAAAAAATTTGTAGTCTGGTAATGCTAATATTTCTGCTGTATCTGAGTGTGACTCTGATGCTTGCTTTGTTTCTTCAAACTGTGTTTTAGCATGCTTTTAAATTTTTCATTGAAAGTCAGACATAGTACATGGGATATAAGGAACTGAGGTAAATAGGCTTTTAGTGTAAGGTTTTGTGTTTATCTGTCTAGGAGTTAGACTCTGTTTACCGTTTGCTGTACCTGTATGTGTCAGAGGCTAAAATTTCCTCTAGTG